>NC_134112.1:65695250-66007500 GCF_040939455.1 Microcebus murinus
GGATTGATTTAAGGCAGTCAGAATAATATTATGGGCCTTGATAAAATGTTTGGTTTAGAATTTTTCTGTACATGGGCATAAATTGAGAAATGGTTATGGGACTTACTCCAAGACATTAAGACCCAAACAGAGATTTCCTGTTTTTTTCTAGAAGAGATGCTTTCTCATTCTTATGTGAGTTTAAATAACTTTCTTTCTCTCAGCATCACAGTGTATGGTTGTAAAGTCACAGGGAAACAACTAAGAATGAAACCCAAAACCAAAGGAGGGAACAACCAAAGGACCACAAGGACATTGAACTAAAGCCATTGAATTTTGCTGACTCTAAAGCTTGACCATTTAGACTTATGTTAATGTGACTCAATAATTATGTCAACATCTTTCTGACACATGCTTAGTAGATGCCTATTTAAGATAACTTAAGCCTGTGTTATAGTTGCTTAGTAACTTATTTTCAGACTCCAGAACTATGAGAAATAAATTCCTGTTGTTTATATAAGCTACTTTGTTATAACAGTCCAAATTGAAACATAATATATATGTTCCTATATTTTTATAACTTTTTTCAAGTATATCTATTACTTTTATTATAATGATTTTCAAAAAATAAGTTTCCTTCATATTTCATAAAACCCTAAATTCGTATTTGCTACAGCAAGTATATAGCTCTTAAGTTTTGAAATATGTATTTTCAGAAATCTGAAATTATTTCTAAATGATTTATATAGTCATATGTTTCTATGTATACCCTTACAAATTGATCTCCTTTTAAATTTCAACTAAAATTTTACCTCTTTTCATTTTGTGCTTATTTTTTTTTTAATATTTGGAGGGAAGATATTCTTACAAAAGGATAGTTGAACAAACTTTTTCTTGTTTCAAATATAAAGTAGATTTTGAACCAATTGATACAATAAAATGTCATTTGCAGAAAAATTTTTAATTTTACTTTTTAAATTCCCTAAATTACTTACTAAAAAACCACAATTTTAGAACTTATCCTTTTCTCTTCACTTCCATTACCAAATTAGCATTTGGTTTTTATTTATTTACTTATTTATTCTTTGAAATGGGGTATAGATCAAGAAAGGCTTTTATTTTTTTTTCAAAATTTTAAAATAAACTTTATTTTAGAGCAGTTTTAGATGTATATAAAATTCAAATGGAAGCACAATTTCCTTGTATCCCCTTACCCAGCCACAAACACAAGCACAGGTGGGCACACACACAGTGTTTACTCTATCAACAGTTTTGCATTAGTGTGGTACATTGTTGCAATTGATAAGCCAATATTGATACATCATTACTAAAGTCCTCAGTTTATATTAGGGTTCATTCTTCATGTTGTATGTTCTACCGGCTTTGACAAATGTATAATGACATGTAGTCACCATTACAATATCATGCAGAATAGTTTCACTGCCCTAGAAAATCTTCTGTGCTCTACATATTCATTTCTCCCTCCCTCCCCTTGAATCCCTGGCAACCACTGATCTGTGTACTATCTCCATAGTTTTGCCTTTTCCAAAATTTCATAGACCAGAAATCATATAATACATAGACTTTTCAGATGGGCTTTTTTTACTTAGCAATATGCTTTTAAGTTTTCTCCATGTCTTTTTGTGGCTTGTAAGCTCATTTCTTTGTATTCCTGAATAATATTCCATCGTCTGGATATACCAGAGTTGTGAATGTCTATTCATTCACCTACTGAAGGACATCTTGGTTGCCTCCAACTTTAGGCCATTATGAATAAAGCTTCTGTGAACATTTCTGTGCAGGTTTTTGTGTGGACATAACTATTCAACTCATTTGGAGTAAATGATTTTTTCCACAAAACCCCTCATAATTGATTAGATGTAGGTGATGTTGAACAGAGAACAATAAAACCTCTGTAATGCCTGTTCCCTGTGGTAATGGAGGCTCACTCATTGGTTGAGTTACTCATTTGTATATATCAGTGAATCTCAGTCTATGTATTCAAATTTGTTCCTCAGTAAAGTTACAAACGATTTTATGTCATCGGCCTTCAATATCAAGGAAATATAATCAAATCACCAAATATGAGGTCTGTCAAGTTAAATTTCTATTATATCCAAGAGCTAGCTCCTCTTCATACATTTTTAAAATAAATCTAATAGGTTTAAACCTACAGTTACCACCTTGGCCATCATATGGTCAATTTCAAAATATTCAGTCACCCAAAATATAAGTTACTTGAGTTAGTCTTTGGGTTATATAAAATAATCTGTGCCTATTTAGAATTCATTGCAAGATTAAAGACTATAAAAGGATTTGACTTTTAGGATGCATATCAGTAAGTCCATGGTATTATTTGTGCTGGTCATTGGGATTTTACTACTTCTTGTTAATTTGATATATTTTTATGATTGGTATAATTTAATAAGATATACTATTATATAATTCAATTAAAATTCATTATTGCAATGCCCCAATTACTATAGAGTTTACTTTTCTCTTTAGTATGTGATTAGTTTTCATTAACTATATATAATAAAAATGTTATTTGGGACTTATGGAAGTTTATGCAGAAACAACGTAAAAATCAGAGGTTAGGGTAATAAATAGTATCAAAAGGGTAAAAAATCAATAAGCAACAATGATTAGTATTGTGGAAAATTAATTAGAAACTAAAGTTTCTATGGAAAAAATGACATCCATGACTAAGTGGCCCTCATTGTCTTTTCCCAGGAAACTTTCTTTATCCAAAGTATTTGGTGGTAGGGGTAATTTTTTTAGAGTTCACTTTATGAACATAAGAACTAGAATAATTTCTTTTCATGTTCATATATCTATAATTGGCTACTATATTACTCACAAAATTCTGGATTATGCTAAGGAAACAAAATACTCTTGATACCCTAATGGCTCAATACAACATCCATTTTACACTCACACTAAATGTCCATTGTTGAGCTCTACTCCACGCAGTCATTCAGGGACCCTGGCCGAGAGAGGTTTCATTATCTTGAAGGTGTTTTCATTTAGAGTCTTGCTGCTCAAAGTGTGGCCTGCAATTCAGCATCACTGAATGCATAATCTCAGATCCCAGCTCAGACCCAAGTTTTTTAACAAGATCCTAAGGTGATCTGTAAGCATATTAAAATTTGACAAGCACTGGGTCTTGGACTACCATGCTAGGTGACAGAACTTGTTAAACTTAAAAGAGGCATTTTATTGCCTCAGTTCGGAAGCAACAAAATCACTTCTCTTCCTGGACCATTGACTGGAACCAAATCTGACCTCATCTAACTACAAGGTGGCCTTGGAATGCAGGTGAACACATGGGGTATTTGATCAGCACTACTATCTCCACACAGCTTCACTACCCTAGACTGATGATTTTTTGAATGATTACGAGTGAAAACTTTCAGAATTCTGAATGTGAGGGCTATTCAATTTCACATAACAATTATAAATTTATTTATCTATTCAATTTTTGTTAATATGAATAAGTAATGTAACTACTTCATACCAAAAGATGCAGTAAATTTGATTAATCCATGTACTCAATTTAGATGTTCTAGGAAAAATTCCCATTCTACTTAGCTTCTTTTTCATCATCAACACTTATGTTCAGGATCAAAATTGATCTGTATGTGACATAATATTTATATAACCCAAGAAGTTCCTGGATCATTTATATACTTCATCTTCTCTGAACAAACGAAAGTGAAATTACTTACAGTCCTCAGGACATAAATTTAACACAAATGATCATTTTTATTCAAAGCTAATATTATAGCTCAGTATTTTTTCCTGAGGTTAAAAGAGTCCTGTGTGTCACTCCTTGCCACAACATAGTACCAGAGATGAGCAGGTAAACTTGAAATAGTGTACTGGGCAAGAGCAGAGTCTAAGAATGAATGAAGGTCAATTATTCTTTATGAGATTGCATGATTCTAAGAAGCTCCATCAGCTGTGTCATGTTCAGAAACCAAAGTGGAGGACAAGCTAATGACATAACAAGAAACATAGATTGAAGCAAAAATTATAGGTCAGTATAACTTCATTGGGAACATGAAATTTAAGAAGAGTTTGGAGATATTTTTAATGAACAAGCAGAAAATGTCAAATTCCTTCATTCATTCAACAATATTTATGCTCATTGGTGCTATGAGTAATCTTAAAATCACTGTCTAGTTTCTCTCCTATCATTTCCCTTAGCTATTAGACTTTTTCTTACATTTTACATCTTTTTAAATAATGCAAGGTAATATTAAGTGTGTCAAATATTTAAATTTTTTATAACAGATGACCAAACTTTCATTACTCACCTCAGAATCAGGAGGAATTGTTTATAAAGGACACAGCAATGCAAGGACCAGCTTAATTACTTAGGACAAAGAAAGTCACATATACTTTAAGTTGGGGACATCTTAGCACAGTTGAAGTCCTGTGATATGAATTCAAATCCTGGCTCTGCTGCTTATCACCCTGGGCAAGTTACATAACCTCTCTAAGCCTCATTTTCCTCATCTATATATTGAGCATAAAAATATCTATCCTCTAAGTAGAAAATGGGCATAAAAAATAGTGCAGGGCTCAACAGCTGGTCGACATTCAAGAAATGGTAGCTATATAATTTCAGAAATAACTTTTTGTTTGTTGCATCCAACATCCCAAACAGTGTAGGTGCTATTGTGATGTTTCTGGATAAGACTTATCCAGTCTCCATTAGGACATTTCCACTGACAGAGAGCTCAGTACCTTACAAGGTTGGCCAATCCATTAATGGACAAATCTAATTTTTAAAATATTTTTTCTCCTGTAAGTCCCAACTTATGTGGATCTATCTTTTAGTACTTATATGTTTGGTCCTATTAATGCCTTCTAGGGTAATCCAATATAAATGTACTTATTTTAATTTGATGTCAAAAATAATGGCATTTAAAAATGTCCTTTGTGAAAGGTTATAATCTCATTAATTCCATATGCCCCACATTACAACGTCCTTCTTTAAAGTACTTTTCCAAGGCTTAGTCCACAAGATGTTCAAATAAGTGCTTAAGTCATTGGTTGCTGCGTAGATAAGCAACTGTAAGTAATGCACTCAACGAATTTCAGGTACCGGCTACAGGAAGAAAAATGAGGCTCTTCTGGGAACTGTTCATCCACTGCTTCAACCTAGCTTCGTGTAATACAAGCTTGTCTTGAACAATCTCACATTCTGCAAAATTGAGTATGGAAAGTAACAGGATTCATAGGAAAAAACAGAATTGGGGGTACATATGAACTTTGTGACCAGAGCACTAACAAAAACAATAGTAGCCTTAATAAAGGATCCTAGTAAAATTAAATCTCCACTAGCATCATTGTCAAAAAATCCTTTGCAATATTATACACTGTGCCTCCTGCTTCCAGACATATGTTCTACAAGGCATTCATTTTTGATGGAGACTTTTCATCAAATTCTTCTTTAATACATTATTTCAGGGTGAAATGTCCCCATGTCTGCCTTATCCACACTTCTCCAGATAGCTGAATATAATATAAAATCTGGCAGGTCTTTAAGCAAGCAAACAGCTACTCTTGTTCTAGAAGACAGTACTCCTGAGGTCTTTCTGCCTTTTTATTATTAGCTCTTTGTTTATTGTAAAGGCAGCCTTTCTAATTTTTATAAGCTTGCTCTAAGTGCTTCAAAACATTAGTAGGCTGGAGATAATTGTGCACAAGCCAATGTAACATTCACCGTATACCTATATAATTACTTAATTTACCAAAAATGCTTGAAGTAGTTCAAACCAAAGGAATAGACATAGAATACCAGACTACAGTAACCAAATATTTCATACAATGAGAATTTGATTTCTTCAGGTACCTTTCAATAAATACAAGTACAGAGACCCCACCCCAAATCTGGACCATATTGGTCCCTGACCCTGGAAATCATGGACAAAGGGCACTCATTCACTCCTCAAAAAAAAAAAAAAAAAAAAAAAATCAGAATGTACTTATGAAGTGTTTTAGATGAGCAGAGGGCATTGTAAAATTTACACACCACTTACTTACAAAAATGAGTTTAGGTAACTGCCAGAGAGAAAGGGCCACATGCCAAAGAGAATTTCATGCTCTTTTTGTTTGTCATAACATATAAATCAGACATAATTTCTACCTAAATTTTAGTGGCTCCAAATGGATAGAGAGCTTCGTGATTAAAACATAAATTTGGGACTCAAACAAATTTAGGTTTGAATCTTGGCTTGTCATACATTAGCTGGATGACACTGAGTTAGTTGCCATCTCCAAACCTTTGGTTTCTTCCTCTGTGAAATGAGGCTAAGAATATCTCTTTCACAGAGTTTTCATGGGTAAGATAATGTCTGAAAACAACACAACAAACTATAACTACAAAACATATAATTATTTATTTATTTTCATTATTATTACTTTATGCTTTACAACAGGGGCTGTTGTTCGATATATTCATACTTGCAAGCAACTGCCGTGTCCAGACACACCTCAGAGATACTGCAGGTTCAGTCTCAGACCACCGCAGTAAAGCCAATATCACAGCAAAGCATGTTATACAAATTTTTTGGATTCCAAATCCACGTAAAAGTTACATTTACACTATACTGTGGCTACTAAATGTCTAATAGTATTATGTCTAGAAAACAATGCACATACCTTACGTTAAATTAGTTTATTGCTAAAAAATGCTAACAGTCATCTGAGTCTTCAGAAAGTTGTAATCATTTTGCTAATGGAGGAGGGTCTTTCCTGGATATTAACGGCTGCTGACTGAACTGGGTGATGGTTGCTAAAGGCTGGAGCAGCTATGGCAAATCCTTAAAATAAGATAACAATAAAGCATGCCACATTGATTGACTCTTCTTTCATGAAAGATTTGTCTGTAGCGTGTGATGCTCTTTGATAGTATTTGTAGCCACAGTAGAACTTCAATGAAAATGGCAATAGTCTCAAACACTGCTGCTGCTTTATCAACTGAGTTTATGTAATATTCCAAGTCCTTTGTTGTTCATTTCAACCATGTTCATAGTAGCTTCCAAGAGTAGACCCTAAACAAGCAACTCTTCATCTATTCAAGTTTTAGCATAACACTGAAGCAACTCTGTCCCATCTTCAGGCTCCGTTTGGTATTTCTACTGCATCTGCAGTTACTTCCTCCACTGAAGTTTCAAATCTCTCAAAGTCATCCAAAAGGATTGACTTCTTCCAAAATCCTGTTTATGTAGATATTTTGACCTCCTACCATGAATCACAACTGTGGTTAATGACATCTAGAATGGTGAATCCTTTCCAGAAGGATTTCAGTTTACTTTGCCCCACTCTATCAGAAGAATCACTATGTACAGCCTTGACACAGAATTAACACAAACCTTCAATTTGTAAAAAATGCCATGTGTGAGGCCCAAAAAGGGAAAGCCAATAAAATGAGCTATGCCAGTATATATGTAAATGGTTTTGAAATTTTAAAGTTACAAAAGAAATTTATTTTTGAGCTTCTATACATCTCACTTTCTTTTTAAAATGCTCACTCAAACTCATAATGTATTCTAGCATCCTTTGGCAGTGCTGAAGGTCATTGAAATCACATCATAGTTATTGTGAAGCCAGACAGGTAAAAGTGAAATGTCAAGTATTAAAAGGAAAGCAGAGAACTCACTTTGTTTAGTCAATAAAAGTGATTGCACCTGGTTATCTTGCCTGCTTCTTTCATTAGCCATGGAGACACTTGGAGGTTATAACTTAAGCTGTTTCTAACATAAGATCAAAGAAAGAACCTCTTTCTGAGCATTAATATTTTAAACAACCACTTGATAAACCTAGCTTCCTAAGTGCATTTGGTAGAAAAATAAGAGAAACATGGACATTGGCCAAACTTTTTTTTTCCCTTTTGATTAGTTTCATACTAAAACTTTTAGTAATGACCCTGGTTTGTTTGTGAGTGAAGAAAATATATCTCAGTCTGAAAGAATATATTCTTTTCTGGCAAATCCTAAATGATGCCATTTCAAATCACTACCTGTTCTTGGGCTCTTGCTACTCAAATTGTCATCAGTGGACCTCCAACACCTGGAAGCTTGTTAGACAGGGAAAATCTTGTATCTTACCCAGAACTACTGAATCAGAATCTGCATCTGAACAAGATTCCCGGGTGATTCCAATCCAGGAAAAGTTTGAGAAGCACTGCTGTATGCACGTCTCTAATTTTGGCACCTTCCCTTTCATTTCTTCTCCTCCAAACAGGATCCCAGAGACCCCCACCACTAACACCTTGGTAATGTTCAATGTAATTTTTACTAAAACCCAATATGTGTATTCCAAAAAAGCTGCATGTTCTTCAAAATCACACTAAAGTAACAGATCCAGGGGAAAAATAGGATTGGCAAGACCATTCAAATTCTAGGTTACTTGATAACCAGAGGCACCATCCAAAACCATAATTGGCACCTCCAGAGACAACTTGTATAGTTAGGCAGACACTCAGCATGGCTGGAGGCTACTTCAAAGACATTAAAAATTCGCAATAAAAAATAAAGTGGAAATGCTGGCTTACAGGTGCAGAGACAATACTGATGAAAGTGGTGCTCTGTACATAAGAGGATAAACAACCTACTAGAGATAGAAATCTGGGTTTTAGCTTCCCAGAGATGTATATGCAGGTGCAAGAGCTCATTTCTCATTGTCTTAAATATAGCCTACAGAACTCCTATCTGTGTAGCCTACTAGCTAATGGATTTTTCTTTCCCTGTAGAAGTTTCTAATTATACTCTTACTACACCAGCTCTCTTTTCTTAGGATTAGATACTTAGGAACCAATGTAACTTTGCTTTTATATTGACATCATTCTCATATTTATAAATGACATCAACTTCATAGTTCTTATAGAAACAGGTATGATCTTTACCATTATAGTCTTTTCTATAAGAGGAAAAGCAAAATTTCCTCATGAACTGATTCTCACTAAGGTGTTAAGGAATCATTGTAGATATATTTGAAAGAGCAATGTATATATTCAGAAATCAGTTTTAGTGATGGAATTTAGGATATTATAGAGACGTATTTTAGCAGAGGTTCCTCTCAAAACTGTTCAAACTACACAACACAAGCAAACACTGACACCCTGCTGTCACCTTTCTTCCTTCCCTCCTTTATTCTTTCTGCCTACCTTCCTCCAACTGTTATTCATGGAGCATCCACTATGTGCATGGCATTGTGCTGGATGCTATAGATAAAAGGTATCTTATAATGGGAAGACCATTTTAAGAAAACTATTTAGAGATCAAGAGAAGAGCCACAAAAACTGATCAAAGTTTTATATATATATAATAAAATCTATACAGAAACATTAGAGGGAAACAAGTTATTTATCCTGAATAGATCTTCAAGGGGTCACCTCAAGAGTGACTGCAAGTATTGGAAATGCTATTTGATCAAGTAGGTTGTCCAGCAGTTTCTCAGAGATATTCCAGAGAGAATAAAGAAAGAGACTTAAACTGAGAAAAGGGGTTGTGATTAGGTGTTTAAAGAACCATCCTAAAAGGAACATATTCAATGTCGTAATAGGAAATAGTGCTTGAAGTGTAGAAAGATCAAAATCAACAGACTTACAGAAGGATTATTACCCTATAGGAAATCTTATCCCATTTCTTCCCAATGCATTTTATCTTGCACTTCCAGAGCAGTTGCTAATAATTCACTCACATGAAGGCAAGCAATAACTATTTAGGCCAGACACAAGTTACACCAACGGTTTAGTCCACATGGGAATTCTGCTCTGGGTGAGGCAGGACAGCGATGCCATTCATTAACCCTATAGCCCCTGGGCTGTCAGAACCTCCCCTTGTGTGTGACACCATCACCATTGTCTTTATCATAGCTGTCATCACCAGTACACGACAACCATTTATTAAGGCATTCACTGTGTGTCTGACATTCACTGTGCTTAAGGGCTTCAAATGCATTCTCTGATCTGAAACTCAAAAATTAAGACTGCCTCACCCAATATCCACATGGGTGGGAGGCGCCATATGGGGAACTGTGCAGGCGAGAGACTATTTTACCTCATGTCTCACTAAAATGAGTGAGCCAGAAATCCTACTCCTTCTACGTAGTCTCAATTCTGGACATGTGTTAGTCATTTTAGGTATTTTAAAATCAATTGGTATAAAGATATTTCTGTCTTAATTTTGAATTTATCATCAAAATGATAACATTCTTTTTTCTGATAAAATAGTTTTACATCCTTATGGGTGAACAAGAGTCTTCCCCTAAAGGAATTAGCTTTGTTGCACTGCTGAAATAATGGATAAGGCTTTGTTTAGCTGCTCTAGAGTGACAGGAGTCAGGATATACCTAATTTGGACCAGAAGTCCAAATTCAGTGTGCGTCTCCTCTCCATATACCGTGTCTATTTCTCATCAGACAACAGCTTCTCTTCTATGACAGTGAGTTCACATCTGCTCTTAGATAATCTAGCACTCTTTCTCCTTGGCTAGTAATGAATCTTACATGCTTCCTTTTCATCTTAAATTGTCTAGAATGCCACTTCTATCTCTTATGCCAAAATTGAGGAGTGTAGGAAGTACATAGCTAACTAACCATCACACACACACAGTGTTCTTCATTTGTGTGTGTGTGTTTGTCTATGTGGGTTTGTGGTATGTATATTATATGCATGTCTATAATACAATGCAAGGTGCAAGAGAAATGAATTCTCTTGTTTCAAGAAGAAACATGAACAAAGGAAAGCAATTTCTAAGATCTGTATCCAATATATTATTTAACTTTAACCTATATAATGTTAATAGCATTGCATTATAGTTATAAATAATTTTAATATCTTAATTGCCAAGATCAATATCTTTCTAATTTTACTATAAATCTCTTTCTTTACTATATTAAACAAAAAGTATCTATAAAAGTTACTGGGAAATGCATGGTTAATTTTTTTTTTTTTGAGACAGAGTCTCGCTTTGTTGTCCAGGCTAGAGTGAGTGCCGTGGCGTCAGCCTAGCTCACAGCAACCTCAAACTCCTGGGCTCGAGCGATCCTTCTGCCTCAGCCTCCCGAGTAGCTGGGACTACAGGCATGTGCCACCATGCCCGGCTAATTTTTTATATACATATCAGTTGGCCAATTAATTTCTTTCTATTTATAGTAGAGACAGGGTCTCGCTCTTGCTCAGGCTGGTTTTGAACTCCTGACCCTGAGCAATCCGCCCACCTCGGCCTCCCAGAGAGCTAGGATTACAGGCGTGAGCCACCACGCCCGGCCTAATTTTTATTAAGTAGAAATACTAATACATGTGTTGGTCTTGATATGGTTATCTTTCATTAACAATTCTTTTTCATCTTTTTTCTAATGTGTGTTGTTTGAAATTTTTAAGTTTTCCCAGTATTTTTTTTTTACTAAGAATAGTGAAATGAAAGAGATTACCAGATAGATTTATAGACTTTTTAAAAGTAGGATTTAACTTTATAGAATAGGTATCATACTTTTTCTTAAGAAAATAGATAAATATCTTATGTAAATATTCCTATAAATACAAAAGAAATGAGCTTTATAAATGACAAATTTTAATTTCTGAAATTTTGATAGCTCACCTAATCTAATTAATAATATTTAAATCACGATTGACTTCCAAAAGACCAAAGCTTTTAAGTAAGCCTCTAAACAATTTAGGAACAAATTTATTTAATGGAATCAACTTAGAAAGTTTTCCAAAAGAGTAAAATTTACTGATTTTGAGAAATAAAATAGAACAAAAGTAAATAGTTATATTTTCTCTAATCATTGTAAGTAAAATGTCAGAACAATGCTGAGTTTTAATATGTCCATTTTTAATATGCAAGAGATTTAATATAGGGTAAAGAATAAAATAGTTTCCTACTTTTCTGTTTTTATCTCTTGGTTTCATAGAAACATAAACTCAGATCTAATAGGAAGAACTTAAGAGGTTAATTAATCCAACTTCTGGTTAATGCTTGATGAACAACATCTATAGTATCCCTCAAGCATCAGCTTCTGCCTGAAAATATTCAGTGAAAGAAAAGTTGTTACTCTTGGCTGTCTTGGATTGATAATTTTTGTGGAATTTTCTTTAGAGGGCAGCATTTAAATTCTGTGAGGACTCTATCCACAGAACCCAGATCATTCTTTTAAATCATCACTTTAGATGAGAGACAAAAAATATTTGAATTATAAAGTTTAGGCTTGAATTCATTATTATTATTATTATTTTGAGACAGAGTCTCACTTTGTTGCCCAGGCTAGAGTGAGTGCCGTGGCATCAGCCTAGCTCGCAGCAACCTCAATCTCCTGGGCTCAATCGATCCTACTGCCCCAGCCTCCCGAGTAGCTGGGACTACAGGTATGCGCCACCATGCCCGGCTAATTTTTCTATATATATTAGTTGGCCAATTAATTTCTTTCTATTTATAGTAGAGACGGGGTCTTGCTCTTGCTCAGGGTGGTTTCGAACTCCTGACCTTGAGCAATCTGCCCGCCTCGGCCTCCCAGAGAGCTAGGATTACAGGCATGAGCCACCACACCCAGCCTAGGCTTGAATGTAAATGTTCTCAAGTCATATAAGTTAGAAAGCTACTGAATCTGATATAGAGCACTTGATCTGGCTTGGCCGTGGGCATGTGTACCTAAACTTTGTGTGTGAAAGTTCTTTCATCTATCACTAGCCTTACTGTCATTTCCAGTTCATATAGACCAGAATACAAACTTCTTATATACTTTCTCAGAGATTTAGTATCTATTTCCTTTAAGGCAGTAACCTGTACAACATGCAGACATTTTTCGTTCCATTGTTTTATTTCAAAACATCAGTTCCTCAGATGCCATTTTAGCAAAAGACCGCTTTTATCTTGCCTCAGCTTCTCCTCTGTTCTCAGGATTCTACCACTGGTATGATTATTCTCAGCAGAAGAAATCTTAACTCTCTTAATGACTTTTTTCCATAGAATAAATTACAGGCTTTACTGACTGACATTTGATCAGTCAAATCAAATGGAAATTCTTTCTCTTATTTCAGGTCTGGTCTTCTCCAGGCCTGTGTCTTTGAACTTCTGATGAGCAAAAGTGTGTTTTCAGAAAGGTTTCTCATGCATTTCCTTAGAGTCTTTACGCAAATATTAATAAATTCTATCTCTGGATTTTCTATTTAAACTCCCCAAAAGAAAGAATCTGGTTGGTTCAAGCAGTGAACAATCAGGATATTGAACTCTAAGGAGGGAGATTCTATATCTTCACATTACATATGCCAGCTTCGAGATTGGCCACTCTTAGCTTAGAGATCCAGGCCTGCTCCCAGCTCCTCTAGCCAGCACGGGAATGTTCATGTGTCATGACATGTCTTGACTTATAAACAAATGTAGTGGGCCACTCAGAATAAGGAGAGGGGCCATAAAACTGACCAGGAGTCAGCACAGCTCACTGACTATAGCATGTATACCAAGTCAAGGAACCACCAGGCAACTTGCACATGGCTAGTATACGGCACAAGACTTCAGAGCAACACGAAGGTAAGGTTTACATTCAGCCAAAAAATTATTTTTACATGGAAAAAATGACAACACAGGAAAAAGCAGGAGGGCACAGGCAAACGTGAGTCTGGGTGGCCAGAGGGGTTTAGCTGGATTGATTTGCTACTGTAAGACACTGTTTAGACCCCAGTCACGCACCTGCTGACTTTTACTAAAGCTTCAGGCATCAACTTAAATGCTGTGTCCTTACTCAGAGCATCCTTCTCTAACCCCATTCTGAAGATGAACTGTACTTTTATGCTTTTTCATACCATTCTGGGTTTTCTTCCTTTATAATATTTATCAAATATTGTAATTATTGATTTATTTGTGTATTTACTTATTTGGCACTGTGGTTACTAAGTATATTGCTGTGGAGGAAGACTGGATTCAAATACTAGTTCTACCACTTCCTAGCCAAGTGACCTTTGGCAAGTTTCTCTGCATCTCAGGATTTTTTCATTCATGTAATCAGAATAATAATACCTGTCCCCATTGGCTCGTTGTAAAGATAAAGTGATATATGCTGTTTTCATATATTTCCAAAGATAAACTCAATGTCTAATATATTGCTTGGCATAGACTAGACACTCAAAATTTGAAGGTGATCAAGTTCTTATAAGAACTACAAGGACTTGCATTTCTCTGTGATGTAATGAAACATGTAAATAACTTTTCTTTATTGCAAGGTACTCAAGATGCCACTATGTTAAATTCTGGACAGAGTATTGATGGGTTTCAGGACATGCTACTCAAAATATTTTAAGGTAAAGGAATTTGAAAAAGAAGGTCACTCTCTGCCTTCTCCCACCTATCTCCCCTAAAGCAGGCCATAAGACCATCTTTTGAGAGGTGGCCTTCCTATACCCAGAGGAAAGGAAGATTCTTATCTCTGAAGACACAGGGTCACAGAGAAAAATCTGAACAAATAGGCTAAGTTCCTCTCAGTTTATTACCATTAGATCAGACTTTTCTATCCAATTATACTTCTCTATGACTATCCATTTTTCTATCAAACCTAGCATAAAAAAATGCACAAATGTACCTGTTTCTTTGAGTATTCATTTCTTTATGAATGTGCCTGTGTCACATAAAACTTATATTAAGTAAATTTACACACTCTTCTCTTGCTGATCTGTCTTTTGTTATAGGGGACTCAGCCAGGAACCTAAGATGAAAAAGAAAGATATTTCTCTCCTCCAATAGTGTTATATTAAAAGCTGCTTCCAAGGACTAAAACAAAATATAATAGGAAAGTTAAATATTATGCTAAGAGCTTGTTTCATTGAAAGAGAAAGACCAAACTCAGTAATTTCCCAGTAGTGTTGATGATACATATTGATAAACAATGACACATTAACTAATATAGTATTAATAGCATAATTTTTAAAACATTTCATTCCGGCCTTTATCCACTCATAAACTTACATTCTCTAATAGAGTAGGTGATCACTTATTCTCTCCTTCAAATTACAAACACTTAATATTTCAATTTAAAATATCTGACCCATACTAGTGGTTATGCTATGACCAAAAATAACAACAACAACAACAAAAAACTCTATTCAATATTGCATTTCTAGTGTAGAGGAACTGGACATTAAAATAAGAGATTATAGGATTACTCATGTTTTTAAAAAGTATCATTATTTCTTTGATGAATGATGTTAGTAAAATTTCTATTTAGTAGAGGTGTTAGGGGATTTGTTTTCATGAATAGGAAATATTGGTAATTTCTAAACCAATTGGTGATATGAAATTGGATGTAATTTAGAAGCTTAAAGTATACTTTAAAATGTTATTCAAGAAATTTAAAAATACTTTAAAATATTTGGCTTTGACTAAACATTTATTTAGAATAGATTATGACTAGACCATAGAGATACACATCAGTCCAGGTTTAATCTAAAAGAACACAAATTTTCAAATTGATTGTTTGAGAAACAATGAGATTTCATGATGCTTTAATATGAACAGAAATTGTATCTACTATTAACCAAAACAGTGCTAACATTCCCCCCAGTTTAACTTTAAACAAGCTTATTCCTGACTCTAGGCCTTTGACCATTCTTTTCTTAGAGCACTGAGTTTAGAAAATTTGTAATTGTTCATTTATTTCCCTTTGAGACGTAAATCTTTTTAACACATCAACTGCCATGTGAGTTGTATTTAACTCATGTTAGTTTTGAGCCTGAGGCCTCACACATCTTGGGAGTCACTTGAACTATTTTTCAAGTTGACACTATAATTAACATACAGAAAACAATAAAAAATAACAAATTTTGCATTAAATTAGAAAAGATCATCTTGTTTTCAAAGTTTTTATTCTATTTTCATAATAAAATACCATGGCCCCATAGGAAAAATTTTTTTTCTAGTATGGCAGTCAATGTGTTAAAAAATTCTTGCCAGTTTCAGAACCCAGGATTGTCTATCTATAAGACCTGGGACCATCTCTCTGAAATGTAATCATCAAGAAAGACAGTGCCCCACTCCCAGTTTCTGTGGGGGGGTAGGAGCCTAACTTTGATGGGGATCAATTAACAAATATAAATGACTTCATCAAAAAAGTTGTGTACATCAATAACTCAGTGTGCTGGACAGACCCCATTCATCAGCCTCTGTGCTAACATCCTGTCAGTATTTTATTACTAATTGATTCCAGTGCTCAAAATACCTCCCAATAATTTTGTTTCAGAATTGAGTTCAAGATCTCTTCCTTATTACAATGGCCAAAATAAAGTCTCCCTTGCTTAACTTTGTCCAGTACACTTCATGATTTAACATGTGAAAGATATGATCCCAAAAGACAAAAATGATTTGTGTGAACTGCTGCTGCTACTATTGTCTACAGTGACCAGCTGTAGCCTACCTGGGCTATCTAGCTTGTTCTCTGCACCCTTCTATCAGTGAAGCTTATTTAAATAGACCAACCTCATTTTGCCTCCTGAAGAGGATAAGGAGAAGCTTGATTGAACTGAAAGAAGAAGGATGAAATCTGTACGCCAGTTCTAGATCTCAGTATGGATTCTACCAGGGAGAGAGGGATGTAGCACCCTTCCTTGAGTGGAGAGCCCAGGAAAAAAGAGGAGCTCAGTGGATCACAGACCATGATGTTATGCTTTAGTCCAACCTATTTCCAGATGAACAAAAACCCACAGAATAATGAGTCCAAATTACTTCCTGCAGGACAGAAAAAGAAATCCTTACTAGCCAAGAAATAAACAAATAATCTTCACACAAGACCTGCTTCTTCACAGGTAAACACTATTACGCAGAACTGCATTTCTAAGCTAAAACCTTTTTTTAGTTACTCATCCCTTTGTATGTGAGTGATAATTTACTGATACTTAGTGAATGAGATAGATAAAAGAATACTGAGAGAAAATTAGACTGTGTGTGCCAATAACAAAAGACTGCTCTGTCTTTCATTCTTTCTTATGCCTCAGCAGACTATTAAATTGCTAAAACTATAAAACAGTCCTTATTCTAGGAGCTGCCTCTGCAGATAGAAGAAAGTTGTGAATGTATATAAATATATGTAAATGCATTGGTGAGACAAATGAGCACAAAACGTTGTAAACTTTTGCAAGTGTCCCTGTGTTAAATTAACCATTATTGTTTAAAATTACATGACTACCTTAGTCCGTTTTGTGTTGCTAAAACATTGCTATCATAGAATACCTGAGACTGGGTAATTTATAAAGGAAAGAGGCTTATTTAGCTTATGGTTCTGCAGGCTGGGAAGTCCAAGACTGGACAGCCTACCTGGTGAGGATCTCATGTTACTTGATAGCATGGCAGGAAAGTGGAAATGCAAGCAGACAGGTGCAAAGAGAGACCAAACACTTTACAACAACCAGCTCTCCCAGTAACTAATCCAGTCCTGTGAGCACTCCCTCTCTCCAAGGGGATTGCATTAACCCCCTTCATGAGGGCAGATCCCTCATAATCCAAAAACAACTTAAAGATCCCACCACTTCTCAAGAGCATTACGTTGTAAACCAAGCCTCAACATGAATTTTGGTAGCCACAAGCCATATTCAAACCAAAGTAATGACAAAACAAAACAACAACAAAAAAGATCTTATTATTAATAAAAGCATGACTACTGCTATCCTCTTATTAACTCAAGATAGAAATCACACAAAGGTAAATAACAAAAATTCAAGAGAATTATTCTGAAAAATCAAGCTTAAATAACTTGATGTAAAGGGATTATGGCATGATTCAGCTAAAAATATAGAATTACATTTAAAATTTTCAGTACAAGCTAGAGACAAATTTTAAGTTAAAACTATTTAGTTTCTACCTAACTTTTCTCTCTTTCTACTGATCCTCTTCTCTCCCCCTTCTGCATCTGGGAAGGTCCCAGCCCTGGCCCCACTACCGGGATTTCTCACATCACTCTGAGCTTCTTCTTAACTGAAAACTCTCAAAAGCAAAAAATAAAATATCCAAAGTTTGCCTGTCAGGTCTTTGAAGGAGTCTCCTTTATGTTAGATGGCACTCTTCCTGTACACTTTAAATTTTAATAACTAGATCATTGCTGAGTCACCTATTTGTCAAAAGATATTCTATACAACAATAAGCAGTTTACATGAATGACTAATTCCAAAAATTTCAATCAGAAAATTATAATGATTACCAATAATCTACTTAGAAACTTGAAATGATTTTAACAATTTACATAAGGGTAAAAAATTTTTAAACATAAAATTTCAATACTACATAAACTTTTAGCTTGTTCAAATTTGGAAATAAAGGTGCTAAATTTCTCTTGTGCATAATCTACCTCAGCATCCAAAAGTGTGTAAGAACACAGGAATTTTCCTTGCCCTTTAAAGAACTCAGAAAGACCTGAAGTTAGGAGAAGAATACAAAATAAGATAGAAATTTGGCCTTGGATTGATCACAGTTTGAGGATTCTGGCAAATGTTTTACTAGTTGAGGACAAGGTAACAATTCTAAGTGATGATCGGTGCTACTTGTTAAAAAGAACAACAGGTATAAAACCCAACTCTGTCATTTCTTCATATTACACTCCATTTTTATGGGTGGGAATATTAAGTTGTTTGGGAAGTTTTAAGTGAAAGAAAAGGTATGGAATGTACATATATCATCAAAAACATTTTATCAGTTAACTTGGCAGAAATTTTAACTAAAGCAAAGATTTATAATTGTATACATAAAAATTAGCTGAGCAGTTATTTGTTAAATGCTTACCAAAATTATCATAAAGAAAGGCTTTTAAGCAATAATTCATCACTACAAAATTGGCTGTCAGTGAATACAATAATCTCTTTCAGCAGAACAATGCACTTATTAAAAAGCATAATTTGCTATTTCATCATACCTTTTATCTACCTTGGATTTGAAATGCTAATCATTCATGGGTAGCTGCTGTTGTTTTTAACACCTTTAAAATTCATTACAAATTATACCAAGATTGTAAACACCTGTATATTTCTGTGTACATATGTATGGAAAATCAATATTGTTCTGCTAACATGTTTGAAAAAATATTACAACTATCACAGCAGTTCTGCCAAATCATTACTGCTTTGATTTTCCTTTATGCTATTTTTTATGTTTTTGTAATGTAAGAAAATATATGGTCTCAGTTTATTTATCCTTCTTTCTAGGAGGAAGATAGTTCACCAAGTCAATTAAAGTTTGTTCTGGATATGTATCTTTCAAAGTGTGAAAATCTTCATCCAGATGCTAAAGTGAGCAAATGAATATTTAACATAATTTAACAGGTCCTTTCACAGGATCCCTCCTACACAGTAATTCTCAAGTGAAAGAAAAAAAGAAAGAAAGAGTTTCCTTGGAGACAATACTGAGTAAACCAACCAACATTCCTAAGCTTTTATTTGCATATTTTTCAAATGTTTTAGAAAATTATTGTAGGAGTCTACACAGCCTTCCTTAAGAGAGCAAAACATCAGCCAGCTCTCCAATAATTTTGCCAATTTGCAGTAGCCTAGATAAGGGGCGTTCATATTCACGTTAATCTAAGAACTCTTGATTTAAAAGAAATTTGAAGAACAAACAATACATGAAGCAGGTGAAGATAGGCTCATTTTGGTAGTTAAAAGCAGAAACCAAACCACTCTGAAGATCTCTACTTCTTACAGGAGGACACTGACTACAGATGTTTGAATAGCAATCTTCTAATGAAATGAATTACAAATCACACAATTTTTCCTCTTGGTTTAGGAGACAGAGAACAGGACATTATATCAAATGACTTCATTTTTCATCCCAGTTATACTTTTACCATTGTGGCTTTGGGTCAACCATTTGCCCTCTCTCTGGTAGTTTCCTCATATGTAAATGAGAATGGATAATATTCCTTACATTGGGTAATTATTGGCACATAATTGGCCCTAACAAATAGGGTTTTATTCTAAATTTAAGAAAAAATAATATGAATGCATAATTCTGTAGCACACTTCCATTTAAACTTCACGGCCTTCTGGGAGTTAAACAGAGCAGTTGCTTCCATTCAGAATTATTAGGGATGAACCCAAATGTCAGCAATGTAATTTGCATAATGCCATGACCAAAGTGTAGTGAATAGCAGAGCCTGAATTTGAACCCATTTCCAGACAAACCCAGAACACTGCCACACCTCTGTTTCCTTGTTAAATGGTCATAAAATGCTGATGCTGACATTTAGCAAATCATCCCAAATCTAAATTCTTTGTCTAATTCTCTATTTTAGCACATGAAAAGAAAGTGACACATTCACTGTTTTGATGCAGAGCTATTTTTTCTTTGTAAGAGACACCATCAAAGTGACTCTTTTAGTCTCATAATAGCTCGGTAAATAGTCACAGGTGTTCCCAAGAAAGCCCAGACAATTAAAGTTATCCAAATGCAAATACTTTTGACTAGTGTATTAAGTATTCTTTTAATAATAAAAAGTCCTCTGAGAGGGAAGGAATTTTGTAGCACACACAAGTGTTGGAAGTGGGATGCAGGAATTCCAGGCACTCACCTTTCCAGGAAGCCTGTCCCGCATGGTCTGGGAGCTCTACAGGAGACACTGTTCACATCACGGGAATTTTGGAAAAGCCTGTAGACATTCAGTAATGTGTAGGGACACTGTGACCTGTGAGCTCATGAAGGCCCATGTCTACTGTTAATCTTTTTTTACAATATCCTGTTAGTATCTTTCATAGCAATCACTGCTCTTTTCTTTATCTAACTTACTTGTACATATCCTTTTTCCAGTTGCCAACTATAAAATCCAAAAAGGCCAGTACCAACACCATGTCTGTGTTTTTCAATACCAGTTCCTCAGTGACTACAGCTGTGCCAGGTATAGAAGAAGAAACATAAAAATACATGTTTATTGAATAAATGAATGGTGTTCAGAGCAATGTTTGGAGGAAGATGCACCAGGCAGAGAGAACTGTTAGAGGACTCACAGCTGTAACTGGGGAACACAGAATGAGAGGCTGTGGCCCTGTGTTTTGTTGATGGGAAACATATATCCATTAAGTGCTAGCTGAGAAACATAGAAAATGAAATATGTTGTTTTAAAAAAATAAGGTTTGCATTGTGCCATAGCAATTATGTCTGTCTAAAAGTTTCTTTAACCGGACTGTATACAGGGGATAGCAGTAGACATACAATACCGTCATAACTATTTTGTGACTTTTCATTAATGATCCGTAATTTGGCACATAAAAACATTCTTTTTATTTCATCAGAAAGAGAAAAGGTTATAAGTTATTTTTATTTGTGCAGTTAGGTGTTTGGAAGATACAAAGAAGCTTAATTAATTCAGATGAAAACAGCCAGTCATATGCAATTTACCAGGTATTATCATTAGCAGACAGCTACCAAATTTTTCTTAATATTACAATTTTCTACGTCCCCTGTGGCAATACTGCTGATATTAAAAACCCATAACTATTGCCAAAATCACAAGTAGAAGTATTAGTAATAAAAAATTCTTTTGGGGGCGGGGAGGGCGTGAGGAGGAATGGCAGGGGCAATATATGTAACCCTAATAATATTTGTACCCCCATAATATGCAAAAATTAAAAATTAAAAAAAAAATTCTTTCATCAGTGTACTACAAATCTAAAATGCCTACATCCTAAATCCAACTTTTAAAAAAAATTCTTCCAACCACTGAAGTCTGTATTTTGTCTCCCTTTTGGTCATCAAAGAAATAGAACAGGACAATTACAAGGGTAAAAGCTACTAAAGAAACTAATCTGCCTCATCATTTTAATTTAGCTGTGCCATTTAAAATTATTTAGTTAGTAAAGCGGTTTCCTTTCCCCAAAACAGAGCCTGGAAGCAAGTCTTTTTTTTCAGTTAAATTAATGGGGTCTTATTAAAAAAAAAAAAAGAATTAGGTAATCTAATGGTGCTTCAAGGGCCTGATATTCATGAAGACTATGTGTGTGAGACTGGATTAGATTGCTACTTCATTTGAATTACAGAGTAATTAGGTTTCTCCTTTTGGGAATATTTTCACATATGTGTTTAGTAATAGTCATTTTATTGGAAACACCAAATTGCCATTTGAAGCTTCTCACTGACACCCAGACACCCATCCACTCATTATTTCATTCATTCATGCATTGAGTGCCTACTGTGTGCCCATCATCATACTTGGGGCTGGGGTTTCATAGTTAAAAACAGATATAGTTTCTGTCTAAAAGGCTCTTACTGTATCTCGCAAAGAAACAGACAACATAAGCCAGCAAGTACAATGGAGTTGCTACCTAGCACGTTGCAAATACACAGGCATAAATGAGAACATGTGAGAGGGTGACCAACTTATTCAGGACAGTGGGATGTGAGAGTTGGGGGGAGGTGTTAGGAAAACTTTCCATAATAAACTGATAAATTGGCTGAATCTGGAAAGCAGAGTTAATGTGACTCAGGCAGAGAAAGGAAGGGGGCACCTTTCAGGCACAAAGCACAGCAAGCTCAGAGACAGGAAAATGAAAAACAGGGAGCTGCTGCCTCTGCCATAGTGGGTTGGTACAGAATAAGGAAGCTGTTGCCTGAGGCTAACTCTTCAAGGAAGCCACCATTGGGAAGATGCCAGATTGGAAAGCCACCAGCCACTGAATCAGAAGCCACCTCTATCATTACTGGTTCCAAAACCAGGTTGCTTCTGCTGTGACCTGCACATACATAATGAATGTCCCTTAACCACAGGTTATTTAGTTATGAATCCAAGTCTTACACCAGTGTATCTAATGTACACGTACAACTGTAGTTACAAGGGAATATCTGGGAAGTGTGGTTTTTAGCTTTCTTTATAGCCCTGTAGAATGGATTTAGAATTATTAACGAATGACCCTAATTTCTGCCAGCGATTTCACTTAAAATAACAAGCCAAAAGAATTATTTATCCATTTCAAATATAAATTTTAAGGCTGGACTGTAATCCAAATACAGCAAATTCTCTTGAATAAGTACTGTTAAATGCTAAATATTACAGAATCTTTAACATAAAGATAATAATAATCTGCCTTTGATTTTCTTAAATATTTCTATTCTTAATTCTATTTATTTCCAGAGTTGAGTAATACTCAGTTCACCAAAAACATACTCTGGCCAACATTTAATAGTTGTTACACCATGAATTCTGAAATTCAAGGAGACAGGGACCCAATACTCCATGCTACCAGTTGTCAAGCATATTATTACTTAATTTTTCATTATGATAGGGTTTATCTCCCCACCTTATATCTACATCACAGGCTTAGCTTCATCTGATCTATTCACTGCTTTATTCTCTTCTGAATTACTCTCATATTTCTCCTATGATAACCAAAATCCTAAAGAGATTAAAATGACAGCCAATTAAAGTGTTAATAGGTCTCGTGTCTTTGTATGACCTACAGTCAGCACTTCTAAGGCCACTCTGCTGATACATCAGGAATTCTGAGCAGTATCACCATTTCAGGAAAGGCAGAACTATGACACCCTGTAAATAGAGGAGTAAACACAAGAATAAAACTAATAGAGTATAAAGTCATGAGAGCCAAGAGAAGAGTGTGGTCACCTATCTTTGGACCAACAGAATTAAATGCCCAGGTTACAGGATTTGGCCATTCAGAGGCCAATGGTGAAGGAAGCAGTTTCAGTAGAGTGTGTGGGGAGAGGGGTAGGCTTTGAAGGGGAGAAAGAATGATCATGGGACTAAAACATAATTTTGAGGGGATTTTTATGTGATTTAGTTAGATTTGGTTTTTAATGACAGATCATTGAGCATAATTATATGGCAAATAACTCATTTTAAGAACCAATCTCTGCTCAAGATGATGAATATGCTAATTACTCTGATCATTACACATTTATTTATCTATCTATTTATTTGTTTCAGGAAATTATGAGGGTACAAATATTTTGGTTACATGTTATGACTTTGCCACACCCAAACCATGATTTGAGGCATGCCTTTTCCCCACTACACCACTCACTGCATCCATTAGTTGTGAATTTGCCTACCCCAACCCCCAATCCCTGGAGAATATTACTACTGTGTGAGCACCATAATGCTGATCAGTCAGTGCCAATTTGATGGTGAGTACATGTGGTGCTTATTCTTCCATTCTTATGATATCTCACTTCAGAGGATGGGTTCAAGCTCTATCCAGGAAATTATAAGAGGTACTAGATCACCATCGTTTCTTATAATTGAGTAGTATTCTATTGTATACATATACCAAATGATCATTATACATTGTATACATGTATTGATGTATCACTTGTATGCCATAAATACATACAATTATTATGTGTAAACTAAAAATAAAAGAGAAAAATAAAAGAACTAATGACAATATCTAGCCCAGTCTGGGAAAGATCACACTAGTTATTTAGCATTTATGTGTGTGGTGAACAAAAATAAACAAAAATTACTTGTTTAGTCTTTAGGCTTCAAGAGCTAGAAAGCCTCAGCGTACTGGGTATTTTGACTCCTTATAGCAGAGTCATAGATTGTTTGATATCTGTTCAAACAATTTGTTTGTTTGTTTGGTTGGTTGGTTGACTAATTTTTCACTTGTTTTTACTTTTTTTCTTTTGAGTTCACCACAAATTTTTAAAAACCAACTGTTCAATGTTAAGTATACATTATTAGAAGAAACCTGATTATAGGAATCCTTTATATTTCAAAGTAAATCCCCCTAAAATGCTTTATTTTTTACTGTAATATCTATACCATCTAACTGAACCTTTGTACCCTTCAACCAACATCTCTCCATCCCCTATTCGCCAACCCCCTGATAAAGCCATGAGAGCCAAGAACATGCTATGCTTCACTTCAATTACTTCAACTTTTTTAGATTCCACATATAGGTGAGATCACTGTCCAGCAATTCTTTAGAGAATACATCATTGTCACATATACCCAAGGTATATTCAAAAATCTTTTGGGATAATGCTGAATAAAATATGAAATCGCTTTCTGCTAATGATGGTAGATTAAGAAAGTCTTGACTTTTTAAGAAAATTCATAAAAAATGGAATAGTTTTTTAAGAGACATAATAGAATTCATAGTTGATTATGGGGAGGAAAAAAAAGAAATTTCCAGAGGGACCATTTAGAACAGTTAAAGGATGATAAGGATGATAAAAATTCATCCATTTTAGATTTTTAGCATATAATGAATAATTCGTACACTCTGATTTGCAAGGAAACTTGGATTCCAACATTACACACATTAATTTCATTTTCCTAGAGAGTTAAGAAAGATAAAGGAATATAAACATTTAAGAAATTATTTAAAAGTTCCATCTGCAGCTATTTTGAGTGCATATGCATAGTTCACCATTTTGTAGATGGTTCATTTTATTTAGAAAAATGAATGGGTCAATAAGAAAAAGATTTTAAATATGATGTAAAACTATACATTCTTAAAATCATGTATAAGCTATACCATGATAGAACAACAGAAATATTTACCTTGTTTTGAAAATGAAGAGTATGTTAACATAAAAAAATAAGTAGACTTAAGCATTATTTACCTGAAACAAATTTATGAAAATAAGTGGTAGTTTTCGAGTTAGTGGATAGTGCATGGGAGACAAAAGGAAGTCATTAAATTAATACATTAAAAATATATAGAATTTTAAAACTTTTAGAGAATCTTAAATGCTAAGTTCATTACTCTCATTTTACTACTGAAAAAACCAAGCTCTTGGTAGGTTAAGTAATTCAACCAAAGTTACATAGCCAATCAGTGTCAGAGCTAGGACAAAAAGAGGTGCTTATTTATCTTGGGATTGATAAAACATTTTAAGGACTTGATGAGTTATCTAGGCTTATTATAAATTTACCAACCATATATCTCAACTGCCTTTTTCCTTTCTTCATATCTTAATTCTAATGTGCTTACATTTTACAAATTCCAGTAGGATACCTTAAACCATTTTTTGACAAAGGGGGAGAGTGATTATATAGAGAATGAGGGAGGGAGGGCAAATAGAGATGGAGAGAGAGAGAGAGACTGTAAGAGAAAAGGAGAAGGAACAGAGTGGACAGAGAGGGACTCCCCACCTCATCGCCTAGCTAAGGGCAACTTTTCCTGAGCACTAAACCCCAGGCCTTCTCCACTACTCAAGTACATGACCCCAGCAATCCTCTTCTCTCCCCAGCACCAATATAACCCTCTCTCCTTGATCATCAGTTTGTAGCCATTAGCATGCTTTTTCCCATCTAAAAAAAAAAAAAAAAATAGCAAACAAACAAAACCCTATTGAGTTCAGTTCATCCAGTCAAAACCTTTTCCTTCTGTTTTCCTTTATACACAATTGTTTAAAGAAGTTTTTTATATTCACAGATGCCAACATATCGTCTCTTCTAATTTGCACTTACACCCAGGCCTTTGGCCTACTGTTCCTCTGAAATCGCTTGGTCAAGGTCACCACCCACCTCCAGGTTGCTAAATGGGAGTTTCCATTCTCAGTCATTTCACTAGTCATGTCAGTGGCTTTGAACACAATTTATCGCTCTTTCAAATGCTTTCCTCAGTTGGTTTCCAGGCCAAAACCTTGAGGTCATCCTTAATTCCTTTCTCTCACATCCCACCCACAAGTCTTTAGCAAGTCCCATCTTTTGTACTTTCAAAATATTTCTGGCCCAATCCCAACAACTCCACAGCAAACCTCATGATCCAATATCATCCTTAATCATCACTTCTTCTGTATGATTGCAATAACCTCTTATAGCTCTCCCTGCTTCCACTCTCACCCCCATCCTCAGTGTGTGCCTTGAACATGGTAGCCAGCATGATCCTTTCAAATGTGAATCAGCTCATGTTGCTCCTCCACCTCAGGTACAGACTCCAATGGATGTCCATCAGACTCAGAGCCAACTGGAGTTTATAAGGCTCTAATAATCTTTTTCCTCCTACTATTTCTCTGACATCATTTCCCACTTCCTTCCTTTTCCCTCACTTGATTCCAGATACACTAGTCTCCTCATTGGCTCTCAAACATTCCAGCCATGCTTCAGCCTAAAATTCCTACTGTCTTTGTTCCCTCTACCAGCAATGCTCTTTTATTTTTAAATTTCAGCATATTATGGAGGTACAAATGTTAAGGTTATGTATATTGCCCATGTCCCCCTCCCCCCTCCCCCCACCTGACACCTGATAAATGTTATTCCTATATGTCCACTTAAGTGTTGATCCGTTAATACCAATTTGCTGGTGAGTACATGTGGTGCTTGTTTTTCCATTCTTGAGATATGTCACTTAGTAGAATGGGTTCCAGCTCTATCCAGAAAATACAAGCAATGCTCTCTGTAGGGATGTCTATATGGTTTACTTCCTCCATAGCTTTGCTCAAAGGTCCCTTCAGTAAGGCCTTCCCTGAAACTGCAAACACACCCACAACACAGCCCTCCCTATTACCTCAACCCGTTTTATTTTTATTCATAGCATTTATTGTCAATTAGCATACAAATTTTACTCCTTTATTTTATTATCTATTTGATTTAATAAGAGTAAATGCTTTTATTCATTTTATAAATGGTTATAATGCCAGCATTTAGAACCAGTCAAGGCAGATAGTGGTCATTCAATGTTCCTGTCTGACTTCATATGTGACGACTTCTCATTAACAAGGCAAAAAATAAATAAAATAAAATAAATATCTGAGGACCAAATAATAAACGACTCCCTGGAAACATTTTATTTGTGAAGCTCTTCTGAGTTTGTTTGATTTTTAAAATCCCTTGAGTTTCATCCACCACTGATTAAAGTTAATAAAGAACTAAAAAGCACCACCTGTTAATGCAGAATGTCATTATTTATTTATGCATAGGCACTTTTGATTTAGTTAATGCTAAGAAGAGATTCAAAAATGCATTTTTAAAAATTGAATGAAGCGCACTGACATTTATTTCTTATAGTGGCAAGTACCAAGGTCAGGGCCTGGTTACTAGTAAGACTGAAAGGGTATAGTGTTGCCTACTCCATGTAAATGCACATTTTTTAAAAATACCATATTGTAAAGTGACAGTAAGGAAGCCAAACAAAATTCTGAGTTTTCCCATTATTATTATCTCATATAAATGTTTGAAATATCAGATGTATTTTTAAAACAAATGTAGCAATCTTACTTTCCTGTTGCCTTAAAGCACTTGCTTATTCTATAAAGCAACGCTTAGTACTTCACAAGAAAGGTCACTGAAAGAATAAGTAAGTAGCTATTAATCCACATGAATTCTTTTTAAAAATATATTAGGATGAGTCAGTAAATAGAGCCTTGTCAGATAAGAATAAATTTGAAAAAAAAATGTTCTTTTTCTTCTCATCTTCATACTCTGGAGGGGACTCAGCCTAACTCTAAATACTAGCTACACTCCAAAGATCCTCAACTTCCTCTTTCCATCTGTGACATCTCCTTTGAGCTCCAGGGTAATATATGCAACTCCCCAGGTGACACGCCTACTTGAATCCCCAAATTTGTCTTACTCAACACTGACTTTTTTGCTTTCTATCCCTCACGAACCTCCAAACCTACTCCTCCATCAGGCTTCTCCATTCCATGGTATCACTATTCACCTAGATACTCATGTTAAGGTTAAACTTTCCTTAACTCCTATTTTTAGGCAATATCTTTTGTTCAGCAAATAATATACACCATATACACCTTCAGATATGTCAAGTGTGATGGTTAATTTTATGTGTCAGCTTGACTGGGTTAAGGGATGCCCACATAGTTTGTAAAACATTGTTTCTGAATATGAATATGTCTGTGAGGTTGTTTCCAGCACAGATGAGCAATTGAATCAGCAGATTGAGTAAAGAAGATCTACACTCACCAATGTGGGTGGACATCATCCATTCTGTTGAGGCCCAAATAGAACATTTGCTCTTGCCTCAGCCAATGATGCGATGCTCATACTCAGAACCTGTTCACAACTCTTTCTCTCTCTTCCCGAAGTCTCTACTCCAAATGCCACCTTTGTTCAAGATGGCCTTAACATTCTCCTAAGCTTGACTAAACTTTTGACAGATTTCTATCTAACTCTAGGCCTCCCTTTCGTACAGCATTTAGTTTCAAAAGCTTGCAATTGTAAATTCTTTCCCTGTTGCATCTGAGATGTAAATCGCTCAGCCTCCTTCCAGTTTTACAATCCAGCAATGTGTTTCTCAGAGACCTGGGAGTCATCCCAGTCTCTGTGAGAGGGTAGAAGTCTTATTTTGACAAGGAACAATTAGCAAAAACAGATGGCCAAATCACTTGTGCATCAACCCCTATGTCCTCCAGCACTTTTTCACTAGCTCACCCCAGTTCTTAAAAATTCTCCTGCCTTTTGTGTGAACAATGTTGAATTTGATCTCTTTCCCCAGTTCAATATTCTTGACCCCATTGCAATAGTCTTGAATAAAGTCTTCCTTGCCTATGTAATTTTGTCTGGTATAATTTTTCTTTGGCCCCTTCTCAGAAAGTCTGCTCTGACATCCAGGTCTAAAGTGGCCTGTCCTCACAATGCTCCCCACACATTTACCTTGTCACTCTTTATGCCTACTCCTGCTTTATTTTTCTTCCTAGAACTTATCACTAGCTGACATATTACACATTTTCTTTTATTTATTAGTCAGTTTCCCCATTAAAATATAAGCTTCATGAGTCTGGTGATTTTGTTTTTACTTCATCGCCATTGTATACTCAGCACCTAAAACTTACTGGGCATGTTAAAGCCCATCAGTGATTGTGTATTCAAGAAATGAAGGCAGACAGGCAGGCAGGCAGGAATGAAGGAAGGAAGAAAAGAAGGAAAGGAGGGAGGGAGAGAAGGATTAAAGATTTAAAATAACTGAGAATGGAAAAGAAAATTTTTAAAAAGATTCCATTTTTCAGTTTTGCTAACCCCGCATTCTTTAACACTCCCTGAAAACTTGAGACATTTTGTAAACATTTTGAATTGCCTATATATCCTAATTCTACAGAGTTCTCATTACTTACATTAGGTCGCTATTTAATTTCTTATCCTATGCTCAAAAACCTCCACCATTTGAAGGTTTGAGAACAATGCCAGGAAGGGGGCAATGTCCCCCAAAGTAGCCCAGCCTTTCCTGTAGACAAGCAGTCTCTTCTATTCCTTCTCTGTAAGGGACATGCAGATACGTTCTCTCATGGCACTTCATCTTGTCAACCACTCCTTCACTTTCCAGTTAGACTAGAAGAGGAGAAGCCACTTCTTAGCTAACCAGTCATGGCCCTGGATCATGGGGGGAGAGGAGTGGATGTAGAAAAGCTAATTCACCCTTTCATTCAACAAACATCATGGAGTAGTAGGCACATGGCAGTAAACAAAAGCAGAAGTACCTTACCATGCCTTGCAAGGCTGTGATGGAGCTTCCATTCTCATAATGAAGGTATACTAACAGTGATACAACATTGTAAAATGAGAGTTATGAGAGTGGAATTAAAATGTAGTATCTGAGGAGCCTAATCAAGTTCAAGAAAGAGGGAAGACTGAGACCTTAAATATACATGGGAAGAAGCCAGTAAAGCAAGACAGGAAAGCTGGAACACAGGTCAAAAATTGCAGGTAGAAGTAGGAAAACCTGGAGCAATTTAGTTTAGTGTAGGGAAAGGGGAATTGGTGAGCAATAAGGACAGGAGGTAGTAGGGAACAGGTATTACAGGGCATTGGAACCAATGTGATGGACTTTAGACTTCTGAGGGCAACATTGAGGATTATAAAGATTTTTAACTTTCAGAAAGATCATTCTGGGCACAGAGTAGAATGTATATTCAAAGGGTACAAACTTGAGCTAGGAAAATCATTTTGAGGGCAGTTTTTAGAGTCCAGGCAAGATATGCTGGTAGCAAGAATTAAAGAGTAGGATGGAGAGAAGTGAATAGATGAGTTAATTATGGTAGGAGTTGGAGTTTAAATGTGAGAGAACAGAGCAGAGGGAGAAGTTACAATTGGTTTCCAGGTTACTACCAGGTTTCCATTCACAGAAATGAGGAAAAATAAGGTTTGGGAAAAGACATGAAGCTCACTTGTTTTGTTCAGGGCATTTATCATTACTCATGCCCTCTGATCCCCAACACAGATAGATAAACACTCATAAATTTCAGGGTTACATAAGTTTGCAAGCTACTGTGTTCAGACTCAGCTCAAGCTGCCAATTATATTTTATAAGCTGCCTCCCAGTCTGCTGTTATTGGTAGCAAAGAAAGGGCTACAGTTTTGATGCCAGAAATTGATGGATAGGACCTTCCTGGTTGCAGCATAAGTTTGAGGACTTTGAAATTGAACCTAGAGAGGAGGCTGTGGACCCTCCCCCTTGATGGCCTCTTAGTAGTATAGATTTTTAAGATGCAGTTTATGATTGTGTTTCAGACTTGTTTTTTCCTTCTTTCTTTCTTTCTCTGATGGTGTGGGTCTTAGAAATGCTATGGGTGGAGAAAAAAGAAATAAGTTCCCATGGAGAGAAGACTAAAAGATGTCAGCAACTCTTTTATCAAACAAGAATGGATAGCAGAGTTGTTCTTTTTGTTTGTTTGTAGCAGGCCAGGAAACTTCATTATACTTGATGGATACATTTTAGTGTCATTATTTCCTCTTTGTAACTAGGCATTTATTCATATTGAAGAGCTCACAATGGGCAAAGGTGAGAAAACAGAAAGGTAATAGTAATTGAATGTTCCATTTAGAACAAAGACAGGTCAAAGGGCCTGAAATGCTGAACCAGGCTTTCATGCTGAGTCAACTTCCATAAGCCAGGCAAAGTGCTACTGAGGGATTTCTGATCAAATGAAACTATTGCAGCTTAAGATTTTAAAGGATGTTTATTTACATTATAGTGATGATGAATGTATGAATGATGTCTGCATAAAAGAGAAATAGCAAATAAAAACAAAAGTCATTAAGTCACTATGGGTGCTTTATATCACAGGCAGGATTGCTGAGCTGGGAAGATTCATCTCCAATACAAACATTCAAAAAGCAAGGAGTATCAAGCAAAAGCTCACTTTATGTCTCCTCATTTTTACACACACACACACACACACACACACACACACAAATATGAGTTCATTTTAAGGGTAAAGAAAAGACAGAAAAAGAAATAGAAATGTTAGGATATATAGTATAGGATATCTTCATTTAAATTTTTATTTTTATTTCAGCATATTATAGGGGTACAAATGTTTAGGTTATGTACATTGTCTTTGCCCTGCCTGACTCAGAACTTCAAGCATGTGCATCCCCTAGACAGTGCTCACTGTACCCATTAGGTATGTATAAACCCATACTTTTTTCCCCCTCCCATTTGCTCAACACCTGCACATAAGTGTAGATCAGTTAATACCAATTTGATGGTGAGAACATTTAGTGCTTGTTTTTCCATTCTTGTGAAAACCCCAAAGATTCTGCTATGAGACTATTGGAATTGATAAATTCAGCAAAGCCTCAGGTTATAAAATCAATGTACAGAAATCAATAGTATTCCTATACACCAACAACAGTCAAACTGAGAACCAAATCAGAGACTCAATACCCTTCACAATATCAACAAAGAAAATAAAATACCTGGGAATATATTTAACTAAGGAGGTAAAAGACCTCCACAGTGAGAACTATGAAAGACTGAGGAAGGAAATAGCAGAGCACGTAAACAGGTGCTCATGGATCAACAGAATCAACATTGTTAAAATGTCTATACTACCCAAGTGATCTACAGATTCAATTCATCCCTATTAAAATATTAACATCATTTTTCACAGATCTAGAAAAAATAGGTCTATGCTTCATGTGGAACCAGAGAAGACTCAGTATAATAAAAGCAATCTTAAGTGAAAAGAACAAATTGGGAGGCATCAATTTACCAGACTTCAATCTATACTACAAGGCCATAGTAACTAAAACAGCATGGAACTGGCACGAGAACAGAGACATAAACCAATAGAGCAGAACTGAGAACACAGATATAAAACCATCCTCATGTAGCCATCTAATCTTTGACAAAGCAGACAAAAACATACACTGGGGGAAAGAATCCTTATACAATAATGTTACTGGGAAAATTGGATAGCCACATGTAGAAGACTGAAACAGGATCCACACCTCTCACCTGTCACAAAAATCAACTTATGCTGGGTAACAGACTTAACTGTAAGGCATGAAAATATAAGAATTCTAGAAGAAAATGTTGGAAAAACTCTTATAGACATTGGCCTAGGGAAAGAATTTATGAAGAAGATCCCAAAGGCAATCACAGCACCAACAAAAATAAATAAATGGGGTCTATTCATTTTGAGATTTAAACTATAGTAACAGGAATATGACTATATTTGCTGGAACTAAATGAAAGGATTTTCAAATTAAAAAAATAAATAAAACTATCTTACTTACAGTAATACAACGGTTCAAAAGTCCTAATAAAAAATACTAAATTTTGTTCACTCTATGACAGCTTAAAATGGTTTCATGTAGCTGTTCGCAAACAAAAATATACTGGTGAAAGAAAAATTCTGAATCTGAAATTGAATGAACTCCTATACATTTAAATCTTTATTTGTAAGATGACCTAGAAAAATGTCAAGAAATAATTTAAGGTAGTCCAAAATTGAAACTGAAACTATTTTACAAATCCAGAAAATCTACGTACTATTAACCACTTCTGTATGGCGCTCACTGCCCGTGAAACCTTGCCCACAGCCAGCACTCATAGTCCGCACCATAGTTTGTGCTGTGCATTGACGACAAATCTGTTTTGCTCTTGTGTGATGAGGAAAGTTTTAAAGCACTGAAAGCTTGTTTTACTTTACAGGCAGCTTTACTTGTAATGTAAATCAGAATAGGTAACATATACATATATGTTTTTATTACATTATTTTTAAATGTTCACAATTTTATTTCGATAAATGAAAAATTAGAAAAGTCAAATTTTGTTATTAATGCAAAAGTCGACACTTGGCTGTGATTTCATATCATTGCTGTTGGCTAAAGTCGACGCTGGGCTGTGAGTGTTCATCTGTGGCTATCGACTCCATGCTCATACCAAAGTGATTAAACAAAATAGTGCGTAAATGTTTCTGTTATCTGCCAACTCTGTCTCTTACATGAACCATCATAATCATGTCCAACATAAGCCCTCCATCCAGAATCACCCTAGGAATTGGTGAGTTTCCCTCACATCAACATCCCAAGAATTTTATATTTTATACACATACACATATATAATTATATATATATATATATATATATATATATATATATATATATATATCTTGGAACTCCAGCACTTGCACTACTTCTTCAAATTTGCTGATATCACCACCTATTTATCATACAGAAATATATCTTATGTTCTAGGTAACAAATCTTAGGATGGGCAAAATAGAGAGAGTAAAGAAGTCTGAAGTCTGTGTTCTGTAATCTCTAGAGTAAGCTGATGATTTTACTTCATATTCATCTTATATTTAGGATATAGAAATTTACCTAATTTTCCAAATGAGAAATCTAGGGGCAGGCAAGGTAGGAAAAGAAATCCAAATTTTCATCCTAGTACCCACAGCTAGGTCACCTGAGCTAATTGTAAATCTGAAATTGAATGAATTGCTATACATTTAAATCTTTATTTGTAAGATGACCTAGAATCTCTGATTCTATTTGCACAAATCTGTGATTCTTAAGGAAACCCTGGCTATTCTGACTAGTTAGTTTCCATACTGAAGCTCAAACAATTTTACCTAGCATCTGACAACTTCCCTTTTCTCTTCTATGCTTTCAGTATGTAAGGGTGTGTGTGTGTGTGTGTGTGTGTGTGTGTGTATTTATCCTCTTTATACTGTTCTCTCTCTCGAGGTGCCCTAATTCACTTAAATCCTGTATTTACATCTTACTGTTGAATAAAGAGTACTCTTACTCAGCAGTAGCCTCTAAATTTGGTTAGCCCTCTATTCTAGAGTATTTTTCCCCAGTTGCTTCTTTGAACATACTTCTCCTCATCTAGCCACAGTATCTACTGCTTAAATATTCAGTAAATTTCTAGTTAATTGCTAGTTATTGAAAAAATGACCTTTATAAAACCCATGTTTACCTATACCAATATAGCAATAGCTCCTCTATTAATAAAAACAAACATGACTAAAATAGACATGCTTCTGAGAATGGGGCAACTTACCCTAGTGACTATAAAACTAAGCAAATCAGTTATTTCTTAAGATATTTTCTATAAAACTAAGGAAATCAGTCATTCCCTAAGGAAGAAATTTTCAGAAAATTAGCCTTGTCAGTGTTTAGCATCACTTAGTGATACAGCCTACAATTTTGGGCACATTATGTTACTATGTCTAGTTTTCTGGCATACAGAAAAGATACTCCATGCATATGTTTTTTAGCACGTTACAAATAAGAATTAGATTTTGAGGAAACCATCTTGGTACACTGGGTGAACTGAATAAAGAAGAACTAAAGGAAAGGGAGAGAGGAAAGAAGAAAAGAAGGGAGGGAAAAAGGGAGGGAGGAGGAAGAAAAGTTGTTTAACCTTTAAAAGGAACAGGAGGGTTAAGTTGAAAGACATCATAAAAATATTTAAAAGTGAGGAAAAGTTTTTAAGATAATTCAGTTCAGTTAGAAAGACAAGGTTCAAGAAAGAGAAATGTTGTTGCTGCTCAGAAATATACTCAGAGGAATCAAGTCCCATTGTGTATAAATAATTTTGCCAAAAAGAAGTATGGAAAGATGGTCCTGAGGGTTTGTGAAGATGAATCATCTGGCCAACTTGGAAGTGAAACAGAAACACTAATAATAAGAATTTGACCAATGAGTTAAATTGCATTAATCCATTTTAGATATTGAATCTCTATATTACTTGGAATCTTTAGAGTGATGTAAATTGCTTACAATTTGATATTTTGCCTCTTTGACATTAGTTCATGCTCAATTCTTTCCTTTACCATCACTAACACATATATTATTCTCAGTCAAAAAAATAACATTGATAGCACATCAGAACTTATTCCTCCTATCTAACTATAATCCTCTCTGCTGGCTAATCTCTCTCTATTACCCCTTCTCCCACCCTTTCCAAGCCTCTGGTAATAATTTTTAATGGTCTCATCACAAAGAAACAATGAATGTTTAAAATAATGGAAGTACTAAATACCCTGATTTGATTATTACATAATGTATTCTCACTGTACCCCATAAATATGTACAATTACCATTAGTTAATCTTTTAAATGAATAAATAAAAGGAAAAAATTGTGAGGTTAAATACAGCACTATCAAGTAAATATAGTACAATTACAAGACATTAAACCACTTAAGTGAAAGAGAAGGAAAAATATTTATTTTGAAAGTTAAAGAGACTAGATCTTTAAATTAATCTTGGAATGCTAAAGGAAAAATAAAGTTTGGGAATATAAGGTGTGAGGAAATAAACAACAAGATGTATGATCACAAAGAAAATATAAGTTATAAAAATGTTAGTATCTTTCAAAATATATTGACTCCCATGGGTATGCCTCTGTCATTCAATGTTTTAATAGATATTATCATTGCTATCAGTATATTTATAATTTTCAGGATTGCAATAGTTAACTGTCTCCAGAATATATCCTCATATATTCCCATCATATACTAATTTAAACACAAATTAAATATATAGAATTTCTTAATGTAGCCTTTTGAAATAATTTCTAATTTCTCATAGGTTAAATTATACTCTTGATTAATTTGTAAAAAGTGATTTAAAATATTTAAGGGTTTAATACTTCAATATAAAAGTATCACAATATCTAGCTATAGTCATACCCTGACATTTTTCAATTGTGATATATGCTGACCACTAGAAACTGTTTGGCTAATAGTCTACTCAGTGTTCATCTTTTTCATGACTTTGGAAAATTGAAGATTTCTTCCAAGAGAGAACATGTTTGCTCTTTTACTGAAGTTTAGTCTGGCTGTATTCCTGGAAATCTTTTGTGTCTTGCATAGGATTTGAATCTGGTTGCTCATGAAATTCCGTGACTGATATGAAGCTAACCAGTGTCAACCACTAGAACTAATCCATCACATACAGTTGTCATAGCACAAAGAATGTCAATTATCTCTCACAAAGTAACTGAGATGGCAAAATCGATCCAAGAAGGTACAGAAAATTATCTTCTAAATATAGCATGAAAAGCTAGAATCTGTGGCATTCTCAAAAGTTGCTTCTCTAAAAAAAAGCCAAATGACAGCCTGTTAGACAACATGCTATATACAGAGATTTGAGGACCTGAATAAAAGCCCTAAAAAATGGGAGAAGTCCACTGTATCACAAATGGAAGGATCCAAGTACGATATAGAGGTGAAGAAAAGCAATAGCTCTCATTTATGAGCTAACCTCTTTTTCTTATTGGTCTACTGAAATAGGTTTTAGTTTTCCAATTGGACAGATAGACAGAAATGACAACCGCCTAGCAGGGTGTTCTTTTATTCCTGATTTATATCAAAGTCTAATCTCTAACATGTATGATGTATATGGATGAATTATGAAAAAATATAAAACATAGTTTTGAGTGATACTTCTCGTGGTTAAGGTCAAAGCTCTAGGTTAGCATATGAAATAATAGGAAGGTATTTATTTGCTTAATTACCACTGAAAGGCAGATATTTATGACTTTTAGAATTTGGTTAATTCATTCTGAGTAAAACAAGGTTGGCAACATCACTTATTTAATAATATTGAGCACTTATTATGTGAGACTGGAAAATAGTCATGAATAAGCTCAAAATGACTACTATGCTCAGGGAGCTTACACTCTAGTAAAACAAGATATAAATTTTAAGGAAAACAATACGTGTCTCTTATGAAATTTCCTTCTCTTTATGGGGACTATTACATGCTTGCTTCATTTTGTTGAGATGGCAACCTAACTATATTAATGATATTTTAAAAATCTATTTTAATGTGGAATAATCACACTTAGGCATACAGAAATTATTTTGCAATACCAAATAGCAAAAATAAGAAGTAAATGAATTAAATGAAAATTTCCTTTGAGTACAGAGAACTGAAGGATTTTATTAACAGTTCAGAATAGAAAGCAAGGTATTTAATTCTACTTGGGTTTTAATGATCTCCACAGGAACTTTGACAATTAGAAATGAGACCCTAAGAGATCCACTGTGGGTTACCAAAATGTATAAATCAGAAATTCAATGTATAGGTACACTAGAAAGCATGGGACCTACATTCCAAAATATATTTTATTCATTTATTTTTACAGGAGGAATTTAGCTTCAAATAACTAAGATAATTTTGGTAATGTTCTGTTAATCTTACAGTAAATTTCAAGAAAATGGTAAATTTGTTCCTAAGAAATGGTTGGCATTATTGAACAATTTTATGGGAATAGCTAGGTTTTCTGATTAACAAATAAGAATTATTGAGTCTTTACTAAACTTCTATTTTCTTTCTTAATCTGTCAGTAAATGGCCAAAATATATCAAATAGATTGAGTTCATCAGGCAGTGTAGTTTCTGCAGAGGCAAGGAACTAGATAATTGCAACTGGCTATTCTATACCTATGAGCCCTGAGTCAATTAAAATCCTTAACATTGCTAAATTATATGATAAAGAAGGGGTAGGAATGGGAGGAGAGGGAGTCCTTTAGTTTCCTCAAAAACTATTGTCTAAACCATGCTTAAGTAACAGAGCAACTGAATTGCACCCCAAAGGAGCACTAGACCCAGATGTATTAATCTTTCAAGCGTAGATTAATGTTCTTCAGAGCCATGTTTAATGAATAAACAGGATCGTATGGTTTGCCAGCGACCATTGACATACATTCTCTTTACCCTATAGCTGCTAGGCCCTTGTAGAATCCAAAAAGTTGCCTCCATGAAATCCTCTTATCCAACACACTATTCTGTTGAGAAGCAAAGTTACAGAAGGTACATGTTTGACCTTGGTATTTTGAACACTGCCAAGAGCAATACTCTCTTAAATTTTCTCCTTCTAATTAGCACAAGCTGTCTCTTGCTTTTTATCTCTCTACATTTAAGTGGAAATATGAGTCAAAAAAAGACAAATTGTTCTTTGCTCCTTTCCTAGTTGCCACCAAGACAAATGATACTCCTATAGGTTATGGGAACACTTCAAGTAGCTAAGAGCCCTTTATTACTTTTTACTAGTGCCATGTGTAATAAAGGAATGAAGAATTAGCACTATAGCACATCACTTAGATAATGAGCACCTACTGAATTTGAAGCATTACATATTTCTTAGTCAACCATTCTATTGTTCATTTTTTTATTCATATATATTTGAAGCAGAAGTGGGCAGAGGAAAAAATACATATGTATATGAGTAGGGGAGTAGGTGTGTGTGTGAGAGTGGGTGCATACTCTGTCAGGCAATTTGCTTATGCAGTTGCCTAAAAATAGTGCTAACCCTTAAGAAACACGTTCACACTTAAATAAGTCATATATATATATACACACACACACACATATGTTTATATGCATATATATTTCATTCATATATATAGTATGAACAGTATATACATATCAATTTATATTATGAATTATACATGTATGTATATATGCAAATATATGACATGTATATAAAACATATACATACACACACACACACACACACACACACAAACGATTTCCAAATACATTGGACTACAAGTTCTGCATACTAAGATAAAGCATGGGGTGGTGATACTAGATCTGGGCCTTAAAGGATGAATAGAGAATTCTTTGTCCACGTGATAGGTAAGTTCATGAAAAAAATCCACTCTAGTACTTCCCAACTTGACTCTGCTTCAGAGAAGAAAAATTTGGGAAAGCACTTAACCATATTTTTTTCATAGATGAAAAGCAGAAAATTAGAGTGAAGAACATATACAAATATAGATTATGTTGTGACCTGTAGCAGACGATGAAATGGAGAATGTAATTAGAGGGGGTGGCTAAGAAGCCACTGATTTTTTTCTTTTTTTACTGAGTTTTTCTTTTAACAAATAAAATATCCATAGTAAGAGATGATAAATTAGTAACTATTTTATACTCTAGGTAGTAAGAATGTAGATGTTTTTAATACTATTATTTATAACTTTTTTATTTTAATTTTTTTTAAAAAGGATGAATAGAGTTTCCAAAGTTATATAGAAAGAGAATAAAGAAAGCCCACAAGACACGTTAAGGGAATGGTAAAAAATTCAGCAAAACCATTATGATATATAAAACAGAAAGTATTATTGTGGATTTTTATTGACACAGTAAGAAATCTTGATTTTCTTCAATAAACAGAAGTAAACTTATAAAGATTTTTTAAAAAATAATTTAATAGAGCTTTTTTCTTTATGGTACTAAATCTAAAAAAGAATTTAAAAAAAATTCAATTCCTAAAATCTGTATATATTAATCATGTGCTGATTTAACCCAATGTTCTGGTCTGAGCTACAGAACTAAAAAAAGGAAAGGTAATAGAAGTCTGTTCAAATTGTTCAGTGAGATGATAATAAAGGACTGAACCAAGTGTCAGCAGGAAAAATAGAAACTGCAGGCAAAAGAGGAATAATTGACTGACTGAGTATAGCAAATTGACAGGGTGGAACCAAGTAAGTAGTGATTTTGAGAGAAATAGGCAAATCGTATTTTTTAAAATGGGACAAAATACAGCTTATTTGTCTGGTGATGGGTACGAACCAGTTAAGTGTGAAAAACTGTTGCTGCCTGAGAAAGGGGTCTCTTATTGGAATGATGCCCTATGGTGGCAGAGGAGATGGAAATCAGCGCCCCTATCAAGAATCTACCCTTAAGTAGGGTCACTGAGAGCCTGTCTACTGTCACTAGAGGGAAAACATGTAGATAAGTTTCACTTGATGGTGAAAGTGTGTGCATATTATCTTCTGATTGCTTCTGTCTTCTCAGTGAAATAGAAAACAAGTTGGTTAGCTCAAAGAGAAGAGGTTTGCAGAGAAGAATGTTTGAGAGCAGAGAACAAGGTATGAAATAGTAATCTAAGAGAGTAAAAGAAAATTCATGAAGGAAATAAAACATAGCTGGAATCCAACTTGAAGATAATGCTCATTTGTTTAAAATAAGATCAGGAAGCATGGATGTATAGTTTTCCATAGCCACATGTAATGTGCAAAGCAGGATGATAGGTGAATATGACCAGGGTTGGGTTTTGCCAGGCACATAATATGCAATGAAAGAGGGGCCAAGGAGTTGAGGATGTAAGAAAGAAGTGACCATAAAAATGAAGTACAGAATCTAAATTTGGAGGAAGGAAGATGAAGAAATGAAGGGGCTGAGAAAATGTATGGGGTAAAAAGATGGTATAACCAGTGGACTGAAGATTTCTGAGGAGTCAATAACTATTTGAGGAAAAGGAACTGAAGGACTGCGTTAGAAAGGAACGAGGAAGAGTGGATTGCAGAATGGGGTTCTTAAAATTGAGATTATGGCAGGAGAGCTGACAAAGCATAGGGTAACCCCATGAGATTGGTTAGCTGATGTAAAATGGATAACAAGATTCTAGGCAAAAATAAGAATGAGGAACTGAAAAGTCAGGATATTAGCATGATTATCAGCATAAATACAAAAATGAATAAGAATTGTGCCAGAAGTAATAATAGAGTAAATCATGTGATAAAAATCTTTAAGAAATGAAAAAAAGTGTTCTGGGGTTGGTTAGGCAACTTCAGTAAGCAGGGGAAATGGGTACAGTAATCTGTTGGCATAACTTCAGAAGAAATTAGGGGATGGAAGGAGGAGGTAAGAAGGAACAGAGGTCTGAAGATGGCAAGAATAATCAGAAAAGACAATTATCCTAACTCCATAGCCTATAATATGAGGGATGTAGGAGAGAAAACCACTCCTTGAGAAGAATCTTTAAGTGTTTTTAAGGGAGAACCAAATTCTAGTTAGATAAAGATGAAAGGAATCCTCTGAGAAGGGCTTGAGTATAAAAGGGAATTTTCTGATGGCTGTCTGCTCCAGAGTGTGAAGAAGACTGGATTGGGAGTTGAGGAGGGATGGACATGTAGGCTAATTATAGGATATTATGAGCTGCTTGAGAAGTAGCATCTATGTGATGAGATGACCTTGGTGTCTTGGGTTTCTTGAATGACTGACAAATTCAGATAGAGGTTATGAGGAGGTTAATATTGGCATTCCCTAGTGTGGTGGTAGTGTCTGTTGTATTGTGTAGGGAAGAAATCACTTTGACAAGAGCACATGTAGTTCAGTGGGATACTTCTTCAGTTGTATCAATAACAAGTTGAGGTCAGTACATGAGGATCTTTTGAATGTTCCCTGTCACCTCCCTCATGATGATGGGCTAGGAAAGATTCAATCTTCCTTGGAAATCCTGCACTTCTATTAGTACCTTGGATTGCCCCTTCATTTTCCTTCTCCATCACCATACCCACGTTAACCACCCACTGGCCCACTACCTCTGGCAAGTGTGTAGCCTCAACCCAAAAAAAACATAAGCAATTTCTTCTGTCCTACAGATAAAATATATCAAAATCCAGCCTAAGCAGGAAGGTAGGATACACAGGGAATCATGAACAAACCTTCCAAAATGTGATAGTTTGATCAACAGCATTCTAACTTCCAAACCAAAGCTTGGTTTTTAAAAACAACTGAGCAAATAAGCACACCAGCCCCTTCTGTTCTCCTTCCCATCAAAGCCCTAATTGGATAAATGGACATGACTTGGAACTTGACTTACTTTATAGAAAGAACAAATTCAACTGGAAAATGTCAAATGGTCATTCATCATAGAGGGGACAGAAAGCCCAGATTAGGCAGTTCCCTACAAGATAGCTGACCAGAAACACCAGCTGCCAGATCATCTCAGAAAGAAGAAAAACTTTTAGATGACAAAGAAAAAACAAACAAACAGTCATAGTTAAGATATAATTGTGAGGGAAAAGTGCAAGAATCTACAAGAGATTCTACAGGAAGAAGCTGCTGAGCAGAACAAGAAGGAGCAAGACGTTGAAAGAGGACAACCCCTAGGAGGCTTGGAGTCCAGCATAAGGGGTAGGTGAAGCCATGTGTTTCTCCCTCCCTCACATCTCTGGCAGTTAGCAGTCTCCCAAGCTGCTGCATAGCCCTTCCACTCTCACTAGCTCAAAGCCACTGGTGCCAGTGAACTGGAAGTTTCTTGATGACAAAGCACCAACCTGCCAGCCCCCTTGGGATGCTTCCTGTCACCACAGACCCAAGCCAAGACAGCAGGCACCATATTGCTTCTCCACCCACCATGCACCTTTGTCCTCTCCAGGGAGCTTCAGTCCCTCACCTTTCATCTTGCTTGTCCCACACAAACATTTCCCAACTGCAGCCCAGACTTCAGGAGCCACAGGGGGCCAGTGGGTCCTGGGGGTTCTGTGTGATGGAGAGCCTGGACTTTCTGGGCAGGCTGCCTTCCACAGAGAATAACAGGGACAACCAGAGTGCTAGCTTTCTTCCATCTAGACTGTTTTTCTCCTCTTCCCCTCCCTCACCCATGACTGCTGAGAGAGATTTAAGCCAGAGCTCTCAGGAGCTGCTGCTTCCCCCCGTTGGTGCATACACCACACCAGGGATTCCACAGAGACAGAGGCTCAAACCTTTCCTCTTAAAGACCTGCAGATGACTAAGAGGTACTTGGACTATGAGCTCTCTACTCACTGGCCCTCAGTGGTACTGCTTGCCCAGGTGCTCTATCAGTACAGGGCATATCCTGACATAGAGGGACATCAAACCTTAAGTACCCCATAGGCACCTTGGGACCAGCATGTTTCTCCCTGTAACAGTCAGAGATTAATCTTTAGAGGCCCAGGGGCAGGCCCACAGGTCAGATCCCATACCCCCAGGACTCAATTGTGTTGCTTGGGGGCACAAAAGGGAGATTTGTGAACTAATTTCTATAGGTGAGGCAGCCTGCAGAGGCAGAACTAAAAAGAAAAAATAGTTTGGTTTTCAGTTGCAGCAAACTTGCGGAGTACCCCTCCCCCATAGGAAGGCTGTACTCTCAGCCTATGGCAGGATCCTGAAAAGGGAAGCTCCCAGCTTGCAGTGAGAGAGCTCTGCTAGTTTGATGGCAGATGCTGGAGGGAAACCATGGATCAGAGAAGGGGGAGAAGAGTGAAACCTTCTCTTGACAGCCAGATTGTGGGTCTCAGATGGCCCTGCCTATAGAAGCATTTTCAGCCCCTTTCTGGTGGCTTTTCACAGAAGCTGGGAGTGGATCTTTGACACCTGCCAAAATAGCTACCTTACCAGCTTTTGTGGAGCCTGAGGTCAAACTCACCCAAACCAACATTGCCCACCTTCACTCACCCAAGCCTCTTTACTGTGGTGGAGAATAAGGACTCACCAGGAATTTCCAGGGCCCCATCCACTACCTGGGGCATTGGGGTGCCCTGAGAGCCTACAGCCAGTCACAGGTCCCAAAACTAATGCTGTACCTTGTTCTTTCTGATAAGTGCCACCTAGTGACAGGGAAGTCAATTTGCACTGCCCTTTACAGCATTTATTGACTAAATCGTACAGGGTGTGGTTGATTCTTACCCACAAGCATCATCTACAGTCTCAGAGATTATATTGGGCATGCCAATATAATTCACAGTATAAGGAAAACCACAAAGCTTGAGGAAAAGAAAGAATTTTAAAGTCCTCCATCCTCCCTCATCAAAGAGAGACAGAGAATCTGCTCACACACATAACTCACCACTACTATAGCCTACAAACAACTAGCAACTGAGAAAACAACCACATGAAGGATATCTATAACCCAGGCATCCATCAAGAACCTAGATTGCCATCAAAGCACCCACAAACAAAGCCAAAGGTTCTTATGCACATATGCTACTAATACTCCTTTATTGAAACAGTAATAAAAAAGCTTCAAAAAAAAAATAAACAAAAAGCTCCAAACCAGATGGATTCACAGCCTACTTTTATCAGACCTACAAAGAAGAGCTGGTACCCATATTGCAGAAATTATTCCATAGCATTAGGGAGGGAATCCTCCTCAATTCATTCTGGAAGCCAGTATCACCTTGATACAAAGCCAGCAAAGGCAACAAAAAATGAAAACTATAGACCAATATCCCTTGTGAATGTAGACCAAAAATCCTCAATAAAATACCACCAAACCAAACTCAACAGCACATCAAAAAAATAATCCACCATGACCAAATGAACTTGATTCCAGAGACACAAGGATTTTTAAACATATGTAAATCCATAAATGTGATTCACCGCATACACAAACAAAAAGAAAGACCATATGAACATCTCAATACAAGCAAAAAAGCATTCCACAAAATTCAGCACCCTTTCATGATATAAACCTTCAACAAACTGAGCATAGAAAGAATGTATTTTAAAATTATAAAAGCCACATATGACAAACCTCCAGCCAACATTATACTGAATGGGAAAAAGGTGAAAGCATTACCATTAAGAACTGGAACAAGACAAGTGTGTCACTACTTCTATTCAACGTAGTGTTGAAAGTCCTAGCCAGAGCAATCAGGCAAGAAAAAGAAATAAATTATATCTAAATAAGGAAAGAGGATTTCAAACTATTACTTTATGCTGATGATATGATCTTATATTTAGAAAACTCCAAAGACTCCACCAAGAGACTACTGGAATTGATAAATAAATTCAGCAAAGTATCAGGTTACAAAATTAATGTACACAAATCAGTAGCATTCCTATACACCAATAATAGTGAAGCTAAGAGTGTAATCAAAGACTCAATACCATTCATAATAACCACAAAGATAATAAAATACCTACTAATATACTTAACCAAGGCGGTGAAAGATCTGTATGAAGATAACTACAAAACACTGAAGAAATTACAGATGACAAAAACAAATATAAATATATATCACGCTCATAGATCAGCCAAATCAACATTGTTAAAATGTACATACTACCCAAAGTGTTGTACCGATTCAATGCAATCCCCATCAAAATACCAAAACCATATTGCACAGATCTAGAAAATAATTCTATGTTTTGTTTGGAACCAGAAAAGAGCCTGAATAGCCAAAGAAATCTTAAGCAAAATTAACAAATTGGGAGGCTTCCCAATACCAGACTTCAAATGATATTACCAGGCTATAGTAACCAAAACAGCATGGTATTAGCATAAAAATAGAGATATAGACTAATGAATTAGAATAGAGAACTCAGACATAAAATCATTCACATACAGCCAACTGATCTTTGAAAAGGCAAACAACAATATACACCAGGGAAAAGAAGCTCTATTCAATAAATGGTGCTGGGAGAATTGGATAGCCACATGCATAAAAATGAAACAGGACCTCTATCTCTCACCACTCACAAAAATTAATTCAAGATGAATAAAAAACTTCAGAGTAAGGCATGAAACTATAAGAATGCTAGAAGAAAATGTTGGAAAAATTCACCTGGATATCAGACTAGGAAAGGAATTTATGAAGAAGACCCCAATGACAATCACAGCAACAACAAAAATAAATAAATAGGACTTGATTAAATCAAAAAGGTTCTGCACAGCTAAGAATATGATCAACAGAGCAAATAACCCACAGAATGGGAGAAAATATTTGCAAGATATACGTCAGATAAAGGGCTAATAACCGTAATCTACAAAGAACTTAAGCATATGAGCAAAAACAAACAAAAAAACCCAAAAAAAACCAGCTCCATTAAAAAGTAGGCAAAAGACATGAACAGAAACTTTTCAAAAGAAGATACACAAATGGCCAATGAACATATAAAAAAAATGCTCAACATCACTAATCACCAGGGAAATGCAAATTAAAACGGCAATGAGATATATATCACTTTACCCCAGTTAGAATTGCTTTTATTAAAAAGTCCCCAAACAATAGATGCTGGCTTGGATGCAGAGAGAAATGAAGGCTTATACAGTGTTGGCAGGACTGCAAATTAGTACAACTTCTATGCAAAACTGTATGAATATTCCTTCAAGAAGTAAGAGTAGACCTACCATTTAATCCAGCAATTTCATTACAAGGTATTTACCCAAAGGAAAAGAAGTAATTTTATCAAAAAGACACCTGTATGCAAATATTTATTAATACACAATTCACAGTTGTAAAGATGTGGAATCAACTCAAGTGCCCACCAATTCATGAGTAGATTAACAAAATGTGGTACATGTATACTATGCAATACTACTCAGCCATGAAGAAGAGTGAATTAAGGCTTTTTGCATCAATTTGGATATAACTAGAGACCATTATCCTAAGTGAATTATCTAAAGAATGGAAAAGCCAGCATCATATGTGCTTGCTATTAAATTGGAACTAACCAATGAGTACATGTGCACAGAAGGAATTAAAATTCAGCATAAATCAAGAAGGTGGAGGGGGGAGAGGGGTTGGGTGAAAACCTACCTAATCAGTACAGGGAACACTATCTGGGTGATGGGCGCACTTATAACCCTGATTCAAGCATAACAAAAGCTATCCATGTAATCAAAGACATTTGTACAGCTGTAATATTTTTAAATAATATATATATTTTAAAAGCCAGAGAAAGACTCAGGTAAAGAAAGATTATTGTTTCACATCCTTGAGATCTCCAGCTCTTCTTAGAGTACTTCCTACATTTTCAGGCCAAAGAACATTCACAGTCTGAAATCATCAGTATGTATTCCCATCTCCCACTTGAGATGTTTATGTTTAGTGATAGTCATCTCAGAAAAGCTCCTTTTGCAATATCACGTACGTTAAAGTGAAAATGACAATATTAACATTTCTATTTCTTGAGTCTCAGTTTATATTTTCAATTTAAACATTCAAATGTTGTAGGTGTTTTTATTTTGTTTTTATGTGCATTTACATATGTATATAAAAATATATCACATTGCATGACTAACCACTTCCTTCAGACTCATGAGTATACATTTCCCAAAGACAAGTATTTTCAACTCCGCAATGTTGCAAATATCCTGAATAGCTGTTTTTCTGGAAATATATTATTGTATTGTCATCAACAGCAGCAAGGAACAAAATAGATATGATTCCGGTATTATATTTTTAGTAATTTTCCAGTAAGCATTCTGCATTTGAAGCAAATTTCTACTACACAGAGATTATTTTCCCAGGTATCAATTCAGCTAAACCATTAGCTCCTTAATATTTAATAATTCTTTTTTAAAACCAAATAATTAATTGTATGAAACTTTTTTGAATGTTCCCTTAAAACAATGTCCATACTCATTTATTTCATGTTAAAAAAAAATACACTTACTGGTTACCTTCGTAAACCTGCCAAATCACTAGCATAAAACACTTTCATTGCATGGAATCATGAATCATTTTCCTTTCATAAGGATTTAGGGGAACTCAGTGTATAAATATTCTGAAACTGTTTCCTAGAAGTTTCCTTGGCCTTCCAGTGAAAAAGAATTGCCCTTTTGGATCAACCTCATCTCACCCATATGTTCTAGGTAACATAAAAAACAAAAGCACAACCTATTTAATCCTCTCATCTTAAAAAATTAGTACCCTATGTTCAATATAACCTAGGCATTTTCTCTTTACACCACATTCATTATTAGTAGCATGTCATATTTTCATAAAAAAACAAATAAATTTAAGTATACCCTATCTCCCTCGTTGTTGTATTTTATTATCAAGCCAAAAAGTGTCAAAGTACATGTTCAGAGAAGTAAGCCATTAAATAAAGGGGTTTTCATATTATTTTTCTTAGGTGTAAAATTTCAGATCATAATATAAGAATTGAGAAAAATGTATAAATCTATTAACCTGAAACCTGATATAATTTTGTCAACTTTTCCACATTCAGTAGAGAGAAACCAAAAGAACAGTGAGCTGGAATCAGGGGGCCTAAGTTCTAGTCAATGTTCTGATAGTTACTTGTCCTATGAACTTGGAAAATCATTTTAATTATCTGAGCCTCAGTTTTCTTATTTGTAAGATGGGATAATAACAACTTACCCCATTTATCCAACAGGGATGTTGTAAGAATCAATTTTTATAGACACTCATATACATAATTTATTAATAAACCTTTTACAACTCACAAAGTTAATTATGAATGGAAATAATTATCACTAAAATTATAATGTGCACAAGACACATGATGAAATCCATAAGGTGAGCTATTATTAAAACTTTGTATGTCCATACATAAGCCTGAGTTTGCAATATTAGGGGAGTGAGGGAGAGAGAGAGAGAGAGAGAGAGGGAGACGGGGGGGGGGGAGAGAGGGAGAGAAGGAGGGAGGGAGGAAAGGAGGGAGGGGGAGAGAGAGAGAGAGAACGAATGCATATCAACATCCATTCAATATATTCAAAAGATTCACTGTTCTTCTTCAATATTCTTAGCCCTTTTCTCTCCTCCTTTCTCCCTACATCACCAAAGTTTAAAAGGTTTTAAAACAGGAAACAAGTGAGCACTATGTTGTCTGCTATTTGACAATTTTCAAATTAGGGGCAATTTATTAATTCCCTTTTCATTTGCAAGGAAAGTCTGACAATTAGAGTCTAACAAAGTGTTACTAGAACTTGTTTAATATTTATCATCATAACTCTTTGTAAACTTTCAAAGTTTTTTGAAACACTTAAAACAACTACTAATTGTTTTCAGAACTATTAGATTTAAGTACCTATAAGGCTTTGTTACAATTTTTAATATTTCTTTCAAATTATTCACAGAAACAGTTAACAGGAAGTAGGAAGTGAGATTTATTCTACCAGACTATTCAAGGCTAGACTATGTATTCCTGGGTCTGGGTTAGAGGTACTCACAGCCTCCGCTTAGGTCACAGAGATTGGCATTGGCATTGGCATTGGCATTGGCATTGGCATTGACAGAACTAGACTAGGGAGTCATTAATAGAAGATGTGTTAGTTTCCAAGAGCTGCAGCAAATTACCACAAACTCAGTGGCTAAAAAAAAAAAAAAAAAAAAAACCCAGAAATTTATTCTCTCACAGTTCTGGAGGCCATGTCTCTCAAAACACAGTGTCATCAGGGCCAAAGTCCATCTGAAGGCTAAAGGAGAATCTATTCTCGCATAGCCCCAAACTCTTCCTCCATCTTGGGCCTTATTCCCTGCATCCCTGTCTCTGCCCCCTTTAGTCCAAGCTGGCAGTGTTTTACTAACACAACATGCTTTAAAAACTTTTGCGATGTATGTCAGGGCATCCAAACCATCAGACAAGAGGTTCTTTCACAGACCTTTCCCAGCGAACCAATCTCTATTCTGGTGTCTGCTGAAAGGTCCATTGGATCCATGAATCACACACCTAATCTATTTGGCAAAAGATTTTCAAGCCACCTCCTTGGCCTTCTCTCTAGAGCTGCGGTCCCCAACCCCTGGTGCTTCTGGTAATGTTTCAGAAGAAAATGACTAACATGTTTTTAGAAACTGGAAGAAAGCTGATTCTTGTTATAAAGTGACAGAAAACATGGCTGAATTGGATTCTACTGTTGGGTGGAAAGAAGAACTTGTAAGGGATTATCTTGAGTTCCAAGCAAAGCATTGAAAGTGTATCCTGTTTTTTCTTCGTTGCTTACAGTAAAGAAAAAAACAAATTGCTTATAGTAAAGAAGAAAGCTACACAATTGTAGCAAAGAAAGAAGCTACACAAAGTGAAAATACATTCCAGAGGGAGGAACATGTCACTCTAGAGTGGAGAAAGACCCATTCCTCTCTGGAATGCATTTTCACTTTGTGTAGCTTTCTTCTTCCTTCATTTCTCTGAAAGCTGTTTGTGTGGAATTGTTTCCTGTCTGTGTTCATTCCATCACACCAGGCCTGCCTGCGATTCTTCCAAGCAAGGAGCCAAAGAACCAGGACAACATGTCTCTTTCATAAACCAACCCTGACAGTCTCTATGTGGACTTTTTCCTAGTGTGTCTGTGTTCTCTCTTCTTATTCCAGACATTGGATTTAAGGCCCCTCCTAAATCCAGGATGATCTCATCTTGTAGTTCTTAATATATCTTTGAAGACCCTATTTCTAAATTAAGTTATATTCAGTCATTAGGGGCTAGGATTTGGACATATTTTTAAGGAACATCATTAATCCCCCTACAGATGGAAACTCATGATTTTCACCATCATACACTAGTATCTTGGGATTTCTAGTTTATCTCTAGATAAATATGGCAGAGATTGGCCCATCAGCTCATTGCAACAATGCCATGCATTTGGCATAGGTAATCCTCATCAAGAAGTTCTGGGAATCAGACATCTAAACTGGACACTAGGGAAGTTACTCTTCCGAAGGGAAATTTATCTGATCTTCTTCAGAAAGAATTTTAACCCACAAATGTGTGAAGAGTGCTGGATGTATGGAATGAAACGGGGATAGGGAGAGGAAAAGAAACTGGTATCTGTGCTCCTTTCAAGTCAAATAAAGAATTTGTACAAATAACAAGTGTCTATAAGCACCTTTTTATCTCCAGATCTCAAAAGAATACAATCCGACTGCATTTTTATTGTCATCAATTATTACCCGTATGTCTGACAAATCTATTTTCTTTCCTAGTGCTAATCTAGTGAACCCAAGCAAAAAAGAATCAGTGTTATTGAAGAGAAAGAGAAATGTAAACAAGATGTTACAGAACACAATTGAAAATGACACATTTTCCTGAATCAAATCAATTTGCTTTATGATAGTTTTCAGGAAAGCTAGTATTGCTAGCATGAAGAGGCAGATAAAATTCTAAAACTGATCATATGTGCTTTGATGTCACATAATGGCACCCTGATTTTAAGAAGGAATAGAAGAGGGACTTTTAGCTGGTCAATTAAAGATAACAACATTTGGTTTCGAAAATGTCACCAGGAGTTCCATAGCTAGTGCAGCAATTTTAAAAGGCCATACAATTCACAGCTTTCTGAAATTAATTAGAATAGTCATACTGATTGTTCATAGATAAATTGATGAGGTGTATCTTTGCTAAACCTTCATCCTCTCACAGAAATGCATTAACAGAAATGAAATAAGAGATGTCAAGCAGCTTACAGCACTTTTATTCAAAGTAGCTTTCTTTTTAAGCCAAATATGTAATTATAGATTACTTGTTTTTAAAACAGAAAAGTAGAGGAGTTGATTTTATAAAAGTGGTGTAAGTTTACAGAAGACAAACATGCTAACGATATAGAAGTTTAGAAAGTAAAAGTCTACCACCAATCCTGTTCCTAGATATTGCCATTAACAATTATCATTGCCTTTATCCAAAACTTTGTATGTACACTTTATTTACTTGGATTTTTTTTGAGGGATGGGGACACAGTTATTTGCTCATTTGTTTATGTTAAGGATACGCTCCTATAACCTCCCCAAAAGAGGCACTTGGTTAAAGTTATAAATAAGGAGTAGCTGAAACACAGAAACTAAGAATCAGCTCAGTAGTCACCTAATTCAGTAAGATTTACCAGCCTCTCACTTCTCTATACTCACTCCTGCCCATGTTGAGTAGGTGCCCTTCTTAATGTTTTCATAGTACCCCACAGATGCATGGATCATTGTCATTTTACCCTACCACACTGTTTAATTATCTTTTATATGTGGTGTCTTTCACTAGACTCTGAGTATCTAAACAGTGCCATAACTGAAATAGCTCTCTGCCATTCATGGGCAGACCAATCACAGAGCTGGACCAGGCCTCATGACAAGCTATACATATAGCACACATTTTCAAATGATATCAATTTGAACATCAATACTCTTTGATCACAATTGTTCAATCAACTCTAATTTATATTTATTCTCACATTTAGTCTTTATTTTTCCATCTTGCTTATAAAGATATCATGAAAAACATAGTACAATAACAGTACAATGGTCATGATTTGCCAAGCTAGTAAACTCACCCCCAAAAGGAAATGAATTTAGATCGGCATGCCCACTCTTATTAAAACCACAGGGTGCATTCTACACCCCAGAGAAAAATTCCTGGTGCTTTGGAGGATAAGGAAGCAAAGAGAGGAAGCTGGCTGTGTAATCACAAGGCAACTTAGAGAAAGTCTTCTCTTTCCCATACAGAGACAAGAAAAGCTAAGACAGTTAATCCCTTTCATGATCTCAACATAGAGGCAGAAAGAAAAGGTGTTCCTCAATGACAGGAAACTTCAGCAGGCATTTTTACAGAGTATGTGAATATTTCCTTAATATCTAGCATGTATAGGGCTATGCCATACTTTTAGGAGCAGGGATTGCTCCGGAAGTTTAATAATGAATAGTTGGTGAAGGCTATAGATAATGTGTGATCCTCATAAATGTGGACCATTCTTTGCAATTAGTATAATATCAAATACAAGGGTGTGAATTTTCAATGCTCATAAAATATATAAAAAGATGAGGCAAAACTAGGATGAAAAAGCTAGAGACAGAATAATCACATCCACTTAGTCACACCTATCTAAGTACAGAACCAGTCCTTTTGTTACGAGGAACTAGATATTCATGCCCCAAATGTACATTAGACTATTTGTAGCTTAATGTAGGGGGCTGTGATGGTTAATTCCATGTGTCCACTTGGAGGATGTTTTTAGATGAGGTTAGCATTTAAATTGGCAAACTTTGAGTAAAGCAGAGTGCCCTACATGACGGGTGAGTGGTCCTCATCCAATCTGTTGAAAGACTGAATAGTACAAAAAAAAAAGCATCCCTGAGCAGGTGAGTCTCCAGCCTATCAGCCCACACTAAAGATCTTAAACTTGCCAGCCTCCATAACCACATGAGCAGTTTCTTATAATAAATATCTTTCTATATATTTGTAATATTAATACATGTATATATACACATATCACATAAATACCCACACATCCTATTGATTCTGTTTCTTTGGAGAACACTGACTAATACAGTGGTTCATGTATGTGCATGCATCATACCTGCTTCCAATTAATGGTTTAATGACGTGTGTATAATGTATACTCATACGCACATATTTGTATTCTCTCCTAAATAATTTTTCTATTGTCAAGACTGTACATACTTTATTGTTAAAGAGAAACACTTTCACCAAATGGTCCTTGATCACAAAGGCAGCTACCATACTGATCCCCAGAGTTTATAGGCTCTTTCAGAGGCCACAGTGAATTCTGCCTTAAAAATGCTTCTTCCATTCTGGCTGTGGCTAGTGTCACAGCCACTTCTATATACCCTCTCTTCTTTGCTATGAATACATGTTTACAATTTACCTTTAAAAATAGCAAAATTAGTATGTATGCATTTTTTATCCTGGAGAAAAGAAGAAAATAAATCATTAAGATACTTAGATTTTGTCTAAAAGTTTAGATTTTTAGCCTTCTAGACTTTCAATTGTTATGTATTCTAGAGCTCTAAATTTTGGGGGATCAACCGTGCTCAATTTTCTGACATCAAATCAGCATCGTTACCACCTGTCCTGGAATATCTTTGCTCAGAATACCCTGCCTAATATAACTCTGGGTTACAGTATACCAATAAGAGTCACTGACTTTGGAAGGCAGAAGAAAGGGAGAAACCAATGCTTGCTGGTAACAGTTGTAAAATTGCCCACATTGGTGCCTGTATTAGTCAGCTCACATGCCTATACCAAAATAACAGAGTGGGTGGTTTAAACAACATAAAAATATTTTCTCATGTTTCCAGAGACTAGTAGTCCAAAATCAAAGCGTCAGCAGTTTGGTTGAGGACTCTCTCTCTTTGGATTATAGGTGACCACTTTCTCACTGTATGTTTCTGTTGGGCACAAACCTAAGAGTAGAATTGCTGGGTGTGAAGCAGATTCACCATGAGCCAGTTACCAATCTGCAAATTGCACCATTTGAATGAGTGGCGAGACAGAACACTCACACAAGTTAAGCAAAGCAACTTTATTACTCACAGAAAGGCAGCAAAGGAGCACAGAAGGCTAGTATTTTCATGGCATACCAGTCTCTCAAGGCTCAGGAAAGCTTCCCAGGATGGATGGACTCCTGTCTGTGCAAGCTCCACTTTGCACCACAGTGGAAGGACCTGGAAAGCAGACCACTCTGGGTGTTTACACCCCAGGTGTCACTTGGCTTGCTGAGAAAAAACTCTGCAGGACATCCTGTTCTAGGAGGGATGGAAATGAGCCCAGGCTATTCCACACAGTTTCTCCTTATCTTAGGATGCTGTATTCCCAGCACAGTTATTCTTGAGAACTGCAAGTGTGTGAAGGGAAGGAGAACTGGACCAGCCAAACCCATCCAGGACTGGTACTGCCCTGGATGATAGGAGAGGCATATGATCAACCTGAGCACAGACTCCCAAAAAGTTTTTCAAAATAATTTGCACAAATTTTACTCCTGCCAGCACTGTATGCATATTTTAAAATGTTTTCCTCCTGGTGGCTATTCCTTTCTCCTTTAACTATCACTTTATCATTTTCAAACAATTCAGCAAACCCTTTTTCATCATGTCCATATCTTGGCACTAAAATGGACTCCAACTATGATGCCAGATGGAGACATTTTTTAGCCAGCTGTAAAGTATTTTATCATTGAGAAATTGTCTTTAACAAATTTTGATATAAGTAGTGAATCATTCAGTAGCTCCAGAAAACTTAGAAACCAATAACTCAACTTTACTTATTACAATGCAAATTATTAAGATTTTATTCACTGACAAAACACAATGTCTTACTTGATTAATAGATTTTTCTCCTTTCTACATATTCTTTGGAATTGCTTGATTGTTCTTTTATTAATAGTCCCATCCTTTAATTTTAGTCCCTTTTATAAATAGTCCCTTTTGTAAATAGTCCCATCCTTTAATTTTCTATTTCATTCCCAAAGAGCTACTGCATTTCTCACTTAAGTGTGCATTACTGAATATATTTTTGCTTACAATCTTTAATGTAATTATTATTACATATCAGTAGCACTTTTATGTTACTGTGGGTTTAAAAAGAAGTTTTAATTATCATTTCTTAAGGGTTAGGGTTTTCCTACAACAAGTTTGATAATGTAGCAAGCATGATGGCTACCATTTATTGAAAGCACGGATGTCAGGCACTGTAGTGGGCACTTTGCTTACACTATTGGCATTAACTCTCACAACCTTAAGATGCAAATGTGTAACAAGTTATCACAAATGTAGCAGCTTAGAACATTGCACATTTGCTCTCAATTTTTCTGGAACAATCTGGGCACAGCCTAACTGGTTTCTCAGCAAGGCTGCCATCAAAGTATCAGCCAGGGCTTGTTTCTTATTTGGAGGCCTGATTGGGGAAAGAAGAGTTTCCAAGGTGCCTGACATTGTTTGAAGAATTTACCTCCCCCTGCCTGTAGGACTGATACATTGATTTTCATGCTGGCTGTTAGCCAGAAGCCGTTCTCACCTCCTCAGGATCACACATAGCTCTTAGTCACACAGCCCTCTCACAACAGGGCAGCTTAATCCATCAGTCCCAATTAGGATGTCTCTATCCAGTTAGCTAAAATGTTTTCTTCTGTAATGAAACACAATCACAGGGGTGACATTCCATCACTTTTGCTTTATTGACTTGGTTAGGAGCGAGTCCCAGGTCTCCCCTTGCCCACATATGCTCCAGGGTCAAGAATTACACAAGGACTATGGGTCACTGTGGGTGACTTATGGTGTATCTGTCATGTCTATGGATAATTTACAGGAAAATCTAGATCTTCTAACTGCACATGCTACCATGAACTACACTGTGGAGGTGGGCTCTTCCCCCTCTGTTTTTTCTACTGCTGTCTGAGGTGAGCAGGGTCAGTGGAGGGGAAAGAGATGATTTCCAAGTTTAGGGGAAGGATGCAATTTTATAGGAAGTAAATGTACTGAAAACAATACAGAAGTGCAGGAGCATATGCCATTCTTGCACCACTATATGGCATAGGGAGCCACAGGAAACATGAAGGTGTACGTGTTCCATGGCTACTTTTAAGAATACTGGAACTACAGCATCACATGAACCCATGCATTGATAATGCAATTGACTTATCAACATAATTGTTAACTATTGTAAAACTAGAAATACAGGCAAATCAATTGCATATCTAATGACTTTTTCTAAACATCTACACGTGCCCCAGGCTGATGAAACATTTTATATATATATTCACACACACACACATACACACACACAACAAAACCCACACACAATTTAAAGCAACTATGACACACATTTATTGCTATATAAAAGAAAATAGCTTTGATAGCCCCTCTCCTTTCCTAATATATCATTCGTTTTCTTTCTAAAAATGTTTATCATTTTATCTGGTTACATACCTGGGTCCAAAATTACTTCTTCCAGAAATATTTGATTGCTAAACTCTGTTGAAAAATAAGCATGGAGTACTAATTGTCTAAGAGATTTTAAGATAAACCTGAAGAAGTCTTAATGGCTAAGAGGTTTCATTTAGGGCTTCAGTTGCTCATGTACTAAAAAGCAGCCCTCCCTAAAAAGTGGGATAGACCTGCAATAAGTTAGAATTTAAGTTGAAATTCCCACAAATATGAATGAGTGGTCTCCAAAACGAACTGCATGCAGCAAAGCAGCAAGGCAATCCATTGGAGGACAAAAGAAGAAAATATTAGAATGTGTTTTCTAAATGTAAAGTATAAGCATGAGAGTTTGCTAAAATTTAATATTGAAATGGGCCTTGGTTCCTCATTAACCTGCATGTGAGATAGCCCCATGTCACCTGTAGTATTTGGGATATCCTAAAGGAAAGCTGAGGATAAGGGCTGACAATTGAAACTCAATAATGCACTTACTTTTCACATATTTTAGTGTTTTACAGTTTAGTGTATACAGTTAAGTAGACATGATTATATTTTCTAATTATAACTAAACTAACTCTATTGAAATATCCAGGTGGCCTTCCAAGTCCCACGAGGCACAATGCATAAGACATTTCAAAAGGTTCTTCAAACTCCATAGAAAAGCATACAGCAATACAACCAGATTTGACAGAAGACTAAATACACGCATACCTTGGAGATATTATGGATTTGGTTCCAGACCACTGCAATAAAGTAATTACCACAATAAAGTAAGTCACATGAAAGTTTTAGTTTCTGCATATGTAAGTTATGTTTATACTATACTCTAGCCTATTAAGTGTGCAATACATGTACATAATTTAAAATACATTATTACTACAACATGCTAACAATCATCTGAGCTTTCAGTGCATGATACTCTTTTTGCTGGTGTAGAGTCTTACCTCAATTCTGATAGCTGCTGACCAGGGTAGTGGCTGCTAAAGGTTGGGGTGGCTGTGGCAATTTCTTAACATAAGACAATAATGAGGTTTGCTACATAGACTGACTCTTCCTTTTATGAAAGATTTATCTGTAGCATGCAATGTTGTTTGATAGCATTTTACCCACAGCAGAATCTTTGTTTGAAATTGGAATAAATTCTCTTAAAGACTATTGCAGCTTTATCAATTATGTTTAGGGTATAATCTGAATTCATATATTGTCATTTCAACAATGTTCACAGTATCTTCACCAGGAGCAGATTCCATCTCAAGAAACCACTTTCTATGGTCCTTCATAAGAAGCAACTCTTCATCCATTCAAGTTTTATGATGCAGAAATTCAGACTGAAGAAATTCCTGAGATTGCAGAAACTCAGTCACATCTTCAGGCTATACTTCTAATTCTAGTTCCACAACATGTACAGTTACTTCCCCCATCCAAATCTTGAATCCCTAAGTCATCAATGAGGCTTAGGATCAACTTCTTCCAAACTCATGGTCATGTCTATAGTTTATTGCTTCCCATGAATCACAAATGTTCTTAATGGCATCTAGAATGGCAAATCCTTTCCAGAAGGTTTTTCTATCAATTTTACTAATTTCTCATCTATGAGAAGAATCACTATCTAAGGCAGCGATAGCCTTAGAAAATGCATTTCATTAATAATAGCACTTGAAAGTCAAAAGTATTTCTTGATTCATGGGCTGAAGAATGGATGTTGTGTTAGAAGGCATAAAAATGCCTTGATCTCCTTGTGATTCTCCATTAGAACTCTTGGTACATTAACAATGAGCAGTTATATTTTGAAAGGAATCTTGTTTTTTCTTTTTGAGTAGATCTCAACTGTAAGCTTAAAATATTTAGTAACCATGTTGTAAGTAGATGTGCTGTCATTCAGACTGTGTTGTTTTATTTATAGAGCATAGGCAAAGTAGATTTAGCATCATTCTTAAGGGTCTTAGGATTTTCAGAATCGTAAATGACCACTGGCTTCAGTTTAAAGTTACCAGCTACACCAGTCCCTAACAAGAGAGTCAGCCTGTCTTTTGAAGCTTTGAAGCCAGGCACTGACTTCTCTCTAGTTTGGAAAGTCTTAGGTTGCATCCTCTTCCAATAGAAGGCTGTTTTGTCTACACTGAAAATCTGTTGTTCAGTGTAGCCCTCTTCATCAGTGATCTTAGTTAGATCTTCTGGATAACTTGCTAAGGTTTTTACATTTAGCCCTTGCTGCTTCACCTTGCATCCTTACATTTTAGAGATGGTTTCTTTCTTTAAACCTCATGAATCAACCTCTGCTAGCTTTCAACTTTTTTTTATCTCTTTTTTTTTTTTAAATTGAAGAGAGCTAGGGTCTTGCTCTGGATTAGGCTCTGGCATAAAAAAAAATGTTGTAGCTGGTTTTTTCTTCTATCCAGACAAAATTTCCCCATTCAACAACAAGGTTATTTCATTTTCTTTTCATTCATGTGTTCACTGGAGTAGCACTTTGGATTTCCCTCAAGAACTTTTTGTTTGCATCTGCAACTAGACTGACTGTTTGGCACAAGAGGCCTAGCTTTCAGCATATCTTGGCTTTCAGCATGACTTCCTTACCAAGCTTAGTCATTTCTAGCTTTTGATTGAAAGTGAAATCAGGGGATTAAAAGCATATGGAAGCAGAGAACAAGCCAGTTCAGGTAGGAGTTCAAGATCTTATAGACAACACAAGTATGCCAGAAACATATTTTTTTCTATGGTGCTGGTCCTATGGTGCAGGGAGGGCCTTGGAAACTAAAGGCAACTCTCCCTAAGAAACATGCATTTTAGTGAAGTCTTTAATAACATAACTCACAGAAGTAATATAATTTAAGCCAATGTGGCAGTATTAACACATTAAGTATCTCAGAAAGATGCTTCAGAGCCAAGCTTTGGGAGCTGGTTCTGTAAGGTTATTTTAAATTCCAGAGAAGAGGCAGCTGCCCCAATCAATGTGTATGGCTGGCTCTGGATTGACACTCCAGCTCACTGCCACCTGGATCTCATGGTCTATTTGTTCAATGAATTTCTATCTGTGATGGCTACAAGCCAGATGGGTCTTTCAGCTATTGTAACTCAACAGCAATCTAATGCTCTGCTGGTGTAGGATAGTGAGTTCTTAGGCATGGGATGCATGGGTGGAAGTTCCCAGGTCAAAGTTCTGGAAAACCTCAACAAACTGAGAAAGATTATGCTATCTGATTGTCTAGCAAAGTAACAAGTTTTTCATCAACAGACTAGTTTGTTGTCCCCAAACTAGCAAATGAACAGTGTTAATCATGGTACAAAATTCAATATTGTCAGAAGTTAAAAATGTGTGTTGAATTCAGATGGAAAAGAATTAAGTGTTATTATGAATATTGTTATACCATTGTTGGTAAAATTTCAAAGCATCACAAGGGTGTTCAGCTCCCCAACTCCTATAAATCCTTTGAAAATGTACTCCTTGCTCAATAATTTTGTAACATGAAATAAATAGCAACCTTGACTTTATGGGCTTCACTATATTTTTTGTTATCAATGCTATACTACTTTCTCCGCTGATAGGAATTAATTTACAGCAGAAACACTTGGTATACAATATTTTTCATTGTGCCCTATAGTGTACTTTGGTGTCAGAAGCTATGAATTTCACAGCTTTAGAGTTCTATTCAATTTGAGCCAGAAAATTTCTTTGAAAGAAGCTTTCATTAGATCAATTTCTTTATTATTTTTTACAGAAATTTTATTTTGTATATTTGAAGTTTATACCATGATGTTACAGGATACACATAGATAGTAAAATGCTTACTCTAGTGAAACAGATGAACATATCTATCATATCACAGAGTTAGTTTCTTTTCTCTGTGACAGGAACATCAAAAATCTATTTATTTAACAAAAAAATCTCTAGTACAATAAAATTGTATTAACTATAATCCTCAAATTGTTCATTAGATCTTTAGACTTGTTTATCCTAGACAGCTGCTACTTTGCATCCTTTGACTGACATCTCCCTATTCCTCTCCCCTCTCCCCACTCCTGGTAACTACTGTTTTATTCTCTATCTCTATATATTTGACCATTTTTTCCTTTTATTTTTAGATTACACATATAAGTGAATTCATACAATTTTTTTTCTGTGTTTGGCTTATTTCACTTAGCATAACGTCATCCAAGTCTATCTATCCATGTTGGGGCAAATGGCAGGATCTCCTTTTTTAAGGCTTAATGATATTCCTCTGTGTGTGTGTGTGTGTGTGTGTGTGTTTATATCTGTGTGTGTATTTGTTGTACATTTACTTTTTCCATTCATCCCTTGACATTTAGGTTGTTACTGTATCTTGGCTATTGTGAATAATGTTGCAATGAACAAGGGAATTCAGATACTTTTATAAGATGATGGTTTTATCTCTTTTGGCTGTATACCCAAAAGAGGGATTTGCTGGGTCATATGGTAATTCCATTTTTTAACTGCTTTAGAAACCTCCATATTGTTTTCCATAACAGCTCTACGAATCTACCTTCCCACCAACAGTGTATTAGGTTTCCCTTTTCTCTACAGCCTTGCCAATATTTGTATATATCTCTTGTGATATCTCATAGCGGTTTTAATTTGCATTTCCTAACCATCAATTAGTAATACTGAACACCTTTTCACATACAGTCAGTCATGCATAGATTAATGATGGGGATACAGTCTGAAAAACACATTATTTGGCAATTTTGTTGTTGTTCAAACACTGTAGAGTATACTTACACAAACCTAGATGCCATAGCATCTAGGAACATACCATCTAGGAACAATGATAGAGTCTATTGTTCCTAGGCTACAATCCTGTACAGCACGTTACTGAACGGAATATTACAGGCAATTGTAACACAAGGCTAAGTATTAGTGTGCCTAAACATATTTAAACATAGAAAATGTTCAATAAAAATATGGTATTAAAGATAAAAAATGGTGTACCTGTATAGGGCACTTACCACAAATGGATCTTGCAAGACTGGAAGTTGCTCTGGGTGAGTCAGTGAGTGAGTAGTGAATACAGTAGACTTTACAAACACTATACATTTAGGCAACATGAAATTTATTTTAAAAATCTTAATTCACTTCAATAACAAATATAACCTTAGCTTACTGTAACGTTTTTACTTTATAAACTTTTTAATTTTTTATAAACTTTTTAATAAAAAACTTATTAAAAATTTTTTATAAGCTTTTTAATTTTTTACTCTTTTGTAATAACATGTAGCTTAAAACACAAACACATTGTACAGCTGTGCAAAAATATTTTCTTTCTTCATATTCTTATTCTATTAGCTTTGTTCTATTTTTAAAATTATTTATTACTTTTTAAACTTTTTTGTTAAAAACTAAGACACAAGCACACACATTCGACTAGGTCTACACAAGGTCAGGATTATAGTAACACTGTGCTGAACCTCTACATCTTGTCCCACTGGAAAATCTTCAGGGTCAATAACATACATGGAGCCCTCATCTCCTATAATAACAACGCCTTCTTCTGGAATACCTCCTGAGAGGCCTGCCTAAGGCTGTTTTACAGTTAACATACTTTTTATAAGCAGAAAGAGTATTACTCTAAGATAACAATTAAAGCTGTAGTATAGTAAATACACCAACTAGTAAGATAGTTTATTATCATTGTCAAGTATTATGTACTATACACAATTGTATATGCCAAACTTTTGTATAAATGACAGTGCAGTAGGTTTGTTTACACCAGCATCACCACAAATATGTGAGTAATGTGTCGTGCTATGTCATTATGATGGCCACAATGATGTCACTAGATGATAGAAATTATTCAGCTCCATTAAAATCTTATGGGACCACTGTCATATATGCAGTCCATCATTGACTGAAAAGTTACTATGCAGTTCATGGCTGCATCTGTTGGCCATTTTTATGTCTTTTTAAAAGAAATGTCTGTTTGGGGTCTTTTCTCATTTTTAAATTAGTTTATTTGGAGATATATATATATATAAATATATATATATATATATATATATATATATATATATATATATACACACACACACTTGCTATTGAGCTGCAAGAGTTATTTATAAATTTTGGATATTAACCCTTTATCAGACATATGGCTTTCAAGTATTTTTTTTCCAGTCTGTAGGTTCTCTTTTTATTTTGTTGATTGTTTCCTTTGCCTTGTGGAAGAATTTTAGTATGATTTAGTCCTATTTATCTAATTTTGCTTTTGCAGCTTGAGCTTTTTGGTGTTAAAAAAAACCATTGCCAAGACCAATGCCAAGGAGTTATGATCTCTTCTAGGAGTTTTAGGATTTCAGGACTAACATTTAGGTCTTTTATCCATTTTGAGTTGACTTTTATGTATGGTGTATGATAGGGTACAATTTTATTATTTTGCATATGAAAATCCAATTTTCCCAGCACCTCTTATTGAAAAGAATATCCTTTCCCCATTCTGTTCTCTTGGTGCCTTTGTCAAAAGTCAGGTTATCATATATATTTGGATTTATTTATGGGCTCTCTATTCTGTTTCATTGATTTCTCTTTTTATGACAGTATCATACTGTTTTGATCACTATAGCTTTGGAATTTATTTTTAAATCAGGAAGTGTGATGCCGCCAACTTTGTGTGTCTCAGTATTGCTTTGACTATTTGGGTGTTTCTTTTTGGTGGTTCTATATAAATTTTAAGATTATTTTTTCTGTTTCTATAAAGGAAATAGAATAGACTCTATAAAGGAATCCATTTGAACTTTGATGAGTATTACATTAAATCTGTATATTGCTTTGGGTAGTATAAATATTTTAACAATATTAATTCTTCCAATCCATGAAGAAATACCTTTCCATTGTTTGTGTCTTCCTCAATTTCTTTTATCAATGTTTTATAATTTCCACTGTATAGATCTTTCACCTCGATTAAATTTATTTCTAAGTATTTTATGTTTTATGCTATCATAAAGGGATTGTTTCCTTGATTTTTTTCCAGCTAGTTTGTTATTTGTATATAGAAATGCTACTGATTTTGTATGTTAATTTCTGTATCCTTCAACTTTCCCAAATTTTTTTCTTAGTTCTAAGAGGAGTTGTTTTTTTTTTTTTTTTTTTTTTTTTTTAATGTGGAACCTGGGGTTTTGTACACATAGGATTATATCATCTGAAAATAGGGATAATTTTACTTCTTCCTTGCAAATTTCGATGCCTATTATTTCTTTTTCTTGTCTAATTTTTCTTGCTAGTACTTGAAGTACCAAGCTGAATAGAAGTGGTAAAAGTTTGCATTCCTACCTTGCACCAGATCTTAAGGGAAAAGCTTTCATATGCTCCCCATTGATATGATGTTATCATAAATGACCTTTATTATGTTAAGAACTTTTCTTCTATTCCTAAACTGTTAAGAGTTTTTAATCAAGAAAGGATGCTCAACTTTGTTAAATGTTTTTTCTACATCAATTGAGATGATCATGTGGGTTTTTATCTTTCATTCTGTTAATGATATATATTTGATTGACTTGTATATGTTAAATGAGACTTGCATGCCAGGGATATATGTCACTCGGTCATGATGTATAATCTTCTTAATGTGTTGTTGAATTTGGCTTGTGTATATGTTATTGAAGATTTTTGCATCAAAGTTCATCAAAGATATTGGCCTATAATTTTCTTCTCTTGTGGTATCTTTCTCTGGCCTTAAGTATCAAAATGATGCCGGCCTCACAAAATATGTTTGTAAGTATTCTCTCTAGCTCTATTTTTTGGGAGAGTTTAGGAAGTATTGGTAACTTACTCTGAATGTTTGGTAGAATTCAGGCATGAAGCCATCTTGTCCTGGGCTTTTCCCTGTTGGAAGGTTTTTATCTATTTCTTTAACCTCTTTATTTGTCATTGACCTATTCAAGCTTCCTGTTTCTTCCTGTTTCAAAACTCATAGGATATATTTTTCTATTAATTTATCCATTTCCTCTAGGTTATCTAATTTATTGGCAAATAATTGTTCATAATATTCCCTTATGGTTCTCTTTTTCCTGAGACATCCATTGTAATGTATCCACTTTCATTTCCGATTTTAATTTTTTGAGACTTCTTTTTACATAACCTAGCTAAGGGTTTTATGATTTTGCTTATTTTTTTCAAATAACCAAGTTTTAATTTTATGTCTGTTTCCCTATGGTTTTCTGTTCTCCATTTGATTTATTTCTGCTCTGATCTTTATTATGTCCTTCCTTCTGCTAACTTTTAGGTTTAGTTTGTTCTTTATCTAGCTCCTTGAGACATAATGTTAGGCTATGTATTGTAGATCTTTCTTCCTTTTTAATGTAGGCATTTATTGCTATAAACTTCCCACTTAGAACTGCTTTTGCTGTTGCTGCATTTCATAGGTTTTGATATATTGACAATTCTAGGAGAAAACACAGAAAAACCTCTTCTAGATATCAGCTTAGCTGAAGAATTTTTGACTAAGATCCCAAAGGCAAATACAGAAACAATAAAAACAAACAAATGGGACTTAATGAAATTAACAAGTTTCTGCATAGCAAAAAAAAAAAAAAAAATCAACAGAGTAAGTAGACAACCTACAGAATGGGAGAAAATATTCACAAACTATGCATCCAGCAAAGGGCTAACATCCAATTTCTACACAGAAATCAAACAAATCAGAAAGAAAAAGCAACCTCATCAAAGAGTGGGAACAATACATAAACAGAAGGTTTTCAACAGAAGATAGACAAATGGCCAACAAACATATGAAAAAAAATCTTAAACATCACTAATCATTGGAGAAATGAAAATTAAAACACAATGAGATACCACCTTACCCATGTCAGAATGGCCATAATTAAAAAGTCAAAAAACAATAGATGCTGGTATAGATGCGGAGAAAAAGATACACTTCTACACTGTTGGTGGAAATACAAATTAGTACCACCTCTATGGAAAATAATATGGAGATTCCCCAAAGAAATAAAAGTAGAGTTAGCATTCATCCAACAATCTCACTACTGGGTATCAAATCAAAGGAAAAGACGTCATTTAATCAAAAAGACACCTGCAAGTGTATGTTTTTCACAGCACAATTCACGACTGTAAAGATGTGGAACCAAGCTAAGTACCCATCAATTCATAAGTAGATAAAGAAAATGTGGTATGTATATATACCATGGAGCACTACTCTGCCATAAAAAGAAATGCAGTAATGTTTTCTGTAGCAACTTGGACGGAACTGGAAATCATTATCCTAAGTGAAGTATCTTAGGAATACAAAAACGGATACCACATGTTCTCACTAATAAGTGGGAGCTCAACAATGGATACACATGGGCACATAGAGATGTAAAGAACATTGGAAACCAAAAACAGGGAAAGGTAGGAGTGAGGTGAAGAACAAAAACTTTCCTATCAGGTACAATTAATATTATTCTAGTGATGAACACACAAAAAGCCCTGACTTCAGTATTATACAATGTATCCATGTAATAAAAATAGTTGTATGCCCTTAATATGGTGCAGTTAAACAAAAAGAAAAGTTTTTTATTTTTGTTTTGATTTTTTTTCATAGACCAATTGGTTGTTTAGGAGCATGTTGCTTAATTTCCACATATATGTAAATTTTCCAAGATTCATCATTAGTGATTTCATATCATTGTGGTCAGAGACAATAATAGGTTTAGTTTCAATTTTCTTGAATTTGTTAAGACTTGTTTTGTGGACAAACAAGGTCATTATTTAATGATAAAGAAGTCAATTCATCAAGAAGATATAACAATTGTAAATGTATATGCTCTTGACATTGGAGCACCTAAATATATAAAGCTAATGTTAATGAACATAAAGGAAGAAATACACAGTAATAAAAGGGGTCTTCAATACCCCACTTTCAACAATATGGATCAACTGGACAGAAAGTTAACAAGAAAATACTGCAATAAAGGGGTACTTTAGATCAAATGGCCCTAATGGACATATATAGAATTTTCTATCTAACAGTAGCAGAGTATGTTATTCTCCAGCTCACATGGAACCTTCTCCAGTATAGATCATATTTGTAGCCCCTTAATATTTAGAAATTTAAAAAACAACCAAGTAGTTGTTTTCACAGAAGTAGATAGTAGAATAGTTGTTACTAGAGGATGGGGATGGGATGGTAAGAGATCGGTCAACAGGTACAAAGCTACAGTTACATAGAAGGAATAAGTTCTGGGGCTCTATTGCATGGCAGGATGACTAGCTTTAACAGTTATGGATTGTATATTTCAAAACAGCATATATAGTTTAGTACAGTATGTTTAAAAACAGGCTAGAAGAGAGGTTTTTGAATGTTCTCATTACAAGGAAATAAAAAAAAATGTTTAAGGTGATGAATATGCTAATTAATTGCCCTGATTTGATCATTGCTCAATCTATACACGTATCAAAACATCACATTATGCCCCATAAATATGTACAGTTATTATGTGCCCATTAACTAAAGTAAAAAAAAACAAAAACAAAAACAAGCTTTTAAAGAATTAAAGTTAATTTCATTCAGAAGTCTTCCTGAGGCCTATAGACAGAGGCCTATAGCCCGGACAGTCCTTCAGAAGGATCTATCAGACTTCTCCGGCACTGCATATCAGCCCACTACTTATACACAGTGGGAGGGGTTCAGTATGTGCAAAATCACACCAAACTTGCTCAGAAATCACATGAAAGCAGAATCACATCAAGGTTTGGGTGTAAGAGTACACCTGGTCATAGATCACAGAATCATGATCCCTAAGCCCCATCATATGTTATCTCATGTGGCCGAGAAGGCAAGGCCTGGGGTCACTTATCTTTTAAGGAATATCATGACTCAGGCAAGAGACATGGGGGGTCATGTGCTCTACCCTGTTTTATTTTCAAAACTCATCTCTCTGGGGAGCTGAACGTCATCACAGAGCTGGGGCTTTGTGAAAATATGCTGGCAAGCAGGCATGAGCAAACATGATTTCTTATGATTGTTACTTTGTCTCACAGAATCATAAATTTAAAAAAGAAAAGAAATAAATGACTTGTAAGCTATCTATTATTCTATTACACTATTTAAAACTAACTCTTGTTTTCCAGGCATCATCAATCTACATCCCTTTTTATAGCAAATATAGATGTGGTTTTTGTATGTGTGCCCTATAGATGCTGCCTCTAAAATATATCTCAATTCTGTCCCCCTCTCCTCTTATGGACTGCTACCTCCTATACCTAAACCACAAACCCCTACCACCTCTAGCTTGGCCTGTAGACTGGTTGCCTAACTGGTCTCCCTGCTTCCATTCTTGCCCTAGCAAGCCATTTACCATAAAGCAGAAAACCTAAATTAGATTCTTTCAATAATCTCCCATTGTCCTCACAATTAAATCCAAATTCCTCACTATGGTTTACCAAGCCCTGAACAAACTTACATTTGCCTATTTCTCCCACCTTCAATCTATCCTGAGCCACTCTCTCCATCTCTAGCTCTGCTCCATCATTTTAGTCTTTTCGGCTGATATATCAGGGCAAGGTTTTCCTTCCTTAGTACTTTGACCCATGCAACTCCTATTTGGAGGGTCTCTCCACTCACCCTCTTTGCCATCATTGTATTCTCTTGGTCCTTACTGACTCAGCCTGGATGCTATTCCCCCAGGAAGGTTGTCCCTGTCACCCAGTTTAAAACAGTTCCTCTTCAGTTATTCTCCCACTCAGGCCTCTAATTTTCCCTCATAGCACTTTTTTGTTTTGTAATTGAGAAACATACTGTTGTTTGTTTACTTACTCCTTTATGGTCGATCTATATGGTGCTATATATATAATGCCATATGTATGTGTGTGTATATAAGCATATACATATATACATATATATATGCAATTTTGTTTAGGGCTCTCTACCCAGTACCTACCAGAGTAGTTTCTCAATAAATATTCATTAGAAAAACCAATAGCTTTGTACCCTGTCATTGCTCTCACATCTACCATATGCATGTTTCTCTCTCACCATATTATATTCATTATTGAGCATGTATTTATCAAAGCCAGGCACTGTGCTAAAAATTTTATATGCATATATATACATCACCTGATTTAAAATAGCTAATATGATATGATTTCTTTTTACTATGTGCTAACTTGCAATAAGAACAAGGCAGTGTTCAACTTTAACTGCACATGTGAAAAATATAGGATAATTATGGTAAAGCAAAACTTGACCATTTCATTTTTCTCCTCTGTAGTTACATTTGGGATCTCTTTGGACTGCACTAGTACATTCTCACATGATACATGAGAATAGACAGTATGTAGGAAGAATAGCAGCCTAGAACTGGATGCTCTGAATTATAATCTTAGCTCTATCACTGTAAGGCTTTGGTACTTTGGAAAAGCCATCACATTTCTACAGGCCTCAGTTTGTTCTCTTTAAAATAGGTTTGAAAACATGGTTTTCAAGTTTTAAAAAGTACTGAGATTCTGAGACTAGTTTTGTGGACTTTTCAGTTTGTTAATAATAAAGTAATGACTATAATTGGATTATGATTGTGGTGAAAGCTAACATTGATGGAAGATTTGAAATATGCCCAGCATTATCTCATGAATCCTCACAACTTTCAGATGAGAGTCCTACTGCTGGTAACACTTACAAAGATAAAGAACTGTGGCACAGAGTTGTTGGACCCCTGGAGCGAGTTCTCGCATCTCTAAGTGATGATCAAGCAGGCAGACTCATCTCAGCGCCCATCTTCCTAATCACTGGACTATGGAGCATCCTCTGTGTTAGCAAATTTCCTCTTAACTGTTCAATGTGACGGGTGCCCCTAGGATGCTCAGAACTGACCTACAGGCATCCTGATGACCCACATTCTAGAAGCATCAAATATGCATACATGTTCATCTTGTTATATCTCTGCAGATCCTCAATAAATGGAGTCTTACCCAACTTCCAACTCTTCTCTGGTCTCTTGGTTGGTTCATGGATAAACTAGATTGCATCTGCCAGGCAGACCTGCCCAGCAGGTCTGGTCAACCCCAGCTATTTCTCAGATGTCTTTATTGATTTTTGCAGTGCTTCTGGCTTGTTTTCAGCACATCACTTTAGTGTCTTACTTGACAGCCCTCTGACCTATTCACTATTGAATTGTTGTTCAGGAATGCACTCACTTTGCCCTGCCTACACAATAGAGCTGACTTTCTGCAGTACTCAGACCAGCTTGACACTTTAAAGGGGTGATCATATAAATGAGGCAGAAGTTTCCATGGTCATGACTCAGTAATATTTAGCAAAATTGGTCACAGAATGGTGAATTTTTTTCTTCTTTATCATTTTGTTGCATCTATATTAACCAACCAATTTAGTTCAATTAATAGGTCATTAAGTATTTACTATCAGGCCAGCACAATATTGGTAATATAGTGACAGAGATATAGAATACCCTTAAATAATGTGTAATCTTATGTGAAAGATTTTTTCATTTCATGAAGATTTTACATAATTACTAGAGCTAGTACAAGGTCAAGTGCTGGAATGAACATTGCAAACAATGTGTGTACTTGGAATTTTAAAAAGTACGTGGCTATGAACAGTTGATGGTGAAGGCTTTATGGAATGTGTAAGGATATTTGGGCTCCTATAAGAAACAACGTAGCAGACATGAGCAGGCCTAGTCACAGAGCCTGGATTCAAATTTGAATTTATCTATTCACTAACTGAACGGTTTTTGACAAGTTACTGGATTTCTATAAACACCAATGTAATTATTTGGAAAGTGAGAATAATAAGAGTATTTATCTTACAGAGTTGTGATCAGGATTAGGGAGAATAATAAATATATAAAAACATTTAGTGGTGGCATATAGAACCTACCAAGTAACTGTCATTGGTCATACTCTGAAGGATGGATGGTATTTGCATGGAAGCGTGGGCTGGGAGAAAATTTCAGGAAAGGCAATGGCATCAACAAGGCCAGGAGCTGGGAATGAACCTGGCGTGTGCCCAGGAAGGAGAAACACCTGCCTCACTGCCTCACTATCAGACACTCTGTTCCACCATTTGATTTTGGACAAAGAGTAAAACGAATGCTATTGCAATTTACCAAGAATTTCACCCTGTCTCCAAAGACAATTCAATACCATTCTCATTTTGAAGTGTTGATTTTCATCTGTATGGCACATTGCTCCATTACCATTCCTGCCAGTCTTCCAAGAGATGCTCTCGCTTTCTTAATGAAAGTTGTTATCTCCTTGTCAAACGATGCCTCAATGCAGGGAACATTCCCAAGTTAGATGAATGCAGATACAACTTTTAGCTTTGGACCATTGATAGATTAGTAACCCGGAGGCGGGACAAAGTATAATATGCCTCTGCCTTTTACCTGGTCTGTGGTGCTCTGAATGATTTCTTTTCATTTTCCTGAGATTATCTTTGTGTCCTTTACGGTGGATTTTAGCAGCAGCTACAATGACATGTGCAATGAAAGGAGTTAGAATATATCTGAACCCTTCCATAAAGGCACAAATGAGAAACAACAGGCTTGCTGCATAGAAGACGGGGCTGAACTGCAGCAAGCTAACCTCTTTGTATTCGAAAAATTACTCCTTCTTTCTTTTTGCAAACTACAGGAAAATTCTTTCACCATCTCCACAAAGTCTGTAAAATGGAAATACAGCTAGACAGCCTATGAGGAAATCCACATTGATGTTTTCAGAATGATACTGTGAGCACCTCACCCTTTTATCTCAGAAGCTCATAATACCTACGGAGAGTCACATGGCTAGCAGACCCTTCCAGCCAAGCTTTGCTTTAATCCTTTCTAATCCTTACAGCATCCCTGTCCTGTCAACATTATTCTTCCCTTTGGTCCAAAGCACATAGGATGTGTGGAACTCTCTGTACAGTTTGTGTTGCCAGGTATTCCATGCTTCACTGCCCTGCACCACTAAGAGGTCTAATTATCCCACACTAGAGGTATTTTGGCAAAGGAAATAGAAGGGTGCAGAAATCTATGGTGTTTTTGTATATGTAGGCTTAAAGAAAGAGACAGCAACGTTTAGTTGCTCCCACTCATATGGTTTGGAGCTTCTTGGAGAAAAGAGAGATTATCTGGAAGGTGCAGAGGGCATTCTGCCACTTCTGGCTTAAGATCCAAATGCTTGAGATTGGCACATTTTGCAACGCAATGATTGTGCCTACGTGACGGCAAAACGTCAGAGTAAAAGCAGACTGCAAACAAATCATCTAAAACTCTAGGATTTGGGAGTTATGTTGACAAAAGAGTCATGAGATTAGGTGAAATGTTTACTTTCCTTTGGGATGTGCTGGCTTCCCACACAGAGCCCCTGATGGCTGAGCAGAGTAAAAGACAGAGAGCACCCACCAACTTTACTTTCTGATTAGCAAATGTCTGCCTGCAATGCTTTGGGGCTTCAGAAGGCCTCAAGCAGACAATGCCTAGGCATCGTAGGCTCCATTTTCCCTCCCAGGCACTGACAGTCCTCAGCATGCATGGGTTCTCATGATGCCACAGTGGTGTCCAAAGGCCAGGCCATACTCACAGACAATACCAGAGAGACAATTGGTCACCCCATCTCAGTACCACCCTTGAGCACTGAAATCCCATATTTTTTTTGTAAATCTCTCATTTTTATAAACCCAGAAAGCCCATTGATGACTTCCCTTTTTTACCGTAAAATAAAACAAACCACTTATTGGCCTCAGATACCCTTTCAGAAAGAGTAAGACAGACTGGCCATGCAACTGAACATCTGAGGGCATCTGAATATTTTGTCAGCATCTGTGCTTATCAAAGTCCAATCTTTGCTGAGCCCCCAAAACTTCAAAATTCTGCAGCCAAACAAGACTGGAAAATGCATAAAGCATGATTTTGCTTGTGGGTACTTAACCACAGTGATGAGGTGCTTAGCATCCTATACCACCTGCATCCTAATAGGCCATGAGCTATTCTGGTTCTTTTGAGGCTTCACTAAAAGCAAAGAGGATAGATAAGCAGTATGCTTCATCTTTAGTATTCAGGACTGATAAGAACTGCACTAAAGCCATCTCTTACGCCTTGCTGCGAGCACAGACCTACAGGGGGATCCTACTACATTGAATAGCTTTAGAATAGTATCCGAAGTGATTTTAAAATAAGAGGTCACACACAGCCTGGCTAATGCCTGTGGTCTCTTGACAGTTGTCCCAGAGATCCTCATTGTTAGGAGTCCTGAGGTGATTGTAACTATGAGAGCCACCGATAACACATGGAGAAGGTAGAGCTCACGCATGCCTTATATAGTCAATAGCTATGCTCTTCGTTCTTTTCTACTATGCCTCAAGACTGCCTACCACTAGTTAGAAATAATTTTTTTCTGATTTTGCCTTAGTCCTAAAAGCATGGTAGGAGAAGAGCTGACATCTGGCAGTACAGACCCTGTGGGATTTATAAAACTGACAGATGTCAGATGTAAGGAGCTCGTTTTGCATTTGAAACCCAATGGTGTTACAAAAAAGTAACTTTTAATGCAAACTGAAAACCAAATTTCAACATCCTTTTTCAGAAACAAGTTGACATTATAAAGCATCTTTCTTAAAACTTTTATAAGAATATTTGCTATATTCATGCTGCAAATCACATTGAAACATTTGTTATATATTGAATTCAGAGAATAGTTCATTGAAAGCAGAATTTGGGTTTGACCTAGAGCTAATCTCTTTTAAATTGATCTTAGAGTTTCTTGTCCTGTTTTAAACAGGACCTAGGGAATGGTTTGGAAACAAAAAAAAATAAGACATAGTTTCTTAATAACCAGTATGACATTTTTATTGTTCTCAGTAGCCCTTAGCTGCTGCTTTTTTTAAAAAATTTATTTCAAGAAAATATGAGGGTACACACATTTTGGTTGCATTTTATATCTTTGCCTCTCCCTAGCAAGGGTTACAGGTATGCCCTTCCCCTCCACAATGCTCACCACATCCCTCAGATGTGGGTCCACCCCTCCAACCCCCGAATCCCTGGTGAACACCACCACCATTTGAGCACCATAGTGTCAATCAATCAGTACCAATTTGATGGCAAGTACATGCGGAGCCCATTTTTCTGATCTTGTGTCACCTTTTACCAGGAATTAAATATAACTATCATGGCAGTTAATGTGTTAAAAGAAGTTAGCCAGTACTAAGGGGTGGGTTAAGTGGTGGATTGTTCTAGGCAGGACAGTGTATAGAAAGGACTAGGAACAAAAGACTACCTTCCAATATGCCTCCTTCCACCCACTTTTTACTCCTCTAATCCATTCTTTCTACTGTACCAGGGTTGTATTTTTAAGACACAAATCATGCCATGTTACTCCTGCTCAAAAATTTTTCCATGGCTTCACATTGCATTGATTTTATAAAAGGCCAGGTGTGGTAGCTCATGCCTGTAATCATAGTGCTGTCAGAGGCTGGGTGGGAGGATCGCTTGAGCTTAGGAGTTTGAGACCAGCTTGAGCAAGAACAAGATCCCATCTCTACCAAAAATAGAAAACATTAGCTGGGCATGGTGGCATGTACCTATAGTCCCAACTACTTAGGAGTCCCAACTACTTTGGATAATGGGCTTAAGCTCAATCCAGGATAATATAAGTGGTGCTAGCTCACTGTCATTTCTTAGAATTGAGTAATATTCCATTGTAAACACATACCAAATTTTAATAATCCACTCATGAATGGACAGGTACTTGGGTTGTTTCCATGTTCTTGCAATAGTGAATTGTGCATTATTAGGCATCTACCCAAAAGAGCATAAGACGTTCTATAATAAAGACATCTACACCCAAATGTTTATGGCAGCTGCTGCTTCTTGACACCCAAAGGATAGCAGTAGTGTCTCATGGACTCATAGTAGGCCGCAACAAACTTGTATGATTCTAAAAGCAGCCATATCTGCTTTTAGTTTTCTGGTCAACTCATGTAAAATGGCCCAGAGGATAATTAGCACTCATTCAACAATCTCTCATTGTACTGAAAAAGTCTTAGTCTCTCTAGAGACAGCAGAAGGGACAAGTCCTATAATTTATTTTTTCTTCTTCATGCCCTACAGCAACTCGACAACAGAAACCAATTGTGCAAAAGCATCAACCATACATGCACAGCATGGGAGGCCAAGGCGGGCGGATCACTCAAGATCAGGAGTTTGAAACAAGCCTGAGCAAGAGCAAGACCCTGTCTCTACTAAAAATTGAAAGAAATTAATTGGCCAACTAAAAATATATAGAAAAAATTAGCCAGGTATGATGGCACATTCCTGTAGTCCCAGCTACTCAGGAGGCTGAGACAGAAGGATTGCTTGAGCCCAGGAGTTTGAGGTTGTTGTGAGCTAGGCTGATGCCATGGCACTCTAGCTAGGGCAACAGAGTGAGAATCTGTTTCTAAATAAATAAATAAAGACCATACATGCACATTTATCATCTAAATCTGCTTTCATTCAGCAAACATTTATCGAGTGCTTATTATGTGCTAAGCATTGTTTCTGGTACTATGTGTAGAGGAATTGAAAAAAAAAAAGACAAAAATCTCAGTCCTCATGCCATCTTTATTCCAGTAAAAGAGATAAACAAGTAAAAAAAAATAAGTAAAACATATATCATGCTAAATAATTATGTGTTAAGAAAAAAAAAAGCATGTTGAGGCAGAAGAAGATTATTGAAATTTAGATAGGATATTCAGGAAGAACACTGAGAAAATAATTTTTGAGTAAATAACTAAAGGAAATGAGAAAACAAGACATGCAAATTATCTATAGAAAGCACTGCAGTCAGAGAAAATAACAAGTGCAAAATCCCTGAGGCATGGCATGTGCAAGGAATAGAATAGCAGGGACCCCCGTGTGCCCTCTAGAGTGGAGCAAGTGATGGCAGATTAAGAGAAAAAGAGCTCAAAACATACAGGGCCCTGTAGGCCATTGTAAGCATTTCAGCTTTTACTCTGAATGAGAAGGGAAGCCAGGAAAGAGCTTTAAGCAAAATAATTACATGATCTTACCTACATTTTGACAGTATTACACAGGCTGATGTGCTAAAACAAGAGTGTATGAATAGCAAGGACAGAGAACCAGGTAAGAGGCTAGGATGGAAGAAGAGGGGCCAGGGAAGAGGCTATTGCAATAATCTAGTCAAGAGATTGTACCAGAGTATTGATGGCATGGACTTGAAACAGGGTTGGATTCTGGATACATACATACTGCTTTAGGCAAACTTAATACTAGGCTAGGTTATCAACTATCAGAAAATCCTTTTTTAAAAAATTTTATTTTTTTGAGACAGGGTCTTGCTTTGTCACGCAGGCTAGAGTGCAGTGGCATCATCATAGCTTACTGCAACCTCAAACTCTTGGGTTCAAGCAATCCTACTGCATTAGCCTCCTGAGTAGCTGGGACTACAGGCTCATGCCACCATGTCTGCCTAATTATTTTATTTTATTTATAGAGATGGGGTCTTGCTATGCTGCTCAGGCTGGTCTTGAACACCTGAGCTCAAAAGATCATCCTGCCTCAGGCTCCCAAAGTGCCAGGCGTGAGACACCATGCCTGGTCAAAAAGCCCTTTTAAACACACACAGGGGACACAGGATATGTAATGTTCTTGGCAAACATCTGTAGGGAAAAGATCTACATAAATTCATATAGATTCCCCATACTTATTTACATTTTCTACTCAGGATGCACATTTATTCTTAGTTATTCCATTAAAGGAAATATCTTGAATCAAACAAATTTGATGACTTAACCTTTGAGTACCTTAGGAAAAGCATATCACATATGCACAGAAGTTTACAAGAAGAATACATTTTCATACTTGAGTGTAATTACTAAATGAAAATTCACCATTGGCATCTAATACCCATAGACTCTACAACATTTCTCTGCCATAAGTTGTGAAAAACATCATAAAACTCTGGTCACTTTACGCTATACCTGTCTCAGGGTGTTCGTTTTTTAGTCCTAAACACAATGTTCTCAGCTCTTTAGAAGTGAGCGGCATCACGTAAGGTTATGTCCCCTCCCTGAAGGACATCCCATAGCCAATGACTGATACAAAAACACAGTCCCCTCGCCTTGACTGACAAGTCTGGAGGGAACGTGCCAACTCCCGAGCTTCCCAGGGACTTGGCCGAGTCCTCTGTTGCAGCCGCATCCTGGTTCAGCTTGTCCCTCATCCCCTCCTGGCTCTTCCACTCCCTCACAGGTATTTTTTATTTTTAAAGCACTCACCCACTAAACCTACTGCATTCAAATCTCTATCTCAGAATCTATTTTCCAGGGAGTCAAACTAAGATATCACAATCCTATTTGTACAATTGTTGCTTAATAAAATCGAATACTGATGCCACAGATACAGCTAAAGTATCAACCACCTAAAAGAAAAAAACAATAGTACATACTCATCAAATGAAATGAATGTTAACTACTACTATTTTAAATGTTAATTCTGATCTACTCCCCAAATTGCTTACTATATCAGTTCACTGTTTACCTTAAGGAAAAGGCTTTTAAAACGAGCAAGTAATCTTTAAGAGAAAATGCTTTGCCATTGTACAAAACATATTTCTTACTCTGCAAATTACAGCAAACACATATGCAGAACTAAAAAGATAACTGTCCTTAGAAGTATATGACACAATTACCTGAGCATGTATATATCTTGGGAGGAAATTAAGACAGTTGTATTTGAAATTGCTCTCTATTTTCCCCAGACACTCAACTATTGATGAAATGAGTATTACCAAAGTCTTCTACTGAAAGAAATACATTATAAATATATATATATATTTTTCTTCAAGTTCCTATCTGCAGGATGTATCTATTCCTAGGTGAATATGTTTAAAAGTGCTCTCTTAACTGGAAATTCTTTGGTATAGTATCGTAAATATAAAGAAATATTGCCTGCTATCAGAGACCTCTGTATGCCACAGTAAGTTCATATCCTGAAAACAAAAGTTTATTATATAATGTATTCTATTAATAGCAGTAACCATGATAATATATGACATGGATATAGCAATTTTAATTATGCACACAAAATATAATATACATGCATTAATAAATCTAATAAAGTTAGAGTATAGTGAGTTGGAATTATTTCTTTTTTCATTTGTTTGGCTAAAAGCATCTCAAGGTCAGAGATTTTCTCTCATTCACCCTCCTTCACTCTCTCTCCATTTTGGTTTTGGTTGGGGAGTGATTTCTATTCTTGCTAAAGTTTTTTTTTTTTTTTTTTAAACAGGGTAAACAAATTCTTCTTTTTGGGTCTGAGAAATTATTGTTTGATTATAATAAATCACTTTGATGAGACACTTATAAATAATCTGAGAATAACAATATGAGAACAGTCCATTGTTGTTACAAGATTTCACTTGTCATACTTGGAACTAAATTGTTTCATTATATGATGTTAAAACTAGAAAGAACCTGAAAAGTCACCTAATTTAAATTATTAACTTTCCAGAAAAAAAAAAATCAGGTCCAGTAATATAAAGTTACTTATCTGAAGGTCATAGAGCTACCTGTTCTAGAATTAAAGTTAGAAATATAGCTCTCCTTCCTTTCAGGATAATACAAGTTTAATATTGTTCCCTCCCAACATACCACAAAGTGAAGGAAAAAAAATATGCAGAGAAGTATAGTTTTGTAATTATTCTAGAAATCCAGAGAAGGTATCATCAGCAAGACAGAAATGCTGGGGAATTTCTGGAAATTATATGTGGGTTTTTTAATCTCTTGAATCTATCTGTCTTCATGTCAAGTACATTCTCTTCTCTCTCTTTCCACATTCAATGAGGAAGACCTTCTGGCTTAGAAACAAGGGTGTAATTTTCTAGCTTATCTGCCTAATACCCAGTAAGTAAATTCACACAAGAGTAAGAAATAGATCATTCTGCCACTTTGCCCTCAGGTTTACTAGGACCATTCAGTGTACCATCTGGAATCTCACTGCCTGAATATGGAACTGGGACTCATAAACATACCACCTATATGATCCTGAACGTATTATTTGTTTCCTTGGAGACTCAATGTGCTTATCTGTAAACGGTTGATAATAACTATTCATTCAGCTACAATTATTTGTTGTTTTTATTATTATCATTTCTTCCTACAAGTCTCAAATGTAAATAAGACATGGAAATTAAAAAAAAAAAAATACAGACTCCAATCATGCTGAAACCAAGGCAAAGAACAATACATTCTACAAAAGGTGCAGTAGAGGATCAGCAAAGGTGAGCACTGGTCCTCCACATGAAGATGCTGACTTTAGATGCCATATTATTAACTATAAAGAACAAGAGTAGAAAAATGCAAAGATTCTCAGAATAACTAACTAAAAACCTACCTGCCAAAAACCTGAGACAGGCCCACATGTATCCCCACATATAATAAAAGTTAAGGGTGGACTTTTTTTACAGGATGAAGTCAAAGAAGTATCAACTAAATTAGGTGCTAATTTAATTAGTCTGGGGTAAGATATACATCCAAATCTTTTAACAGCTCTTTGGGCGACTCTGGGATAACAGACTATATTCTAAGTTAATAGTTCTCAAAGTACTGTGCCTAGTCTAGCAGCATCCCCGCCATTTGGATATTAATTAGAAGTGCAAATTGTTTGACCCTATACTAAGCCTTCTGAATTAGAAACTTTGGATATGGGGCATGGGATTTTATGTTTTAACAGGGTTTGGGTAATTCGATGCATGCTAATTTAAGAACCACCGCTCTTAGTGAAGTGGAAGATCTAACTAAACAGAGTCCTTACTAATCTAGGGATTTTGGGCAGAGCCTAAAATTAGAGAACTGTATGATATAACTCCAAACTTACAGGAGGTCAAAAAAAACAAACCTAAGGGGCAGACGGAGAAAACAAGGTACAAAAAATCAACTCTATAACTCTATTCAGGTGAAATAATGATCTACTTTGATAGCAACAAGTGTTGTTAGCCAAAGTCAGCTATCCCATTTATGTGAAATAAGTGATGCCAACACAATTAGCCATCGGTACAAAAATAAATAAATAACCCTTAAATACACACACACACACACACACACACACACACACACAACTTAGATTCAGAAAAATCAAAGGATAAAAATTTTGTATCTCAATAAATTTTGTGATGAGAACACCTTCTTAAATAAGAAATCCAGACTTAGTCAAAGAAAATGACATAACTGACCACATGAATGACCTCAATATACAAAGAGTTCCAGATTTATAAAGAAATGACCAAGAGGTAAAAGATACAGACAGACAAATCACAGAAAAAGAAATCCAAATGATTTCTATAATATAATGCACAATCCTATAGGCAGTAAGGGAAATGCCAACTGAAGTCATATTTTTGCTATAAGATTGACCAAAAAAATAAAAATAGTGATAATTATCTACTTCTGAAAAAAATGCAGAGAAATGGCCACTGCCACTATTAAAAATATATATTTTAGATTAAATCTAGGCCCAAAAGAATCATTAATGGTTGAATGAGAAAAAAATATATCCTCAGATGTCTGTTATGTTAACATTAAAGGTAAGAAATATTCCTGTGTATTTGTGTGTGTATGGTTAATTTAGCAGAGTTAACTCACTCACCTGGTATTGTCATCTCCCCACCACACACATAGACACAGTCCCACAGACATGCAAGATGAACTATAGCTTAAAACTGAAAAAGAGTTCCTGAGAACTTAAGAGCTGGAATTAATAGGATTCACAGAGTAGTGAGCAGAAGCTGTAGATGAATGATTTGCAAGCTGTTGCAGGTATACAGATATAAACCATAATGCTGAGGGGTTGTGGAAAAAAGAGACTCATGCTAATAGTCCAAAGCACTAATACTGAGAGACTCAAAAGACTTGGAAGAGGCACTTAATATGGGACTTTAAATATTTCACCAGCTGACTCTGAGACTCTACAAAGAACTTACCATTTACATATGGTCATAGATGATAAAAGAATCAACCACAAGAAATTGGAGTTCCACACTATTGTCATTAACCAAGACCAAAGGGAAGACGTTAATATAAAAACATGTCAGAAACAGTGGGACCCATAGGTACTGATGAAGGGAAATGGGAAACCACTCTCTAGGCTTTACTGCCCATACAGATGACTTGCAAAGGAAAACAAAACAACAACAGAAATTTACTGAAGGTAAGCATATGATGTATAATAATAAAAAAAATAATTCACAAAGAAGATACAACAGTCCTGATATCTATGTAACTAACAATGCGGAGCAAAACATATAAAGCAAAAACTGAAAGAATTATAGAAAGTAATTAAGGAATCTACCAGCAAAGCAGAACAGTTTAAATTACCTCTTAAAAACTGATACATTGGACATTTATAAATGTAGAATGGCTACAGATTTGAACAACACACATTATCATATTTTATCTATTAGATACATTCCAAACTCCACATTTAATTTTCAAGTGCATATGAAAATTTTCTAAAGCAGACCGCTTATTAATCCATGAAGGAAGTCTCAACCAATCCAAAAAAACAGCTATTTTTACAGACCATATCCTCTTATCACATAACAATTAAATAGGAGATAACCCATATCCAATCTATTTAAAAATATGTGTATAACTAAATGATATACTACTAATTAATACAGGGATTGAAGAATAAATAACAATGGAAATTATGAAAAATATGTATTTAAAACAAAATAACAGAAGTACTATTACCAAAACAGAACCACAACTAGGGAGAAACCTAGTACATATAATAAAAATGGAACCAAATATTAGTGACGAAACATTAGATATTTAGTAAAGGCATTAGTCAAATTGATTTTCCATATGGAAAAAATTAGATACTTATATCAAACTATATTTTGAAATGAGATCCAGATATTTTGGAGGCTTAAATGAATATAAACAAATAAAGAAAAAAGCCTTTGAAAATATTAGAAGAAAATACAAAAGACTCTCTTTATGTCCTTGACATAGTAAAGAATTTCTTATACTGGATGTAAACAACCTAGTCAGTGAAAGAAACAGGTTGATAAATTTGATGATGCCAACATTTTTTAAATTCCACATGACAAGGGACTCCATAAACAAAAGGTATGTTAAAGACTGAGAGAACAATTGGCAATAAATATATATAATAGTCAATAGATTTTCACTCAGAATGTCAATGAACTATAAATCAATGAGTAAAGGTCAAATCAGTGGAGAAAATATATGGAGCTGCAATTCACACAGGGGTAACCAAGTGCACAATAAACATATAAAAAAGATGCTACATCTCATTAGCAATTACAGACATGCAAAAAAATAATCAAGAAATACTACTGACTGCCAAAATCAACAAGTCTGAACATACGAAATGCTAAGGCAGCTATAGTCAAGAGTAATTCTCATAATCTATGGATAGGAGTGTCAAACTGGGTTGCCCTTTTGGATAGCAATCTGGGAAGAACTGAAGATGAGAGTTGGGGTCTGGTGAAGGGGTTGATTAGTCATAACTACCTATGTATCTCCAAATCCTACACTTTTTCCTTTATAGAAGCAGTCCCCAACCTTTTTGCACAAGGGACCAGTTTTATGGAAGACAGTTTTTCCACAGACTGGGGAGTTGGGGGGGGGGGAGAAGTTCCTGGGATAATTCAAGTGCCTTACATTTATTGTGCACTTTATTTCTATTATCATTACATTGAAATATATGATAAAATAATTATACAACTCACCATAATGAAGAATCAGTGGGAGCTCTAAGCTGGTTTTCCTGCAATGAGATGGTCCCATAGGGGATGATGGGAGATAGTGACAGCAAAATGTGCTGCTTATGTCCAGTCTACATCCACAATTTCATTTTGGTTGTTGTCACTGCAGAAACCCCTGCTTCACAAAGATAGGATGTTGGAAATGGAAGCAGACTTTTCAGTGTTTTTGTGGCAATCTCAGGATATTCCGCCTTGACTTTAATCCAGAATGTATGGAGATTTCAAGTTGTTTCAAACATACTTTTAAAGCCACTGTCATTTGCTATCTCAAGCAGTTGATCCACTTCTGGCATGGACAAAGTGGATTCACCTGGCTTATTCACAAATGGATCATAGATCCATTCCTTTCCGGTTTGTGGGTTGGGAAGTAATATTCAATTTCTTGAAAGCTGAGATAGGTGATCATGCACCAGCTGGGAGAAAGAAGGTCCTGGCTCAGGCTCTTTCAAAATCTCTGCTAATGTTTGAAACATGCCAAAAATTCCCAACATTCACTTGTTGCCCCCATAATTCCAGTTTGGCTTTGAATGCAGACACTTTACCGACTTGAACAGTGCTTTCATTAACCCCTGATGTGACAGATTAAGTTCATTGAGCAGGTTGAATACGTCACACAAGTAAGCAAGTTTTGCTACCCATTCTGTGTCACTGAAATCTGCTGCCGGTGTTGACTGTTTTTCTAAAAGAAATCTCTGGAGCAGCTCTCATAACTCAAAAACTCTGGCCAGTGATCTACCTTTAGAAAACCACCTCACTTCTGTGTACAAGAGAAGACGTGTGTGCTCTGGATCCATCTCCTCACAGAGCTGCATGAACAGATGTGAGTTCAGGGCATGTATTTTAATGTGGTTGATAATTTTAATCACATCCTGCAAAGCATTGTTTAGTCCAGGTGACATTTTTCCGCTAGTCGGCATTTCTCTACAGATGTCTCAGTGCATAGACTCACATTCAGAAGTGACCTCCTTGACCTGAGTAGTAAAACCAGAAAGCTGTCCAGTCTTGGCCGCCGCTCCCCATGTGCACAAACACCCAGGCTGTACTGTTGAATAAAGAAGACTAGATTTCAGATCTGATACTCTAATTTCAATAGTTTCTTTAGTTAGCTCAGGCCTTTAGCTAAATGTTTTAAAACTCTATCTACCTTTTCTTGCTCAGGATGATATCTTATATCTATAGAACTTATGTCCTCCTAGAAGCTAAGGGTTTGGTGGATAGGGCACTTTGATAATGTGTGGTGACTATGGGTGCCATTACTCCTCAGAGTGAGGTCTCTACTGCACGTCCTGGTGGTAAAGTTCAAAGTATTGTCTCTCTTATTTTTATTAAGACCAATTTCCTCTCTGGCTTTTATGATCAGATGTCAATGCTCCCTGGTCTGGGAAAGACCTTTTGTTCTCTACTTTTCTCCCTGTCTTAGACTGTATGCTTAGACCTCATAGCGTCTACTGCAAATCAATGTGCCTCTCCTCACAGAACCTCACTATCTTTCAATGTAGTTGCTCTCAGTCAGTATTAGGAGGATGTAGAAAGTACAGATCCCACACTTGCCCTATAAAAGCTGGGAACACTCAGAAATGTCAAGTCTGATCTTTCTTCTGTCTAGCTGGATTACACCATTGACTTTACTTTGATGTGCTTACCTTCTAGGTTTTGCTAGAGGCATCATTTGAAACAATCTTCTTCCAAACATGCATTGGGATAAAAACCCTTGGCATTTTTCTCAACTTATCTAAAACTCCTCTGACACTCTAGGTCAACATTCAAAGAAACAGGATCAGGATCCATGTGCTTTATTTCCTTCTTCCCCTGCTTTTCTCTCTATTCTCCACGCCACACTTTCTGTGCCTGATAGGGTTCGATTTGTTCTTAATTTTCCTTCTGTCCCTATGTTATTTGCTCTCATTTTCTGGGCATAATAGGTGGCTACCCTGTGAAAGAAACCCTATAATCTGAGTTCTTATAACTTGCTTATTGATACATTGGATTTGGAATATTCTTTCTAGACAACGATTGGCTTTCAAGTTAAAATGAAAGCCAACTGTTTTGTAAAATTCTATTTTGGAAATCATAAGCTAAAAATCTTCTCATTGAGTTCTTGCTGTAACAATTTATCCCACCACTACTCCCATATACACACCACCAAGATGGGCAGAAGGATGCCTTAAGCTGGCTATAGAAAAGAGCATGCATGAAAAGGCAAATATTTCTACACATTCCATTCATTTCCTATATGTACTTATAACAAGACGTTAAGTAGGATTTTTCCTACAGCCCTGGAATTGCCTGCTAAGATCAACACTGTGGATGAAGTGGTTCTAAAGTACTTTATTTTCTCCACTTTCTTAAAAAGAGAAACCAAAGGGTGTTGTTGGAAACCACCCTCAGAGTTTATTGAGAGGTAACTAAAGAAGCTCTATTACTCTAACCACTTCACTGGCTCCTGTCCTCAAGCCCCCTAATACCTAGTCTCTGTAAGTGGAAGAATAAGGGAGAGAAGAGAAAAAAAATAATTATTGGAGTTGGGTAAGTCATCACAAGTACAGGCTCCATAGCTAAGAGGGAGTATTTATTATCCCCTAAGTAAAGTCATTCCATTTCATCTCCCTCATTCTGGCCCAGAGGTAGACAAGGCTCCCATACAAATTCCAAGGTGTGGGAGCGAAAAGGAGGGGTATCTGAGCAGACCGCACACCTCTCCCTACGTTGTAAGGGAATGGAAATAACGAGAAGAAGAATAAAGCACACTGTCCCCCATGCCCTCTGTCTGAAACTTGACTAGAGATGGAGGCAAGAAAATCCTGTGAGATATAAGATTAGAGTTTTCAACTATAGAAGATAATGGTCTACTTTTATTTTATTTTTTTGTTTCTACTTCTTGATATTTGATTATTTACTTTAATAATTGGGAGTGACTAGAAAGTTTTGGAACCAACACAATTTTTTGTTAAGGAATTCAGTAACACAGTCTAGTTGATAGGTAATAATAGAAGAAAAATAAAACAGTTCACATTCATACTCTACTAAGTTTAGACTACTTAATAAAATGGTTACATGTGCATAAAACTTAGAAGGCTAAAAGCAAATATATCAACAGATTAGCAGATATTAACTCTTATTGGAAAAATTATGGGATGATTATTTTTATTTTCCATTTGCCATTGTGAATCTTTCATAAGTTCCATACTAACCTTTAGAAGTCAGAATAAAGCTCTGACTTTAAAATTTAAAATAAATTTTAAATGAACAAATGGGCAAAAGTATGATGACAGATTCGAGAATTATTTTTAAGGTATATTACTTATGACTTACTCTTAGATTTAATTCTCGATATAAAGAACAGCAGTTCTTCATATTCACAATTGTCATTGTAAATTCAGAAATTAAGATTTACTGGACAACAAAGTGAAACAAAAAACCATCGGACTGATTAGAACTGCAAGGTATAAAATAGAGAAATAAAAAGGGTTGCAACCCTTTTCCTTCATATCTTTGAGACCTGTGGGATTTCCTTAAACTTTAAAGTAATCCACCTAAAAGGGAACCCAAAGCTCAATAAAGCTGCTGTTCCTGCTGGGCACAATTTTACTTTCCTATATTCTCAAGCTTCCATCTCACTATTACCTCCTTCAAAGCTTTCTTAGGTAGGGCTGGTGCCTGTGAATAAATTACTCATTCTACCTACATGACCGACAGAGCCTCTAGTATCCCCTTCAGGAAGAAGGTCATTAATGCAATGTTTTCATGGAACTTGATTATTCCCTTAGATCAAAGTGTATTTCTATTTTGAGAACCAAAGGGACTCTCCTTGATATTCTTACTACTGTAGACCAGAAAATATTCAATGAGGCCAAGCAAAATCTTGGTAATCACAATTCCAAGGACATCCTTTCTTTAATTTTTTATTATTTTTGGAAGTATAAGTATTTATCAATCCTTAAATTTTTTTTATTTTTTTTTATTTTACCATATTATGGGGGTACAAGTGTTAAGGTTACATATATCAACTTTCTCACTTTTAGTAGATATTACTACTACCCTGCAGGGAAACAGGATAGCAAGAGAAACTATGTTAATACTGAATTATTGTTTTATCTTAAACTCAAAATCGTTCAGGCAAAGTTATCGAAAACACGTAGGCCAAATTAACATGTAATTGTCTCTTTTCTGCCTCGTTTGATATTAATAACCCTTTCTTTTAATCACTCTTATTCTATAATAGCAAATTTTGGATCAGAAAATGAAATTGCAGATTCCTTGCTCCTAATCCTATGGAACATGATTAGATGTTAGAAAGTTTTCACATTAGTTTTGAAAGATATAAAAGAGGAAATCTCAGTTTTACTAGTGCTAGCAGTAGTATTTATTGAATGACATCTGTTGCATTAATCTCTTCTTTTATTGGCCACAATAATTTTCAGTTGTATAATTAGCAGCAGACCTTTGTATTAAGAAGTTTCTTTCTGAATCAAGAAGAAGGTGCAGGGAAGAGCAAGTGACTAGAGGCCCACATGCTGTCTCTCCTCTCCCACTCCTTGTACACATTCTTGAACGCCCTGTGACATTTTGATAAAATTGTGCTGCCCTTTGACATGCAGGTCCAGGCTGCTCCACCTTGTGTGGAGCCAGACTTCAGGTACTACCTGTGCGTAATGGTTCACTCCTTAAACATTCAAGGAAAGATATCTAGAAGGTCAGTGTAGCAGAAGACAGCTCAACAACATCATATCTCAAAACCCCAGCCCTGGAATCCCAGAAGAGGGGGAGGCCTCTTAACCAGCAGCTCCTCCCTGCCTCTCTTGGCCACTCAAAGTACTTGCTTAACTTCTCTTGTCTCATCAAACAAGCATAAGAAAACCACAGTCCTGTGTAGAGATAGTGTCCCTGGTTCCTGCAAAACATCTCTCCCCTCAAGCCAGGTTTAATTACAAACCCAAGGTAGTATTAAGACAGCAGCATCTGCATTTTCTAGATATGGTACAATTGTTCATTTCCCTCAGGGGTGGGAAAGTGCTGACAATGCAAGTCGATGACCAGGGGGACTGACTCTCTAAGTACTGATTTTTCAAGAGGAAGGAAGACAGAAGTCTAGGGATGGAAATTGCAGTGGGAACAGTATGTGGCATGGCAACTGATTTGGAGACTTGATAAGCAAGAAAGGCTTTAAGATGAATCCCTATGTCTCTTTTGAACTAAGTGCAAATTAAGGATAAAGGTAAAAATGTTTTGTCACTGTGTCTACATTGCTGGGGAAGGCTTGGTGCTCACCCCGCAAAGCTAGAGTATTGGTGTAGCATTGCTGCTTCTGCTACTGCTACTGTGGATCATAAAAATAATAGCTTCTGTTCAAAGAGTGTTCATTTGTACATTAGGTTGTTCAAACATATCATCCCAGCAACCCTCACACTTTGCTATGATATAGGCACTATCACCAGCCCTGTCTTCAAGAAACTGAGGCTCAAAAAGATTCAGTAACTTCCAATAGACCAAAGAGCAAGTGTTTGACAGAACTAGAATCCAACTCTCTGACTGAGTTCAAGTTCCCTGTGCTGTGCTGCCCTGGTCTTAGCATCAGCGTTATCCCCAACATCCTGATCAGGCTTCTGAAAGGCAAAAGACAATGTGAGCCAGCCTGCAAACCTACCCTCTGTTTAAAACTTGCTGCTATAGAATGAGCATCCATGCCTTATGTGTTTTTTGTTATAGTCAAAATTCCTCCCTTGGAGCATATACTGCTTATAACTCTGCTTATGATCATAATAATTAAACATTCAGTCAAGATTTTCAAATTGCATTTAACATAAAACCTTTTTGTCTGGCTACAGCTTAATTATAAAGAACTGCCAGACTTCACCGCGATTTCTAGCAGTTCAACCAGTTCTCTGAAGGCAGTAGGAGCCTGACTGTAAAAATCTCTCCCTTCTAAGATTTTAACAACGACATTGAAATTACAACCCCAGGAGCAGCCCACTCCAAGACATAAAAACCTGCTTCTCTTTCCCTTGTGCTCTCTTCAACGAAAGAGATAAACAAAAGCAAAAACAAGAAAATTTCATCAAGTCATGAGAAAATAAGCCAATTAATTTATTTACTTTTTGGAGAGCCTGGGATATGGTAAGTTGTGGGCACAACAGTCATATGAAGTATTTTTTAAAGTTTAAAGTTCTAGCTTATATCTATTTTTTTAGGGGCATATATTTCAAATTAAAAGCAAGTAGCAAATGTTTTGAACACTCTTTATATGCAAGACTCTGCACTAGTTTCAGTGATAAATACAAAGCATAAAACTTTATTCCTCCAACCAAACATTTGTCATTTAGTTTGAACACAGGTGAGACGAATATGTAGTTGGTTTTTTCCAAACAAATCATTTTAATCAAAATTCTTCTTAAATTCCAGATTCATGTGTACATATTGGAGTAGGAAAGTCTAAATTTCTTAGTCTTAGTATCTTTGATACATGGGAGCAGACATAGATTTCTTAGACAGGATCCAAAAGCTATAGCCAAATAAAAAAAATAAATCATACTTCATCAAAATTTAAAACTTTTGCCCATCAAAATCACTGTTAAGAAAATGATCAGGAGAAAATATTTGCAAAACATGTACCTGATTGGAAAAACAAAGAACTCTTATAATTCAATAAGACAAACAACTCAATAAAAAGTAGAAAAATATTCAAAGATACGTTACAAAAGAATATGCAAATGTCCATTAAGCACCTGATTAACATTGTTAATCATCAGGGAAATGCAAATGGATAACACATAAGATATGACTACACATTCATTAAAATGAATAAGATGAAAAAATAAAACAAGAACAGGTGAAGACATGGAGCAGCTGAAACTGTCATGTATTTCTGGTGGGAATATAAAAATGTATAAGTGTTTTAGAAATGGAAGGCCTGTAGTTTCTTATAAAAATGAGCATATACATACTCTATGACCCAGCAATCCCATACCCATGTATTTCCCCAAGAGAAATGAAAATATGTGCCCACAAAAAAACTTGCACAAGAATGTTCATAGCAGCTTAATCTTAATAGCTTGACACTGAAAACAGCTCAGGACTTGTTCTGTAAGAGAATGGATAAACAAACTGTGTAATAGTCATGACATGAAATACTGTCGCATGATTAATTAATTTAATGCCATGTGAGTTGTATTTAACTCATGCTCATTTTGAGCCCAGAGCCTTGTGAAGCATATGTAACTCTCACATCTCTACCTTGGGAGCCAAATGAACTATTTTTCAAGTTGCATATAATTCACACACAGAAAACAATAAAAAATAACAAATTTTTCATTAAATTAGAAAGGATCATTTTTATTCTATTTTTGTAATAAATACCATGGCCCCAAGAAAAAAATATTTTTTCGAGTGTGAGAATGTGTTTAAAAAAATACTGATAATGAAACATAAATACATCTCAAAACATACTGAGTGAAAGAAAACTTATACAAAATAATATATATGTTCTCATTTGTAATAAGCACTCTAGCACTTAACATCAATCTATAGTAGAAATAAATCAGAGCAGCAATTGCCTCTGGGGTAGTGGTAGAGAGTACTGAGTGGGAAGGACCATGGTTGAACTTCCTAGAATGATGGTAGTGCTGTATATTTTGACAAGGGTTTGTGTTATAAGGGTTTTGATATGTCAAACATCAGCAAGTAAGCACTTAAAAATTTGTGGGTTTTTTTTTTTTTTTATTTTTTTTTATTTTGGCATACTATGGGGGTACAGATGTCAAGGTTTCAATAAATGCCCATTTCCCCCCCTCCCCCCAAAAGTCTGAGTCTCCATCATGACCATCCCCCAGATGGTGCACATCTCACTCATTATGCATGTATATACCTGCCCCCCTCCCCCCTGTGGTTTTCATTATATGTAGAATTTATCTTTAAAAAAGACTATAAGCAAAATTTAAATTCCAGCTAAAAGATATTTATGCTGAAATATTTAATACGAAGTGAACTAATAACTTTTATTTTGAAATGTATCAAGAAATAAAATGGGTTAAGGATGAATACAGGGATCGATAATTACATCTATGATACAGCATATATATGCAATGAGGAAGGAAAACTATGTGTAATGAGAAAGGAAATGTAGGCAATAAGAAGGGGAAGAGAGCAAGAAAAAGTGGGTAAGATATAGTAGCCAGGAGCACATCATTGTCTATATAGTTGATTTCCTGTCTCATTCAATTGCTACACAGTTTTTGTCATGTCTTCAACAGGTATTTATTGAGTTTCTACTATGTTCTAGGCACTGTGCTAGATGAATAAGACACAATGATTGATTTCAAAAAGTTTAGAATACAGTGGACTTCCACAGATTTGATATTTACAAAATTTTTAATCAGTACTACATTATTTACTGGTTTCTAAACTTGTAATTTTATTAGTACTTGAGGAATAATCAACATTAATCAATAATACCAATAGTACTATACTATTAAAAACAATTAATTTTATATATATGAAATTATTAATATATAATTATACTGTAACATTATTATTAGGCAAATAGTCAGGATATCAGCTTGATTGTGGTTTTGATAGAGTAGTTTGTCCATTTAGTAAGCTACTTTAAAAATATCATGATAAAATCATAAGAATTAAGACATGTAGGTAACTTCATTTAAATCTTCAGCATCAACTCCTATCTGTGACTCTTAAGTGCATATCTTTGGCCCAGAGCTCATTTCTAAGTTTCAGAAACTTGAAACCAATGCCCTACTGTACATTTCTACCTCAAGTACTTCAAATTCAAAAGACTCAAAAATAAAATTAATATGTTTCCCCAGGTAGCTGCTTTGCCTTAGTATTCTTTAGGTTAGTTTCCTAAGTCTCAAACTAGAAATGAAAGAGTTAACCTAAGCCACTCCTCCATACTTACTTATTTACTAATACCAATCAATCTCTAGTGCTATTGATTTTAGGTTCTGAAAATCTTTAGAAGTTTGTTTTCTTATAAAAATAACCTATCAAATAAAAATTGGGAAATATGGAAAACAGCAAGAAATATAATCACCTGTGATTTCACTATGCAATGAGTATAATATCGTATGTTTCTGCTACTCTTTTTTTTTAATATAAAGTTTTATGGGAGGTTTCTTTTCTCACTTAGTAAAATATAATATAAATTATTTGTTTCCTACTTTTTAAAATTTAACATTATATTATAAATTGCATTCAATCATTTGGTCCATGAACTCTATTTTGAAATGACTACAAAATATTTAATTACCACATGTTCCAACTGTTGCCAATTCAAGTTCACATCCTTTTTTCTAGCATTATTATAAAGGTTATTTTAACCAGCCTTTTCTAAATTCTATAATCTACATTGTGCTACAGTTAGTATTCATATTCAAAGATGAATATGAATACTTTCATTCTTAAAAACCTACAGTGAGACTTCTATATCTAACCAAGATAGAACAACAGGGACTTAATTTACTCTCCTACTTGAAAAAAACTAAAAATCTGGACAAAATATATATTATAAAATATGTGGATATGTATATAATATAAAACATATTTTCAAACATTCAATATCAGATAGCATAGGTCAGGATGCCAGGGATAGGGAAATCAGAGGTAACCCTTACAATTGCCTTCCATTATTACCTAGAGAGTTTCTAGGCTGTGGCACACAATAGGGAAATCCAAGCAAAGCTCATGGTCTTACTACACAAAGTAGATGGAGCAGAGAGTTCAGGGAGGTCAGGGTGACTGGAATTTACAGAGTGGAGTACTGCCAAGAAGAGAGCTGCAAAAACAGAGGACTCTGAATATCTATAAAGGAGCTTCCTTAAGTACCTAGTGATGTTCTTCTCAGTACACACACGGAAATTATCTGAGGCTATGGAAAGAATTGTCTGAAGGGGTAAAAATGGGGAAAAATATTTGAAGCACACATAGATCTGGGAATAGTTATTGTTCCCATGAGCCAGAGTGGAATGGGTCATAATACACAGGGCATCAGGTAAAGTACTCAAAGGATTTTGCCTCACTAGTGGAAGAAAAATTAGTAATAGAGTATAGCATAATCTGGCCCTGAGATTTAAATCAAGACCCCTCGCTCCCAAATCAAATGGTTTCCATGTAATATAACCATGGAACTGAGAAGTTTGCGGTTAGCCTGATGGGTTTTCCTTTGTAGGTTAGTTGCTGCATTCATCTTGCTGCTTGTTGAATTTTCTCCTTCATTTTGACTTTGGCCAGGTTGATTACTGTGTGTCTTGGAGTTATTCAATTTGCTATGGATCTTTCTGGTGTTAGATGACTATCTTGTATATGGATTTCTGAATCTCTGGCAGTAATAGGAAGTTTTCCTCAATAATTGCCTCAAATAGAATTTCCATGCTTTCTGCTCTCCCTCAGGGATACTTATAATTCATATATTAGTTAACTTTACATAGTCCCATATTTCTGTAAATGATTGTTCACTCTTCTTTATTCTCTTTTAGCATCTTTGAATGACTGGGTTAGGTCAAGGTCCTTGTCTTCAACCTCTAAGATTCTTTCTTCTGCTTGATTTAGGCTGTTGTTGAAGCTTTTTGCTCAGTTTTGGAATTCCCTAGATGATTCATTTTTTTAAGTTCTATTATATCCTTTCTTATGTTGTCTTACTCTTAGTGACTTACTCATTTTTTTCATTGATTTCCTGAAATTTGGTGGGGGAGGCTTCTTTTTGTTGGTTTTCAACTTTCTCTTCAATTCCATTCATCTTATTTTCCATCCATATTCTGAATATGATTTCTGTCATTTCAACAATTTCCTTTTAGTTGGAGTCCACTACTATAGTGCCACCGTGATCCCTTGGGAGTGTTGAACTGTTTTGTTTTTAAATGTTGCCAGGGTACTTTGCTGGTTTCTTCTCATGAATTCTCTTGGTTCAGGGCTAATAGGTTTATAGGGCACCTACAGTCCTTTGCCAGGAACTCTCTTACTTAGTGATAAGAGGAGGAGGTCCCTAGATGGTGCTTTTGTGTCCTACTCTGGAATATTGACCTGACAGGAGAGAGGTGTGCACACTGAGAGTCTATATTGCTATTGTTATGTTTTATCCCTTTCCCCTGTGATTATCACAGTTCAATCCAGTGTTGAATGATCTTCATGCAGGGTGATGGTTGTACCCCAGATTGTTGTTGGATGCTCAAGTTGGTGGCTGGTGAGACCCTCTCCATGGCGTCTGGTGTTGTAGGGAATTGCTCCACCTGGAATCCACATCCCCAGAGGTGATAGTGGCAGAGTGAGTCTACCTACATCACACTGTTTCATCACTGTTTGACTTGCGGCGAATGAGGCTATTTAGGTAGTGATCAGGGGTATCTGGGCTGTGGCTATTTGCTCAAACCAGGTCCAGGTGTAATGGTGGTTCAAGGCTGGGGTGGGTCCCTGGCAGAGCATTAGACCTCGGAGTGGTTCCATGGGCACATTAGCAGTGGTGCTAATGTGCTCTTGGGATACAGATACAATGCTAGAATCGTGGGGATGGTGTCACAGGCCTGATGGGAGCTCTGGAGCCCCAGAGCAGAGTCTTGGGCCCAGGTGCAGTGAGAATCTCAGAGCTGGTCCTGGAGACTATGGAGGCAGAGCCACATGGGCAGGGGCTGTTCATCAATGGTGTGGGGATGGTAGAGGTGGTCTAGGGCTGCTGAACAGTCAGGGTTCTCCTCCTTCCCACCTAGGTCCAACTGAGACAGTTGCCCAAGGCTTCCCAGGTAATGCTGGCGATGCCTGATGTAACTCCTTTGCTCAGATCCCATACTGGGCAAGGACAGGGGTGCTCAGCCCACAGTGAAAGGGCATGACATGGGGAAGCATCTGCTCTGCTTGCTCCTTCCCTGGCTTGGCAGGGGCAATGTGAAGGCTGCTGTTGCAAAGCTAATCCCCATGCAGACGTGGCACCATGTACCTAAGAGCTCAGAATGGCGTCAGTGGCAAAAACCTGGGATCAGCGGCCACCAGATACCTGCTGTGTCTGCTCTCCAGGCATTGTCTCTGCACAAACTCTAAGCAGTCCATAGTTCTGTGGTGGTAGAAGGAGACACCTCACAGCTCAGGCCATGGTGCCTGTAGGCTAAGCATGGTGTCCCAGGGCTCTCTCCTCCTTACCTTCCTCATGTGTGGATGTCTCCTCACAGATCTCTTCAATCTTGCTGAATGAATCACCCTGTCATCTTCTCCTTCATTCTGAATGGCCCCTGTCACTTCTCCAGAGTTTTACAATGTTCTTTATAAGAAAAGCCATCTGTAGGTAGGCATCCTCGTGAAACTTTCAATCCTCTCCTTGAGTGCAGCACACACAGGCTGCTTCTAGTCCACCATCTTGCCAGTCTCCCCCATTTATCTTTCAATAAGTGGTAGTCATCTTTTCCCTGAGCTCCTCCTCCCAGGCTAAGTTAGTTGCCTCTCACCAATTTATAGCTCTAACAAAACATTTGTCGCACTATTTGACTTGTTGGTCTCCCTTTTAATGAGAAATCTCTGAGGAAGAAAATTGTCTTGTCCACTTGTATTCTCCCAATATTTCACACAGTACCTAGTACACAGTATGCACTTAATGTAATTTGTTGCATGGAGAAATGAATATAATTATGTTAATGTATACTCCTTCCCACTAGTGTCCTTTTAGTACTAACATATTAGTAGAAAGTCCCCAAAGTAGCCATAGCTATTAACCCAACATTTGTTTTTGTATTTTTTTTACGTTGGAATAAAAGAGAAAGCATTGAAACAAATTCCAAATGCATAAGACCATTAAAACATTTTCATCACATCATAGAAAATAATTTTAACATCAAGGTTCATAATGTCCTATGCAGCCTCCCTATAGCTTCATCTGCCAAATCGATGTCTAGGTAGCTTCTTAAATGGATATCTTGATTGACTTTTACCTATGTTTTCAACACTGCACTAATAATAACAATTTAGTAGAGTAAACTGCATAAGAAGAAAAACTGACTGCTTTTTTAGTTTTGAGTAAAGAATACCTAGTTGTGAACTCTTGAAATCTGAAATTTAGTCTAGCTCCCAATTTTGCTGTGTGAAAGCGTCTGACAATCAAGAAATAAATTAATCTAGTTCTCAGAAAATCCTTATTGGGAATTATAGAAGACTAAGGGGGATTTTCTTGGATGAACAGATGTTTTCATCAGGATGCTTTTCTGTCTCTCTACTTTGATGATATTTATGAACTATTTACAAAATATAGATTTACTGTAAACAGGTATTTTGTTGCCCACTTCTGCTTGAAGCCACATTTCCTGAAATAGGATGGAACAAACCCAGTTGTACTGTTTCTGCATGATCCAAAATTGAAGATCAATATGGAAAAGGTTCTGAAATGTCATTGGACTAGATGCTAAATGCACTCCACTGTAAAATGAACTGAGAGTATAGCCACTTAAGATATTGTTCTGTGTCATTTAGGTCAGACAATAGAAGCAGAAAAGAAAACGCAAGCAAAGAATTTTCTTAAGTCTGTCTTTAAAATATAGCTAAGAAAACTGGGATGAGAAGGTGTGAATTTCCCGGCACCCTGGAAAGAGGTGAAAATTAAAATCTAGCTGGTTATTCCCTCCAGAACAGGTTGTTTCCTCCTCCTGAAAAACACAAAGATGAAATCATGCACCACATAAAGTCAAATCCTTTAAAGCTCCTGTTAGTAGTAGGCTCATTTATTTTTCCCCTAAGCAAGCATGACTGGATTCAAATGAAAAGCTTGAGGCATGTTTAGTAGATGATAATGAATGATGAAGCATCTAGCTAGGAAAGTCACAGTGGAAAATCAGAATGGTAAGTTTACTTCTACAAACATTTATTTAATAAGGACATGCACAGACACCTGAAGGCAAAATGGTTGACGGGAAACAATTATGATATACCTAGGGGCATCCTTCAACATCTATATCAAACTGATGGAAACTAGGGAACAAAACTAACAGCAAATGAAATTTTCATCGGTCAATTATAAAAAACGTGAAAAGTAGAAACATGAAAATATCATTCACCTTCTCCATACACAGCGATAAATAGAAGACTCCTTTGTAGAATTTTCTTTTCAGTCATGGTAATAAATTTAGAATAACTGAAATGAAACAGACAAGTGTCCCTGTCCGAAACAGCTTATTAAATCAACCTATTCCCAGTTTCTGGAAAGTTTCTCTAAAAAAAGTTATAGAAATTCCACTGTTTCATCTACTTCAGACATGATTAAAATATATAAATAATGAATTAACACTGCACTGTAATGGAAGATGTGTAAGCTTTCACAGTTAAATCGCATTAAGCAATAACAGGGTGTGTGCGCGCCAATTACCACTTCTTTTATTACAAATCACCTTTGCTCCTGAGTTTATGTGCCTCTCAAATTATAGGGGAATATTGCAGAAATGACTCATGACATCAGGCTCATTCTCCAACAACCCGAGCTTAGAGGGAAAGTAAAGGATTTTAAATGCTAAAAAGCTTTTCTGCTGTGTCAGTAGCTATTCCAGAGCCTGTACTTTTTGAAGCATTTATTCTTTGCCCTAAAGGGCATAAAATGGCAAATTTTGAAATAGCAGCACCTTAAAGACAATTTTTAGAAAGTGTAGTCTCTTTAATGGCACCATGCCTAGAAACCTGTCTTTCTTTCACCCGAAATCATGTGTTTGAGTCAGGAAGGGAATAAAATGACAGATAAGTCTTCAAATAGCTACCACACTCTGGGAACCAGATTCAACATTTTACATGTTATTTCAATTTATCATTTGGCATACCCTGAGGTAAGTGTGACCATTATTTTACAGGTGAGATTACAGAGATCAAGTCTCTTTAAACCAAGTTGACCCACCTGGTAAACAGTGGGCTGGGAGTGAAACCAACTCAGCCTGACCCCAGAACTAGTTTGTTAACTCCATACCAATCAATTAATTAGATTTCAGGTCTTGTTTATGTTTCCACTGTGGTTTTATCCTAAGAAGTCACCCATGAGATTAACTTCTATAGGAAGCCCTTCCTCACACCTCTCAGACTGCCCCTCTTTCTGTAGTCCCACAATGCCCTAAGCAAACTGCAATAAAAATATTGACCATGCTATGTTAAATTATGAAATTAATCTTCTCTTTAGAAATTGAGACCATAGCCACTTTTGTATCCTAAGCACTTAGCAGAGTGCCCAGTATGTTGGAGGTGTTCAACACATATTTGATGAGTTACAAATCATCTGAGAGGACTGCAGAAAGCATTTGCCAATTGTGCTCCATGGAACCCTAGCAATTCTTCAGAGCTCATTTGGTGTGGGGAGCAGGCTGGAACTACAGAGAACATATTGATTGGGCAAGAGTTTGGCAACCACCATCACCAGAGCTATAGCCACCCTGTTTCAGTTGGAATGCCTCTTCTTTATTTTTTTTTCTGTTGAAATACCACATAATACATTTGGTTTGAACAAAGAAATATATGGCTAAAAAATGTTTAAAACTATCAGAGTAGATGATCACACTTTAACTTCCAAATTTGTATCATTATTTTCTACTTTCCTAAACCTTAGCTGAAATCCAAATAATCTAATGTCTCCCAAGCATGTATATAACTTAATTTGCTGTGGGAAATTGGTGTTGGTAAATGTAGTATACTTTGCTTATATAATATGTTCCAGAATTTCAGGGGGAAAAAACTGTGGAATAATCCAACAAATTTAACCCATTAAGTTCTAGAATGTGATCCTTTGGTAAAGAATTTCTTACCAAACACCTTTGGAAAAAATAGCATTAAGAAAACGTATTAGTACCCGTGCTCCCAAGGTGAGCAGGAACACAAGAGTTCCATTGAGAATTGTTCTGTAACGTTGAAAAGACACAATAATTGAAAGGAGGCATGAGTTACCCCAAAGTTTGGGGTTAATCATTATGAATTCTCCTACCAATCATGGACAAAAACAAACTCTACTAGAAATCATTCTTTGAGAACGTATTTCCTAAGATCCTTGGTTGCCATCCGTGGTTAAAATCATACCAAATGAAAAAGGCTTCAGGAGCAGTCCCTGTACATTAAGACCAGAAGAGGAAGAAATATATAGCATTAGACAGATAAGGCTATTTTTACCTTACCTTACTGCTAAGCATTGTAAGTATGCTAATCATTGTAAGTATCAATCATATAGATGGGGAAAGCTCAGAACAGAACGTTTGAATTACACTGCCCATGCCCCCATCTCAGTCGCACTGGCAGTGGGAACCCCCAAAATGTTATGGCTGTGGCATTATGAGACAAGAGTCAGGCAAATGATGTAAACAGTAATTAGAGACAGAGTAAATCCTTGGCTGTGTCCATCCCAAAGATCAGGGGGTGGAGGCAATGTGTGTGTGGAGAGTTTATTAAAAGGTGCATAACAGAAAATGATTAAAGTCATGAGGAAGAAACGTTTATGTCAGTGATCTCGGAACACGGAACATGTCTGGGCACTGAATTCCCACTGACTCACCCCCTGCATCAGGTCAGAGCAGTTCAGCCCATAAGTAATGCTGTTACACTTCCGTGGTGTTTGCTTGTCATCAGTGCTGCCTGTAAGGAACCCAGAGCCGGCTAAACGTGACACTTATCCTTCTGGAGTGTGTATAACATGTCCTGAGACCAGAGCAACCTTGGCAGCCTTTGGTTCCACTTGCTCTCGCTGTTCTCACTGCCCCCTCAGGGAAGGAATCTGGGCTAAGACCCTCCCTAGAGGGGGGTGTCGAGGGAAAGATCATCAACGACAGTTTTTGAGTGCAGACTTTGTTCTAGGCAAGACGTGCCTTCGTCATCCACGATCCATGATCCATCCGTTTTACACTGATCATGCAGAGGTTAGCTGACCTGCCCTGGTGCCCCACACAAGTTAAGTAACAAACTGGGATTTGAACCTTGTTAGGTCTGACTCTAGGACTTAGGCCTGTACCAACTTTTGAACGGTATCTTCTGATACCATGTGGCCTCCCTCTTGTTAAAGTCTTGAATATAGTTATGCTTCTAAATGGTGCGGGAAACCACAGAGCCGAGAGACATACAACCCCATTTTCAAAGAGTGGACAGCTCTGTGGAAATGATTTGTGCTAATGGAGCACTAGCAAGCTCACATTGATGAAGCTCACACCAGCAGATGGTGAACAGTAAAATATCGGATAGTGGATGAGAACCTGGGCTTTAGAATTATGCAGACCTGGGCTCAGTTCCTGGTTCTGCCATTTAATCACTGACCTTAAGGAAATTACTTTGATTTTCTACATTTACAAAAACTTCATGGGATTGCTATAAGAATTAATTAAATAAATGATGCGAAACTCCTGGCATAGTACTAGTACATGATAAGAGCTTTAGGAATGCCAGTTACTATTACTGATATTGCTATTATTGTATTTACAACCACGTTTTGATATCACACATTTTTTTCTTTCTTTTTTGGCAAAAACACATTTTATCTATTCAATCCTTTCTCATGATCCCATAGGATGCAACAGAGATCTTAAATATATTTGCAAATTATTACTTATCACTATAGAATTCTAAATAGAACACTAGTGAATTAGTAGTAATATATTAGTCACCATCCTGTATACTTGCACATACCAAAATACTAATAATCTAGCATAAGAAGAAAATGAACAGACAATAAAGAAAACATTAATGACTAATGTTAATTTTCTTAGGAATAATGGTGATGTGGCCATGTAGAAAAATGCCTTCCACTTTAGGATATACATTGAAGTATTTAGGAATGAAGTGTGATGATGCCTGCAACCTACGCTTACAGAACAATTCTCAATGGGACTCTTGTGTTCCTGCACATCTTGGGAGCAGGGGCACTAACAGGTTTTTTTAATACTATTTTTTTCAAAAGTGTTTGTTTAGTGAGCAGCCTTGAACGACAGAGATAATGTCTCGCTCTGGAGCAAAAGTGAAGCAGATTTGGTTGCAGTCCTCTGATAAAAGTTTGGGGCTCCTCAACTGTGACATAAACCTTCTGTGTGCACAGAATCCACCTGTCCCTGCCTTTGCAACACTCCTGTAGGACTTGGGGACAAGAAGAAAAAACGTGAACATAAAGTTCATGCTGCCTGCTGAGCTGTGAGTAACAATGTTTTTTGGTTTCTGACCCAGGAGTCATATGTCTTCTGCTAACATCCACAAAACTCAAGCAGGCTAACTGGTTTTCAAATAGGATAAAATCTCAACCCTTCATAATTCTTGACACCTATTTTTAGATATTTAGGCCAATTCAATGTGTGTGTATAGGTATGTATACTCAGATTGTAAAAGTCAAAGGATTAGTTACCTATCTTAAGAGCAGAGGTACATTAACTTCAACTATAAATCACTGAATTCTACACTTGAGCACATGGTCCCAAGTGAAAACTGAAGGAAACCAGGCACAACTGGAGCTGTGTGGGCATGCAAGCATCTAGTGGCTCTTTGGGGGGTCTCTAGCTATTGCTTAGAAAATGAGAAACAAATGGGCCCCAGCAGATGTATAAGCAGCACATAGTCTGGCTCAGTATTTTAAAAACACTCAAATAAATACTTAGACGCATTATCTGAACAGTGCCTTACTCTTTTCCCCTTATGTATGGTTCATCAGTGTTTGTCAGACACTTAATAAGGACCTTTGTGCCAGCTGTCACAATACGTCTAATAATAATCCTGTGGTAAGTAGGTGGGAATTATTATTAAAACTATTTTGCAAGAAGGGAAAGGAAAGCAACACAGGTTTAAGGATATGCCTGCCACTCAGAATGATAGGGCTAGACTGTGGGATTATAATCAATCTTGACACCTTCTAGCAGTCCCTGATTTTATATTCTAATACATAGATCAGCAAGGTTATTAAGGTCAACTTTATATTCTTCTTGTGAATTAGAAAATTTTAACATGGAAAAGATTCTACTTTTGAAAATTTTTCATGAAAAATTTTATTCCTATTCTCATGCTATTTCATGATGAGAAATGTTCATTTAATTTAAAGTTGTACCAAATAACTTACTGAAGTCTGAGCAGAGAAGCAGTCAGAATTGTATCCTTTAGATTAGAAATTCAAGAGATCTTGGACTTCATTTTTTCCGAGTCCCCTTATTTCATAATTAATCAGTCTCAGGGAGATTCAGTAAAACATTACATTCAAATTTACAGAACTGCATTTCTCTTTTAATGATAAAGAACAATTTTCAAAGTATGAGAAAAACTATTGGACTTAATCAAATGTGACATTTTAATTGCCACATTATTTTGATCCATTTTCTCAGCATCATGGAAATGTGCTTTATAAATAAAAATTGCATATATTTAAGATATACCAGGTGATGATTTGATATACATTTACATTATAAAATGGTTACCACAAACATGATAACTAACTGATCCATCACCTGACATATTTACCTTTATTTTGTGCTGAGAACACATAAGATCTACTCTCTTGGTATATTATACATTATTATTAACCATAGTCACCATGCTGTACATTAGATCTCCAGAACTTACTCATCGCAACAGAAAGTGTGTACCCTTTGACCAACATCTCCCCGTTATGATCCAGCAAACCCACTTCTGTGTATATATGCAAGGGAAATGAAATCAAAAGAGATATCTGCACTCCCATGTCCACCGAAGCATTATTCACAATAGCCAAGATATGGGAACAACTTAAGTATATGTTGATGGGATGAATGGATAGAGAAAAATGTGGTACATATATACGATGGAATCTTATTTAGCCTTATAAAAGGAGGAAATCCTGTCATTTGTGACAATATGGATGAACATGGATGACATTATGCTAAGTAAAATAAGCCAAATACAGAGAGACAAATACTGCATGGTCTTACTTATATGTAGAAGTGAAAAAAGTCAAACTTCTAGAAACAGAAAAGTAAAAAAGATCTTTTATATTATTGATATCTTCCACTGAAATAAAATCAATAATTCACAATATTTTAAAAATATATTATCTGATTTTATTATATCCAGAGGTTTTTAATCATAATGTTTCTCAGTTTTAAAAATACAGATACTAATATCTGCCTTATAGGTTATTATGAAAATTAGACAATATAAATTACATAAAGTTCCCTCATGCATGGCAGTGAAAAATACTCATTTTTTTCCTTCAGATGCTTTACCAATAAATTTGGATAAAATTTTCTTCTTAGATGTATTAGTTTCCTAGGGCTACTATAACAAATCACCACACACAGGGTGGCTTAAAGCAACATAAATTTATTCTCCCACAGTTCTGGAGCCTAGCAGTCCTAAATCAAGGTGTTGGCAGTGTTATGCTCTCTTTGAAGGCTGAGGGGAGGATAGTCCTTTGCCTCTTCCGAGCTTTTGGTGGTTGCCAACAATATTGGCATTCCTTGGCATGTAGATACATCATTCCATCATGTGGTGTTATCTCTAATGTACAAAGCAACTTTTCATCCATTTGTTTTATCATGAGATTGTAGGAATTCAATCACATCTTCAGGATCTACTTTTAATTCTAATTCTCTTGTTATTTTTACCACATTTTTAGTTACTCCTCCTACTAAAGTCTTGAACCCATCCAAGCCATCCATAAGGGTTGGAATCAACTTCTTCCAAACTCCTGCTTAAGGTGCTATTAATATTTTTACCTCTTCCCATGAATTACAAATATTCTTAATGATATCTAGAATGGTGAATCATTTCCAGAAAGTTTTCAATTTACTTTGCCCAGATCCATCAGAGGAATCACTACCTATGGATGCTATAGCCTTATGAAGTGTATTTATTAAATAATGAGACTTGAAAGTTGAAATTACTCCTTGATTCTTGGGCTGTAGAATGGATGTTGCATTAGTACGCATAAAAACAACATTAACTTTGTATGTCATTATCAGAGCTCTTGGGTGCATTTTAATGAGTAGTAATATTTTGAAAGGAATCTTTTTTCTGAGCAGTAATCTCAACACTTGGCTTTAAATATTTCAGTAAACCATAATGTAAACACATGTGCTATCATCCAGACTTTGTTGTTTTATTTATAGAGCACAGGCAGAGTAGATTTAGCATAATTCTTGAGGGTCCTAGGATTTGTAGAATAGTAAATGAGCATCGGTTTCAACTTAAAGGCACCAGCTGCAGTTAGCTCCTAACAAGAGAGTCAGCTGTCCGTTGGAGCTTTGAAGCCAGACATTGACTTTTCCTCTCTAGCTTTCAAAGTCCTAGATGGCATCTTCTTTCAACAGAATGTTGGTTTTTCTACATTGAAAATCTGTTGTTTAGTGTAGTCAGTTTCATCAATTATCTTAGCTAGATCTTGTGGATAATTTGCTGCTTCAACCATGTACTTATATGTTATAGGGACATCTTCTTTCCTTAAATATCATGAACCAATCTTTCCTAGCTTGCAAATTTCTTCTGTAGCTTCCTCACTTCTCTCAGCCTTCATAGGATTGAAGTCGGAGCCTTGCTTTGGATTAGGCTTTGGCTTAACGAAATGTGGCTGGTTTGATTTTTTTTATCCAGACCTCTAAATCTTTCTCCATATCAGCAATATGGCTGTTTTGCTTTCTTATCATTCATGTGTTCACTAAAGAAGCACTGAGTTTCTTTCAAGAAGTTTTCCTTTGCATTCACACCTTGACTAACTGTTTGGCACAAGAGCCTAGCTTTCAGGCTGTCTTTGCTTTTACCATCCCTTCCTCACTAAGCTTAATCATTTGTAGCATTTGATTTAAAGTGAGAGACTTGGGACTCTTTCTTTCACTTAACACTTAAAGGACATTATAGGGTTATTAACTGGCCTCATTTCAATATTGTTGTGCTTCAGAAAATAGGGAGGTCTGAGGACAGAGAGAGAGAGAAAAGAGAATGGCCAAATGATAGAGTAGTCAGAACACACACATTTGTCAATTAAGTTCTCCATCTATACAGGTGCAGTTAGTGGCACTCCAAAATAATTACAATAGTAACATCAACGATCACTGATTACAGATTACCATTAAAGATATAATAATAATGAAAAAGTTTGAAATATTGTGACAATTACCAAAATGTGACAGACGCACAAGGCGAGCACATGGTGTTGGAAAAATGGCACCAATAGGCCTGCCGGATGCAGGATTGCCACATACCTTGGATTTGTAAAAAACACGATGTATAATAAAGTGAAAGATAATACAGTAAGATATGGCTGTGTGTGTGTATATATATATATATATGCATACAAAAATTGTGCATTCATATTATGTATTTAATTGCTTTCTATCATAAAATTTTTTTTACAAATTTGATAAAGAAGAAATGAGATAATTCTTATACCTGAATAATAAAGTTATACAAGAACACATAAAAGTGTTTATGTTTAGAATGATGTTTCAATATATAATATTAACTCATTTTAGAAAATCTAGAGTCATGGATATATGATGCAGGAATTACAATGTATTGCACATCATATTTAATTTTCTATTAGCTTATGGTGATGATTACATTATGTTGATGTGATGGTTTTTGTGCCCTTGAGCCAAAGTTTAACAGCCCACTTAAAGTTTTTTTTAATAGAATTTCTAAAAAGTGATGATTCTGTCACATTGTAATAGCAGAAATAGATTTAGTTCAATGATTATTCATGTACAAATACTTAAATGAAAAGCTTATAGCATCAGTCATCTTTTATAATCCATAGATTGAGTTATATAATAAAAACTCAGGATATATAACTTATTCTCAAATTGTGAACTTTGTAAGTATCATTATTTAATATTAGTAGAACAATTGATATAGGTAAAGTATTCTCTTCATAGTAACCTGTAGCAAATCAATCGATGTCACTTGAATTGCTACATGTGCATTCCCAATAGTATGTGATGTTCACTGAGTGGTACTGTGTAAAATACACTTCAAATACTATGATCGATCCTAGAAGAGAACAAAAATGAGACTTCTTTTGCAAGAACAAGATGTGATCATAAGAGTACTTCAAGCTTCCTGCATTGAAATAGAGAAATTCATATAAATAGCAGAAGGCCTATAAATTTATCAGGAGCTCTAACACATGTGTTTTGAATTGAAGACACATTGGGGTTGTATTTCTGATATAAATAGCTCATAAGAAAATGAGAACTTTTTCAGTTATCTAAAAGGAGAGGAAGTCATGTAAAACACTTTTTAAATTTCTCTAACTTTTTATCCTCTAGGATAAAAAATATAACCCTTCCATGTTCCAAATGCCTCTCTAAAATCAGGATGTCAGGCCTGTAAAGCTACACTAATTTCAAAGAATACAGACGGTGTCCTTCCCATTGCCACTGTCCCAGCCTGAAGTTCATATCAATGTCACTTGAAACTACTGCCTTTACTTCCTAATTGTTCTCCATGCTTTAGCATTTTCCTTGCCTTAATCTTCCCGTTCCTAGTCCAAGTCTCAGATTGATCTTCCTACAGATAGCATGGCTTTCCTCATGCCATTCCTCTGAGGAAACATCTGCTGGTACTCTCCTTACAAGCAAATCATCCTTTGTCTCATTCCAATTCATCTGAGATCTGGCCACGGCCAGTTTCTCCCGTTTTATTTCCCATTTCTTCCCCTCAAAACCCTACCCTTCAGAAAATCCAGATTCTTCTCTGGAGATAGTCTATGCTTTTCAATCTCTTTGCCTCTGCTCTGATTATTGAACTATCTTTTTCCATCAAACCTTTTCAGATCCACTAATTTCCTTTCCTTCACAAAGTTTTTCTCATTCAACCCCCTTCCTCACGATTCCCTTCAAGTACTAGGTGCATCTGTTACAATGTTGAGCACATTCTGGTTCATCTTTAACTTCATTGCTTATTTTTCTCCCTTGCTGATCTTTCTTGTTAAACACTTCATGAGGAGTCTCGTTGTCATCACATTCGAATCATCCCCAGCAAGTAGAACACCTGCGTGGATTACATCAAATGAGTTTTTCACGTGAATTTTTTCTGAAAATTTTATGGAATATTATCATCTCCAAGAGAAAACTAATTTAAGACTCCTTCACAGATTATCAGATGAAGATAAGGAATCAAAGAAGAGGAAATTTGAATAGTTACAAATTTATCTGCTCTCAGGAGATAGATGAAGGGAAATTATATATAGTAACTTCTTAACTAAATGCTATAAAAAAACTTTCTTTAAAATGAAACCTGTATATTCTACTTTCACCAAATAATCACAGGCCATATTCTGTACTTGATTTTAGCCAAAAGGCCACAAAGTGAGGTCACAGGCCATTTTCTGTATCTTCCTTATATTCATGATTTTCTTTGGCAGAGGTTGATATAATACTAAAACATAAAAATGAAGTTGAGATTTGGAAAATTTTAGGTCTATGCACAAACTTTTTGCCCCCCCCCCACACACACACCTTCCGCTGCAAAAAAGAAAAAATCTACTTTAGATATCATTCCAAATAAGATGATATAGAAGAAATGAGTAACTAATCTTTCTCCCATTAGTTATTTGTGAGTCAGAAAGAAGAATTTAAAATAAAGCCAGAGTTACTGAAATGCTTTTAAAGGGTGTTAGAATGTTTGAATACAGTTCCTATAAAATACAAGTTGCATTTCTTGTCACCTGGCCTTCATTCAAACACTTCTCATTTCGTTGAGCTCTTTTCAGCAGAGCCTCCTGGTGATAGAAAACACAACTCTACATTCTGCCAGTGGAATTGCTTGGCACTGGAATTCTGGCTGGATGCTCCCCTATGAGAAATTCACTTTTGGTATGCATTGTTGAGCATCTTACTGTGTATTTAGATAAAGCTTTCATCTCATGACTTCTTAGTTTCTTGTCTTTATGAAATCCAGGTAGTGTAAATCAGCTCTTTGGACTTGTACCTATTAATTAGAGCAATATTTAAGAAAAGGATATTAATGAAATCTTTCCTTCTATTAAAATGGAGGTCAATAGTGGCATATTACTACTCTATAGAGACTATGACCAAATTTATAGTAGTGAGCTATTTGGCAGATATTAGGCTCTGGAGAATAATCAAACTCCAGTAAACTTCATTGAAAAAAAAAAATCTTACTATCTAATAAGAAATGTAGAATGAGAAAGCTTTCTTAGATTTAAACTAATTAGAGTATGCTTAATGTTTGCCCCATTACTTATAAAAATAGTTATTCATAAAAAATAATTTTTCTCCTTCTATTCCATCTTATACTAATCATTTGTTTTGAGGATTTTTTTAAATTTTGTTTTCCTTTGTTTTGCTGTTTAGGTACATTGGGTTCCTCCATTAGACATTGAGGTTAGTTTTAATGTCATATGTGCTTAATAATATAGGATTGCTTGTGCAGTGTAATATTCTCTGTCCACCTAGATTTCCCCTCCAGGGTAAAAATATGAAAGAATTTTTATGCCTTGTATTTATCAATATCTTGTATAGGGATGTTCATGACATTTGAAGAAATTTTCATGTGTGATCAAACCGAGAGACATAACAATTCCTACAGGATCAGGAATACAATTCAAAATATCAACAGGGCTGTATTGATACCCAACAAGTTCCAACAAGGTAAAGATTAATTAGGCTGAAAGTCCCTCATTCAAGTCTTTAAAAATACTACTACATGGGTACAGAAGAGGAGATATACATTAAAAGCAACTTTTAGAAACACCAAATGAATAAAAACAATTTCAGTGTTATTTCAAGTGTTTTAAGTTGAAATAAGGAAACAAATGCCCAAAGCTAAGAGTGACTCAACTAAAGTAACTTAGTTACGAGTAGCTGCGCAAGATATCCACGTGAGGTTTCTAGGCTCAGGTCTGTGAGTTTCCAACATATTATATTACCATCTGTGGGGCAAAGACTGGGGAGTTTTAACTTACTCTAAGCTCAAAAGTTTGAAGTGACTATGAAAACCAATGTTCTTTTAAATAAAATTAACTGAAGAATAATGCCCAACACTAAAGATGTAACATTCTCCATTCATCGTAGAGTTTTGCACAGTCGTAGATACCATGTTTTGACTAGCAACTCAATAAAGCACCATTGGCTTAGCATTCCATGTTCCTTTCCTTTTTACCAGTCCTTCACTCCTGTTCCTTGGGCTCACATCTCAATACAATAAGCACATAACTGCTTGTCCCAGATTTTCTACTGGGAAGAACTATGCTAAGACACATGTGAATCTGCCACATGGGGATAAAGCACACTGGACTTAAAAATTTATTTTTCCATAAAGCTAATTTTTAAAAGAACATCTCATCTCAGATGTTCCAAAGAATATACTCAGGTTAACAAAGAGAGAGGATCAGCCCTTCTTCCAATAAAGAATAAAATGCAAATTCCTTGTTTTGACTTCTTACAAGTAAAGATGAGGCAGAAATGTGACCTGTATAACCTGGTCCCCTGCCCTTTATACTCACATTTCATCCCTCTTTCTCACTCTCTTTATTCCAGTTCCACTAGTCTTCTTATTCTTCTTTCAACATGCCAAGCATGCTCCTGCCTCTGAACTCTTGCCTTTGGCTGTTCTTTCTCCTGGGAACAGATATTTGTCCAGGTAGTGGCACAACTCACTCTTTTTTACTTCATTCAGGTCTCCATCTACCTCTGAACTCAGCAGAAATGCCTACCACAGTAGCTAAAATATCACCTCTAGTCATTGTCTTTTATACAGTTTTATTTTTTCTCAAAGCACCTACCACTATTTGAAAGCACTCTTCACTCATTTGTTTATTGGGTGTCTTCCCCCATTAGAATGCAAGCTTTTAGAAGGACAAGAGACTTTGTTCACTGCTGTATTCTCAACATATGGGAAAACTTGTATGTCTTTGAAAATATGTGTGTGCTCTTCCCCATCTTTATTTTTCTCATCTTATTATAGGCCAGGAAAAATGCAAACCCAAACCAGCTTTGGGAAAATATCTCTCTGTGGTCCTTAGCAATTTCTGTTGCATACTATAACACCTTCACTTATTCTGCTCCTTGGCCTCTTTTGCTTTTCCTCCTCACATTCACCTGGAGAATTCTCAGTCCCTCTTCAACACTCAGATTAAGTATCACCTTCTTCATGCAACCTTGCCCATCTCACTGGATGCTCTCTTCCTGCATTTCCTTTTCCCTGTGCCCTGTGTACTCCTTTGACTTAACACATTACTCTGTGCTAAAAGGACTTGATTATGCGTCTGCCTTCTCCACCTGGCTCTGCATTCCTTGAGGGCAGTGACTCTGTTCTTTGTCATTCATTGTATCTTTAGTACTTTCAACCTTTTTGAAAAAGCTCTAGAAAAATTATCTCTAAATATGTTGCCTTTATTTAGGAATAAGAAATAAGGATTATAATCTGGAAAACATGGAATGGCAAGCCACCAGTGCATTCCATGAGGGAAGGGATGTTATTTATTAGTAAAAAGGGAGAGGTTTGCATAAGCTGTTTAGAAACAGTGGAGAATCCTGGCAGACATTTCTCTAACCAAGTGATCAAGGTTAATATCATTATATAAATCAAGCTAATATCATGTACTTCTTGATATGTTGAAGTAAGAAAGGTACTTCACCTCTGTGGTATTTTTCACCAAAACCCATTACCCTAGTCTAATCATAAGGAAAACATCAGACAACCTCAAATTAAGGGACATTCTACAACATCCTGACCAAAACTCTTCAAAACTGCTGAGGTCATGAAAAACAAAACTGAGAAAATGTCATGGATTTAAAAACCAAAAAAACTAAGGAGACATGAGGGTTAAACACAATGTGGCATCCCAGATTGGATCCTGAAACATCACAGGACATGAATGGAAAAATTGGTGAAATATTAATGAAGCATATAGTTAAATCGTAATAATGCACCAGTGTTAATTTCTTAGTTTTCATATATGTACTATTTTTCATATAAGATTTTGACATGAGGGGAAGCTGGGTGAAGGGCATATAAGAACTCTCTGTACTATCTTTACAACTTTTCAGTAAACCTATAATTATTACAAAAAAAGAGAAAGAAACAAAAAGAAAGAAAGAAACAGAGTTCATTGGTTCCAGAGGTTCAAAGTCAGAGTTGTGGTCAGTTCATTGGTGGAGATGCCATGACTGGGCAAGTGTTCTCCTGAGACAATCTTATAGGAATTACTGCTGTTAAAGAATGTCTACTGATAAACCTTGTGAAAGCAGGAAATGCAGGAAGGATGCAAAGGGGTTTCTTGTGGGGTTTTTTCAAAGTCCTTGGAAACAGTTCTTATCTCAGATATGTAAGCATGAGCCTCCTTTCCTTCTTGCCTTCCCTGTGCCCTATTTTGTCTGGGTCTGACCAAAGTGATTTTGTCCTGGTATCTTCAACTTTCATAATACCTAGAATAGTGCCCCCTCAATCCCCAAATCTTTTGCACCACCACCCTCCTAGTCTAAAATATTGTGTTACTGAGTGGAGTGTTTTTGAAGCTGTGATGCTTTCTTTCCTTATGAGACTTTCTAAGTTGTGTCTCTGTCAAATGTGGTTGTCTCATAGGGTCTCTAATGTTGTAATCATATTTTTTTTCATTCTATTTTCATGCTTTGAGAAAAAAATGCATTGTAAATAATACACTGTAGTATTGGATGGGTTGAACAGCATCTTTATGATTCTTTGGTGCCACCTCTGGAGTCCCTTAATAACAGGGACTTCACTACCAACTGAGAGAAGCTTGGAGTTTTGCACCTAGAAGCCTGTCCATTTTGCTCACTGCAGCCAGTGTAATCCGTTGAAAATGTGAATCTGATGGGCTTACACACATTTACTCACTGTCCTGCTTCCTTCACAGCCTTTACCAGTGTGATTCCCTAGATGCCCTTTCTTTCCCTGCCCCTTCTGTTGGGGCACTTCTACTCATCTTCCGAGCTTATTCTGTCACTATTATTCCTTTATTATAGACCTTCTTAGCACTAACCTCCTCTCTTTCCAGTATCTTTCAAATTTGCAGTTCCACTCTAATCATATGATTAATGTCTGTTTTTTTCCAGAGAGCTCCAAAATAGGCTGTTTTTATTCTCCTAGCATGGTTCCAGGCACATAGTAGCTGCTCAATAAATATTCTTAGGGTAAATTAATGAATGCATGCACAAAAATACTTATAATTTAACTGTGTTTCCAGCATACAATGAAAGGGTTGCTATGGAAAAAGAATCCTTTTCAGTCGTCCCAGGAGGATTTTGGTTTCTAAAGGAACTTTAAATTCTTACAGAGTTAAAAAAGGAGTAGCTTTTTTAATGTGATCACTTTTAGAATGCTAGCCTAGCCTGTAAGTCAAAGGGAGAAAGCTTTATGTTCACAAACCCCAAGGGGTTAAGGGCACAATCCAGGGAACTTGGAAAAAAAAGTCTGCCGCTGAAGCATGAAAAACCAGGTGTAAAAGGACTTTCAATTCAGGTCCACTTGTTAGGAATTCTAAGTTTTACAGTCTTTGATCCTCCCTATATCAGATTACTTTGTAACTCAATTGTTTCCTCAACTCAAAAGAACTTGATCTTACTTTTTTTGATTCAGGTGTTGAGTGAAGTGAAAGATAGAGAATAAAGAGATTAATTAAAGTAAGATAGCAATGGTCAAGTTTGCTCTCTGCTGAGTGTATCGCCCTCATCTTAAATCTTCTTAAACCACATGCAATTAATTTGAAAGCCTGAGGGCACTTGCATGGGAAGGATAATGGGCTGAATCTTTAAATGACATAAAGTTCTTAATCCGAAGTCTCTCTGCTTTATTGGTTTATGTTAACACCTTACTGATTAATCTTGTGATGATTGAAGCTGTTTCTATTCAGGGATAACAAATTGACTCTTTGAATCAATTCTATTTTTAGTCATTTTAAATTCTCAGTCACCACACAATTGATTGAATTAACTGAACTATAATCTAGATCTTAAAACTGCAGAAAATACTAGATTGTTCATTGCTTAATCCAATAGATACTATAGGCTTAACTAGTCTCTATGGTGTTTTCTAAATAGTTTTAAAAAGTATGTGTAGACAATGTACATACGCAACTCTAGAAGCCTAATTTGTAAATTACCTACATATATTATATCACTACAAGAGACTGATTTGTAAATTATAGCACATCCATACAAGCACTATCCTGATGCAATCTTTAAAATAATGTTTTTAGAAACAAGTTAGTGACATGAGAGATGCTCACATAATATTAATGAATAAGGCAGATGACCAAACTATGTAGAGAATATAAATCTACTTCGTGTGTAAGAAAACAACTATATATATAGGAATATATAAATGTATATGTGTATGTTTATATATATTCCCATGTATATTTAGAAAATATACATATGAAAAGAGGATATATAAATATGTGTGTATATGTAAATGAAGGAAGGAAGGAGTATAAAAAAAGGTAGGAAGAAAAAGAGAGGGGTAAGAGGGAGGAAGACAGGAAGAGATAAAAGGAAAATGCACCAAAATATTAACACTGGTCAACTGAGGGAAGAAATTAAAGGCAATTTTTTGCTTTCATCTTCATACTTTTTCCTGTGTTTTCCAAAGTAGCCTGTATATTTTTATAATCAGAAGAAATCAACATTTTAAAAGTTAGAATATATACTCCATGGCTTTCAAATGAAGAAAATCATCTTCAGAAGTTTCTCATAGTTGGGGTAGTTTGGTTGTAGAGAAATGAGAAGGAAGAAAAGGATATACCACCCAACTAATCTTCCACCACAACTAAAATAAAAGCATGTGCTCTCTGTCTCTCACTATCCCCTCTCTCCCACCCATTTACACATACACACAATGATGCTGCTCTAGGCTCAGTGCCTGGACATCTAAAATCTATGCTGTGCCAGTAACTGCAACTGTGAAACCCCAACCATGTGTTCTTACCTGCTGATAACCTAGAACTAACACATCATTTGAAAAAAGTAAAAAGTTCTCTTTAATTTTTACTCTAAAGGCTTTTGGAAACCAAGACACTGAAAGGCCTCCATCAACTGTGGATAAAGAAAAGGCACAGGAGATGGCCGGGCACAGTGGCTCAGGCCTGTGATCCTAGCTCTCTGGGAGGCCGAGGTGGGAGGATCGCTCAAGGTCAGGAGTTCGAAACCAGCCTGAGCAAATGTGAGACCCCATCTCTACTAAAAATAGAAAGAAATTAATTGGCCAACTGCAAATATATAGAAAAATTAGCCGGGCATGGTGGCGCATGCCTGTAGTCCCAGCTACTCAGGAGGCTGAGGCAGAATGATTGCTTGAGCCCAGGAGTTTGAGGTTGCTTTCAGCTAGGCTGACACCACAGCTCTCTAGCCTGGGCAACAGAGTGAGACTCTATCTCAAAAAAAAAAGAAGAAAAAAGAAAAGAAAAGAAAAGAAAAGAAAAGAAAAGAAAAGAAAAGAAAAGAAAAGAAAAGAAGAGAAAAGAAAAGAAGAGAAAAGAAAAGAAGAGAAAAGAAAAGAAGAGAAAAGAAAAGAAGAGAAAAGAAAAGAAGAGAAAAGAAAAGAAGAGAAAAGAAAAGAAGAGAAAAGAAAAGAAGAGAAAAGAAAAGAAGAGAAAAGAGAAAAGAGAAAAGAAAAGAAAAGAAAAGAAAAGAGAAAAGAGAAAAGAGAAAAGAGAAAAGAGAAAAGAAAAGAAAAGAAAAGAAAAGAAAAGAAGAAAAGTCACAGGAGATAGAATGTAAAAAGACTTGTGAACCTTCTCACACAGCAAGGCCTACCCTATTGAATCCATGTCTGCAGAAAACCAGGTTTTTCTACAAAGAAGGTCCTCTTCCCTATGAAGGGAGAAGCCGATCTGTATGCCATGGCCTGCCACTGCGGGGGCTCACACAGAGAACCTTTTCACTCAGCCTCTTCCCTGCAAACACTTTTAGGGGATCCATGATGAATAAAAGAGAAAATAGGAGTGATCCTGAGACATTCTGCAGAGAATGGGCTGCAAAATTTCCAGAGCCCAGATTAAAATGAAATTGTGGAGCATTTTGTTCAAAAAGCAGAAACAAAGTGCTGTTAAAGGTACTAAAACATAAAGCTTTTCCTTTCTTGCTTGTCTTTCTCTCAGCTTGTCACAGTGTTTTCTATTTGCTGTTGAATATAATTCAAAGTAAAAAAAAATTAATTTTTTATTATTAGGATGAATTTTACCATCCCTCTATATTGTACAATCCCCATTTTAAATGTAAATATAAAAACATTCACCAAAATTATACAATTTATATTTCATAGCTTATACACGTATTCATGTTATTCTTAGCAAAACACTGGGGATGTCGTACAAAACCAACACAACTGTTTTTATCTTTTGATACATGCTTCTTTTACCAACACTCTTTAAGTTCTATGAGCAGGGAAAAGTAAAAGGAGAAGGAACCTCACAATGCTTTATTTCCTGTTCTTTCCATCATCATTTTCAGCATATGTGGTTGGCTAATACAGAGAAGTAGCATAATATGGTTCCTTGGTTGTTCATGTGCCTTAGAGCACCATTTCCTTCTATTAAATGGAAGAGGCAAGGTCTGGTTTGAATAGGAAGCATAGCATCTCAGGGCTGTCAGCACACTTGCTTATTCAGTCATAGATAGAACACGCTTGCCTTGTACTCACTGAACATCCACACATTGCAGGTTCACTAGAGTTCCCTGCTCACAGGGCACCACAAACACAATGCAAATGCAGCAGCCAGAGGCGGGCATACATTCTGCGCTGATCTCCTCTGCCCACACACATGCTCCACTGCCCCATCAAACTTTCCTCACAAAACACAAGTTCAAAGATAAAATTGGTAGGAATTTCAAAACAACAGCAGAGCATTACATTGAACCCAGCGTCCTTCTGATCACAGGCCCTACAGGTTGTGCATTCATGGTCCAGTCCTGCCATAGTGCTTTGGTTTTGTTCCTAAGTACTTGTTAGCTCCCTCGGCAGCCTGATGTCCACTTATCTAATTAATGAAATTAAGTTTGCCAGACCCAGGGGCAAAAAGCAAGACATGTGCACACTGAATTCTACACACAAAAAAGGGAACAAACTTATCAAATAAGGGAACTATCTGCAATGATCTGATATTTCCATGACATTATAGGAGGGACTATTTCACCAAAACCCCACTTTACAATTTGTAGATAAAGCCAGTAGTGGAAGAGAGATTAGGAAGCAGCAAAGAAGGAAAGTTTACTCACTGGTTATTTCAGATGCAGTTCCTGAGATTGATTGGGACACTAATTGGAGAATCATTAAACGTGAAGGTACAGTCTTACATATATCAATGGTCTGTTTTCCTTCTGGTTGACAAAAACGAACAATTCCAGGAATCATGCTGAACACGATAATCTGATAATTAAGGAAGAGCTCAGTGGAGCAAGGAAAGGAAACAGGAAAATTAAATTTAAACAGAAGCTGATGAAGAGCCAGGCACCAGCTGACACAAAATCGTCCATTTAAGATGTTCTTAAAGAGAAACTGAAAATGCTCTTCATGAACAAGAAAAGCGTTTCTGTAAAATAATATTAAGGCCATCAAGGCAATGCACTTCTTAGCCAAATACATTAATGTAGCTTCTGCCTACTGTGTTGCTTCAAAACAAATGAGGTCAGTCTTATGCTATGATCAAATCAAGTGCAGTTTAAGTGAATTGCATAGGAACCTTCTGTAGCCATCCACATGTATGAAGTGATTCTCATAACTATAAATCAAGGAAGCAAGGTTAACCAGAGTTAGACACTGATTTAGCATAATTTCTACCTCAATTTGAGTAGTTTTTAAGTGCCCTAGTCCTTCTCTAGCCCTGAGTTCTGACAAAATCCAAAGCTTATGGCCTCCCTCCTAAGGAATCATCTTCGCTGGAGCTGCATCCTGTTACTCATGCCTTCCAGTGTGGTTCAATCTCTGATATTTACCTGTGGACACTCTCCATTGGCTAAATGCTACCTGCCTGAGTTACAAATTGGACACCACCATATCTCTCTCACTATACTTGCCATTATCACCAGATTAGAGCTCTGGATTCAGTTGATCCAACTCTCAAATCATTCTGGATATGGTGCCTTGAACCACCCAGCTCACAATTCTAAGATTATTTTTTATCAACTTGTGTGTTTTCATCAGGCCTTTGATCCACTGCTACTTGCTTTTTCTATTGCCGTTGGCACAAAGTTGTTGAAATTTCAAATCTCTAGCCTGAATTTATCTGAGAAGTTAAAGTAGTTTTGAAGTCACTCAAATGTGTACCCCGTCATCTGTCATATAACTCTGCTCCTAACCTAATCCAAATCCTAACACTAGAATTAGGGAGCACTCCACTACCCCACAAATGGGTGTGTGTGCAGTCAACTTCTGTGTCCTCGTACCCCATTGTAAAAAGGAAGGAGGAAGAAGAGTATAAATATAAGAATTGAGAATTAACAAGGTTATTTATCTCAAAACTCACCCCATCCAAGTGTCAAAATATTTGCTATATCATCATTATAATTCCACTCAACATAAATTTTTGAATACTAATAAAAGAAGACACAGTGGGTGACTCTCTATATATTAAGATTAAAGATAGATAAGGCACAGTTCCTACCCTTGAGGAGCTCACAGTTCAGTTACAAAGAAATAACATATTATACTGTATTTGAGTTACTTTCATGTATGTGCATAACAGAAACATGTATGAAGTGCTATGAGGATACAGATTGAAGATCATTTTCTTTGGATAAATCATTGTTCTCTTTTAGACATTATTTTATTCAAATTATTGCAAGAGGCAATACATCAATTACTAGAGCTATCAGGACCTTGCCTCTCCAACAAACTGTGTGGTAGAAGGTGATAAGTGTGTTGGGAAAAAATTAGAGCAAGATACGAGACATCAGGAAAATATTCATTAATGCATTCATTCATGCATTCAACATTTATAAATCACCAACTATATGACAAGTACTGTACAACATACGGTGCAGGATGAAAAGTTCTGTAAGGCAGAGTTTATGTCTTCAAAGGAACTCGTATTACCACCTATTCCTTGATGTTAAGAAATCAAGTTGAGACGTTTTTAATTTAGAGTTTAATAGCTAAAAGTTTAATATTTCAGGCCTTGATCCATATTTTATTGTACAACAAATTCTTATAGGTACAAATGTGCCTTACATCTTTTACTCCATGGAGTTGTCTGTCTTTTTAATTGTTCCTCTTCTAGTTACTCAGCTTCATTTCCCTCATAACATTTCAAAAAAGGAAAAGATTGACAGCTAAGTCCTATATTTCACAAAGAGTGAAGCCACAGCCACTTACATCAGAAAGAATCACTTGGGGTACTTATAAAAATGCAGAAAAGTTGACATCTGACTCAGAATCTCTGAGGTTGAGGGCCAGAAATCTGCATTTTTCGTAAGCACATAAATGATTCTGATTAACAGTGAAGTTTCAGATCTACCACTCTAGCACATATTTATCTTTGCCTATTCTTTCAAGGATATAGGTAATTTCACTTTTAAATAATCATCTCCTTCCTAGATTTCACATCTCAGGTATCCCTTTGATAAACAGACTTTTCCTAACCACACCAAATTAACTGGGTCCCACCTAATAATATTCTTCTTTCATAAAGCCCTATTTCTTTCTATCAAATAACTCATCACATTCTGATACATTTCCATATATTTTCCTTGATGCATATTTTCCTGTCACTCTAAGTTGCATAAGGCAGGGACCATATCTGTTTACTTCACCATTATATATCATCTCTTAGCCCAGTACCTGGCATAGAGTAGATGCTTAATAAATTCCTAAGAGTGGTTATTTTATATATTTTTATACCTTTCCCCCCCAGTGTTCTGGTTGTTACAGAGGGAGGGCAAGAACAAACTACTGACTTTAATATGGCAGAAGCCTTGTAAGCAATTTTTAATTGATCTTACTGTAAAATTGAATAGTTTCTTAAATATTTTATATGTATATGTACATATGAAAGGACATTCAGTGGTCACTCAAGACACTTCTTTTAATGTCTGAAAGTGGCATGATTGCTATGAAAAGGGAGAGCACATTTGAATGAGAGAAAAAAATGAATAGTAATTACCTTCACACATATGAAGATGGGAACAAAAGCAGTGTATAAAATAATATATACAATATGTGACAAGTTAATGTATGATTACATATACACAAGTCATAAAGTGGCTTAAGAATTCAGAGGCAAAGGATCAATGTGCATTGACGTGGTCCAGAAAGACTTACTAGATGAAACAGAACTTTAGCTGGGCCCTAGACAGTAATTAAAATTGGCAAAGAGGAGGAGAAAGACAGGATTCATAGACAAAAGTTCAGAGGCCAGAATCACAGAGACCAAGTTAAATTATACAAAGATTTATTCCAATTCAGCACATTCTGTTTATAGATAAATGTGATGAGGAATTTTTTATTTTGATTGATTCTTTTGTCCCTGGAGGAATGGGCCACAGAAAAGCAATATTCTAAATTTCTCAGTGGTTGTATTGATCCCACCACCGATTCCTAGATATAATAACTCTGTGGGATTCAAAGTATAGAGAGAGGTTAAAAGAACATCAAAATGTGACCAGATATCCAAGCAGACACTATACAATTTAGCAGAAGTGATGTAAATATTGAAACAAACCACATCCAACTTATCAGGGGATCAAATCAGAATGTGAAAGAGTTGATTCCTCTAATGCAAACCGGGATTCCGGGCATCCATCTCCCCTCTGATTTTAAAAGCATCAGAGTAGCCAGTCTACTTTTATTTTTGCTCAAATTGTTTTCTCTTACAAGCACAAAGAAAAAATGAATTTCTCAAAAACATTTTCATGTAAATTCTCAGTCTATTAAACAGGCTGAACTTGAAGAGATATAAATATAAAATGCTTTTTTTCCTCCTCTTTTGCTGCAAAGCATATTTCATAAACTCCCCCTTTGCATAACATTCATGTCACTTTCAGACATTAAAAGAAGTCTCTTGAGTTATCACTTTATGTCCTTTCATACAATTATATATACACACACACATACACACACACACACACACACACATATATGTATATACATATACCCACATATATATCATTTTTTTAATTGGGAAACTATTCAATTTTAGAAAAAGATCAATTGACAATTGCTTACAAGGCTTTTGCCATATTAAAGTCAGTAGTTTGGTCATGCCTTCCCTCTGTAAACTGTAGAAATGCAAAATGTATAAAAATATGTAAAATAACTGTTCTCAGGAATTAAACACCCTGATCTCTTGGGAAAAAGGAAACACATGAGATAAGTCTTTCACTATTCCTGGCTTTTGGCCTAAAGGAACACTGTGGTCCATAGCACAGGGACAGGGAACCCAAGCAGAGCACGAGGGTCTCACTGGGCTCAAAGGCAGGGATCAAGGTTTAGATTTGCCGAGGCAGCCACACTTTTCCAGACAAAAATACAGAGAGGAGTGAAATGTAGAGAGGAAGACCTCCAAAAACTTTCACAGGGTGCTGTGGGGGTTCCAAAGTCTGTTTTTAAAACTAAGTTGTCAAATACAGAATGCAATTCCAGAGGCCAACTGAAGAGCTAATGGAAAGCTATAAAAAGAACAATTCCCAGAGATCAAACTGGACTGAAAGGCATTCAAATACTGATCACCCAGAGTGGAGAGACCTTGTCACAGCGGAGAGTAGAGACTTCTGAAGGTTTGCACCTTAGAAGTAAGGCTAAAGCTAGGTGAAAAGAACACCCTAGATATAGACATGAAAAATTTACTGAATAGGCTTAATAGGAGATTGGTCAGGGCTAAAAAAAAATAAATAAATATGATGATATAGCAATAGAAAATACCCAAACAAAAGCAGAGAAAATGACTAAAAGAAAAATGAACAAGTCCACAAAAACAATATGAAATAATTTTTAGTTGTCTAATACACATGTAATTGAAATGACAAAAGGGGTATCCGCAGGAAAGCTTATGTAAAGAAATAATATTCAAAGACTTTCTATATTTGATGATGAAAACTATAAACACATACATCCAAGAAATTCAATGATTCAAAAGCAAGGGGAAAAACTGAAATATGAAGTAAAACACACCAAGGCATGCCATAATCAAAAAGAGAAAATCTTAAAAGCAATCATAGATTAAAAGGCATATTACATACATATGAACAAAGATAAAAATGACTAGGGACTTTTAAAAAAATAATGCTATTCCAAAGAAAGAATTACTTTAAAGTACTATAAAAACAGACAAACACGCAATGGCCATCCTAGTATTTTATAACCAGCAAATGAAATATTAAGAAAAAAGTCATTTTCAGAAAAAAAAAAGGCTGAAAACATGTGTTATCAACAGATACACCCTAGCAGGAATGGTAAAGAAAGTTCTTCAGGCACAAGAAAGTGTGAAGAGCTTCAGAAATGTTAATTGTGTATGTGAATATAAATGACAAATTATTCACATTTTAAAATTTCTTAAAAGATGAAGAAATAGTAAGATATTACACAACTACAGTATGTATAGAAATAAAGTGTATCACCACAATCACATAAGGGATGGAAAGTAGAACTAGAAATAAACTCTCAAGGTTCTTACAATATATGTGAAGCAGTAGTATTTTATTTTGAAGTAACCTCTGATAAGATAAAGAAACTTACTGTGAATTTTACAATAGTCAACTAAAAATGAAACAACTATAGCTTATACTTCAATAATGAATATAAAATGAATACAAAAAATAATCTAAGAGAAAGCAAGAAAAGAGGGACACAAATTATTTCAGAAAATAGAAGAGTATACTTCCTAAATCATTTCATGAAGTCCGAATTATTCTAATACCAATAACAGACAAGAATATGACAAGAAAAGAAACAAAACCTACAAACCAGTCAATATCTTTCATGAATACAGATGCAAAAATCCTTAAAAAATATCAAATTGAATGCACAATATATAAAAAGATACTATATCAAACCAAGTGGCATTTGTTTCAAGAATTCAAGGATGCTTTAACAATTGAAAGTTATTCTCCATCAGATGGGGAATCATTGTTATTCCTTATTTTAATAGAATAAAAGGAGAAAATATGATTATCTTATGATTATAATATATGATTATATAAATATACAAATAAATGTATTTGTCCATACTTAATGTTCATTTATATCAATGTCTTAGCAAACTAAGAATGAAAGGAAACTCCCTCAACTTGACACTGGGTGTCCCTGCAGCTAACACAAACTCAGTAGTGAAAGACTGAACATTTTTCTCCTAAGATTGGGAGCAAGACAAGTTACATCTGCTCTCGCTTCTATCTGATATTCTGCTGGTGGTTCTAATAGATACAATTAAGCAAGAAGAGAAAAAAAATAAAAGCATATGAAATGGTAAGGGAAAAAAACTGTCACTATTCTTAGCAAACAAGATTGTGTATGTAGAAAAAAACTGCAAAACAGGTACTAGAACTAGATGAATTTAACAAGGGCTATGTGTACAAAGTGAAAATACAAAAGAAAGCAATTATAATTTGATATGCTTAAAATAAAATATTTAATGATACCATTTTTCCAATAGCATCCAAAAACATAAAATATTTAAGATAATTTTTAAATTTCCAAGTCCTATACACTGAAAACCGTAAAACATTGCTGAGAGATACTGAGAACTAAATAAATGAAAATACATCAATTTATTATATCAGTATTGTTAAGACACAACATTGTTAAGATGTCAATTCTCCCAGATAAAACACCAACAGTTTTATAGACATTGATAAGCTGATTACCTAATTTATATGGAAATTGAAAGGACTTAAAATAATCAGAAACTAATTTTGAAAACTAAGGAGAAATTTGGAAGATTTATATCACCTGCTTCCAAAACTTAAGAGGATTGATACCACCTGATTATAAGACTGTTCAAGAAAATGTGGCAATGACATAGGATTTTTGTATTGATCATTGGAACAAAATAGAGTCCAGAAATGTATCCATACCACATCCCATTCAACAAAGGTTCTAAAGTAATTTAATAAGAAAAGTCTAGTCTTGTTAACAAATGATTCTGGAATGAGCCATTCCAAGAATAAATTCAAAATAAATCACATACCCAAAATTGCAAGACCCATAAAACTTTTGGAAGAACATATAGAGGTAAGGTAGGCAAACAATTTTTATGCCTTCACATGAATGTAAAAAGAAAAACTCTAAACCAAGGGGGAAAAATGGTGGAGTAAAGGTGACCTCCTGGCTCTCTGCTCGCAGAGAAAGAGGTGAAGAACTCGGTCTGCTATGCATGAGTGGATCTCCAACCCACAAGAACAGCATTGTGAAACTGCAGAGAAACAAGGTGGGGCATAGAACACATGGAAAAAAAAACTGAAGGGGAGACAGGATCTTGAAGTCTGGAGACTTCAAGATAGAGAGATAGAGATAGACAGAGAAGATAGAGATAGAGAATAGAGTCTGCTATGGCTGCACCGCCCAGCCAGAGAGTGCAGTGAGATCTGACCCACAGGAGAACCAGGAGAACGTCTTGCTTCCCCACTGACCTCCACACCCACTCAGACAGGGACTTGCCTGAAGTTGGTGCAAAATCCCAGCAGGAGGCATTGGCCTCTGTGGAGAGGAGACGGTATAGTGAGAAGCATCTTGAACTCCCTGGAGCTCTGTGCTAGTACTGCACTCAGCAGGGCAGGGACTGGTCTGAGCTACAACTCTACCGAGTTAGGAGACAGGCACCTTGCCTCTGATGGTTGGAGGGACCAGAACAATGGATGTGAACAATGAAAAGGGCGATCTAAACTGGGAACAGCTGCAGATGATTAGGCCGGCTCAGGGTGGGTCAGAAAGAGCAAGACCTCCTGCCTCATAGGCATGAATTTGCCAGAGGACAACACACAAGAGACAGCGGGGGTCCTGTTGACTCAGCTTCCCAATCAAGCAACTCCTGAACAGTCACCCCCAGCGCTAGTGCTCTGCAGGTGAGCAGCCACCATATTTGGGGCCACAACCCAGACGCTGTGGTGCACTATGGTTTCAGGCAGCACCCTTCCTCCAGCCTGGAGACTGTGACAGGCTCCGCCCTTCCACTACCTATTGCCAGCTGGCAGGGCCCATTTTGATGGGCAAATTTTGAGTGCTTTCTCAGTCCTGGGAGGCTACCACCTGTGGGATTCACAGAGCTGGGGTGCTGGGTGGTCTTGGGCATGACTCCTCCCCCTAGCACAGTGATTTTCCTGCAGAAAGTGGTAGGCTCCACCCCTGGAGGTAGGGAGAGGCAAGAAAAGCCACTTTCCCTGTGAGACTGGTGTAAATATGTGGGGCCTTGGCGTAGATCAATAGTTGACAGCCCAGCAATTCAGCCTGTCAGACAGACTTAGGTCATCTAGTAGGATCATAACTCTGAAGCCTGATCTCCATGTGGCTGCCAACAGTGGGGTTCGAGGTCAGGGAATGAAAATCCTGGGCAGAAGCTACAGCAGGTGCACCAATTAACCCCTCCATCAGGAGCAGCCTCCCAAGTGTGGTGGAAGAACCCTGAACAACATATTAGTGGCTCCCCCTAGCAGCAGATCAAGCAACCATAGAAGCACACACATCAAGGCTGGTAGGCAGCAGCTGCAATCTGCCTTGCTCCTACCACCACTTTAAGGGGGAATAGGGTCCAAGTAACCCTCAGGAGTGGAAAGATCCTTCCTAAAGATCAGGGCATTAGTATTCCTCACTCAAGGATGAGAAACCAATACAGAGGCATCAGATTACCTTGATAACTGGCTCCTCCACACAATCTAGAACCAATAAAGAGAGGGTAAGCCTGTAGCTCAACACAGTGCCCTCCATCTCAAGCTATTAGAGGGCAGTGGAGTTATACACACAGGTGGGATTCACCACATGAGAGCTTAAGCTGGGGGACCAAACTCACTAATCTCCACTGTCAAGAGGTGAAGACAACAGGTCAGAGGTAACCCAACTTGCCAAAATACCTCTAAGGAAATACAACACCAGTGCACCTCCTCCCACCACTGTTAAGGAACATCCTTTGGAGGCTTTAAGTTAAGGGCACAAACCAGTCCTAGCACTTCCAGTTCTCAATCAATTACCCTGATGAGAAAGAACACAGGGAATATGAAAGAGCAGAGAGAAAAGTAACCCCCAAAAGAAATCATATGACCTACAAAATCAGATACTAATTTAAATGAAATGATTAAATTAATGGAGGAAGAATTCCAAATATGGATTGTAAGGAAACTCAATTGAATTGAAGAGAAAATACAAACCCAACACAAAGAAACCATAAGAATACAGGAAATGAATGAAAAATTATCTAAAGAAATTGAAATATTACAAAAAAACCAACCAGAAATCTGGAAATGAAGGAGGCATTTAAAGAACTTCAAAACACAGTGGAAAGCCTTAAAAATGGAATGGATCACACAGAGGGGAGAATCTCAGTCCTTAAAGATAATGCCTATGTGCTAAACAAATCAGGTGAATAAAAACAAACAAACAAACACAAAAAAAACAGAAGCAAGAGATAAGAGAAACAAAATATAAGAATTATAGGCATCCCAGAGAGAGAAAAGAAGAAAATACACAAGGGCTGGCAAAGCTATTTCTTGGAATACAGGGGGAAAATATGCCTGGCCTGGCCAGAAACCTAGATTTTCAGATACAAGAAGCACATAGAACTCCTTGGAGACTCAACATTAAGAGGCAAACACCATGTCACATAATTATACTAGCCAAAGAAAATACAAAAGAGGTAATTCTTTGCACAGTAAGATAAAAACAACAACCTACAAAGGAAAACCTATCAGACTAACTTCAGACTTCTCAAATGAAACCCTATAAATCAGAAGGGAGGTCTTTCTTATTAATCCCTTTTAAAATTTTTTGTGTTTGGTTTTGTTTTGTTTTTTTTTTTTTTTTCCCTGTTCTGGGCTGTTTTCCTGCCTTAGAAGGTCACTCCACACTCTGAAGTGTAACAGAGAGCTGGAGTACACTCTATAGAAAAGGAAACATCATAAAAATTGCTTGAACTAGACTGCAGTCCATGCCAAAGGACTTCTCCTGTCACTCTGTAATGGAATCCACTGGTTTTCAAACTTTAGCATACATCAGAATCACCTGGAGGGATTGTTAAAACACCGATTGCTGGGCCTGTTCCCCAAAGGTTCTGGTTCAGAAAGTCTGAAGTGGATCTGGAGATTTGTGTTTCTATTAATAACAAGTTCTCAGGTGATGCTGATGTTGCTGGTATAAGAGCACACTTTGAGAATCAATAATAAAGCAACTTATTAGGACCAGAATACTACAGAGAAGTTTGGGGTCAAAATACCAGATATGTGAAGTTTATTTCCTTGGCCTGGTATTCTCCTTTGTCCTTCTCTTTTCCTTATGAACCTGAAGTTAGAATAAGATGTTAATTTAGGAATTATGTAAAAGTTCTAGATACCTCTTCTCAACCTTTCAGCCTTGGAGACATGACCAGCAATATTGGCAATGAGGGTTTTGTAGGTCTCTCCCTAATAACTAATATCATTATCCTTACACCTTTGAGAGACAAAATTTGCACTGGTTGTTTTTATTTTTTTGTGCATTGTTTGTTTCTGTGAGTGTTAGAAAGCTGGAATCAGTCACTTCCTTAAGCTCTGCAGAGGAAGATTTCAGTGATGATGGACAAACCTAAAACACTGCCTTGTACAGCAAGGAGCACTCATCAAAATGCATTAAAAACTACCTTGTGTACAATTCATACAGCAATAGCTGTCATCATCAGATATTATCTAAATGAAAAACAGGAGTTGAATGATATTAACATATTAAAAAGTATAGAGAAAATGAGAAATGATTCTAAGAAAAATAATCTCAGTCCACAATTGTACACAATATAAACCAAGGGGGAAAAATCCTATTTAGGAAATGTATGTAGATGTGATTAAACAAATTCAGAAGGAAAATGATAAGTAAAAATTGGAAAACTTGAAAGTATTAAAAATGTAGAGCTATGAAGAAAACTATATAGGGAGTTAAGTAAAAGTCCTGTATAGACAAATTCACTAGAGAAGGATGACGCTTTGAAGCTTGAGACTCAACTATATCCTAGAGTCAGTACAGAATTAACCCAGTCCTGACATTTGTCTCATTTGTCTCCTACATTTCTACTTACTGAGAAGTGGTGATTTGAATTATTACCTTGAGGTACCATAAGATGCTCACTTGTAAAAGAAGGATGAAATTACCTTTATTATAATTTACTGAGCTTAAATGTATATTAAACTTAGGAAATCTTTTTAAATGATTTTCAATAACTAGAATTAAGCCAAAAGAAGATTCTGTTGAACCCATCATTCACCAGATAGGAAGGACATAGGAAGTAGTTCAGAGAGAAGTTACTGAAGTCAGACTTCCTGGATGATTCTGCACTACCTACTTACTTGAAACTGCAAGTAACCTAAGCCTCAGTTTTCACATCTCTAAAATGAAACTAATAATAGTAACAGCCTAATAATTTTGTGAGATTTAAGTTAGATAACTTTTGCAATATTATTTTGCTATAGTCACATAAGAAGTCAATACATATCATTACTACTACTATTGTTAGTAGTAATTGTGTTATTGGAGTTGTGGTTAATAAGTGTGTATTGTGGTTAATATGTGTGTATTGCTGCTGTAACAAATCACTACAAACTTGGTAGCTTAAAACAACACAGATTTATTATTTAATATCTTTCTTCCTCTTTCACTTATAAAGACTTGAGATTTCATTGGGCCTACCCTAATAAACCAGGATAATCTCCCTTAACTTAATCACATCTGAAAATTCCTTTTTGCTGTAAGGTAACACAGTCACAAATTCCAGGGATTAGAATGTGGCCACTTTAGGCGCCACTGTTCTGCCTGCAAAAAAAAAAATTACCAAGTATATCCCACTCATCTAGCAGTCTTGTTGGAGTTTCATCAAAATATACAGAGAAGTAATACAGTTACCCAAGACATATACATTTATTAATAAAATACAACCAGAGCAGATCATTCTAGCCCTCTTTTTCTTTTTAATCTGCTTTAGCGCATTAATTACTTTCAGTAAACACCTACACAGCCAAAACTTAATTACAATCTTTCTACTTATATTTTGTAATGCATGGATTTATTTTGTTTGAAAAGCAGTGCATTTTTATGTCAAAATGCAAATTAAGCCATAAATACCAACACAGACTTATAATTACTAAATATCTTTCCTTTGCTCACAAACCCCAATAAAGACATTCTGATTTTAGAAATATTAGTTTATTAATCCCATTTACTCTGGATTTACTGAAAGAGAAAACAACTAAAAGCATTTTGAACAGCTTGCCACTGTGATGGGCGTTTCATTTGGATTATAGGGAAAGAAATGGATTCTTATGCTTTAGGTTTTTCCTATTTATGCATTATTTTTCTAAATAGTAAAAATGTATCTATAAGATATGGCAAAATCAACAAGTAGAAAAACTTTTGTGAGTTCATCAAACGTTACATAAAAACAAAAAAACTAATCAAAGATGGTCAGGTACTATCTTTGTAACTCTGTATTAAGAAGTACAATTGGTTCTATAACCTGATTAGACAAATACATCTTTCTAATTAAGGTAGATTGATGAAAACCAAATATTTAGAATGACTATGCAGAAAAAAATGGTTCAATTAATGTAACTCACAACAGCTTCCATAGTTCTCTGAACTATTGATTCTTCTTTATGTGAAAAATTATTCATGAATAGCTCATATAAAAGAACAGCAGCATTCATAAATATGATAGCAGGATATATATGGTAAAAAAAATTCAACAATTTACCCAAAGGAAAACCATTTTATTACTACTTATTTCACAATAATGTTCTTGGTATTGGACAAAAAACAAAACAGATAATCACACTCTTCTTGCTCTTGACAAATGCTTATTTTTATTTCTAAGATTCACTAAAAAAGACAGATGAGTATTTGAAATTATCTATAATTAAATGATAATCCATAATCACTCACCATTAAGTAAAACATATGTTAATTAGAGAGTCCAAACTAATTACAGGCTGTCAAATACATATGTGTAATAAAAAATTCTTATTTTCATAATAGTCTATAATTATATATTTCTCAATAGACTAATGGAGTTTCAGGAGCCATCACGTTGTACAGTGCCTACTTATTAAACAACATGATGAATAATTTAGAAAGTCTGTTTCTTCCTTTATGTGATCAAAAACGAATTAAAGCCAAATAAAATTCAGGTTCAGGAAACCATAATCAACTTATATTATAAAGGAAAAAGAAAGATCAGAGTGATTCTGTGTTAGGATGATTTTTATTTTTTTCGTAAATGTGTAGTGTCAAAGGATTGAATTTTGGTACAAGGCACAATCTTGTTTGAGCCCATCCAATGGGGTTTGTCGGCTAGAGTACCTAATATACTGACAAAATAATAAATTAACCCATTTTGGTAGTAATTGCCCAAAAGACACTGAAAACTAATTCTTGGTTTTCTCCTTATACTGTATTTTGTTTCTGAATAGAATTAATGCAAGTGAGAAAGGAAATAGTGTGGAAGAACAAAAGTAATTTTGTCATACTTATGTTGTAGACATCTTTGCCATGTGTCTGTTTCTTTAGACTTACATCACATTCCAAAGAATGTTACACTCCATGGGCTATAGACGAGCTTAGCCCAGTGGCCCACAGGATACAAAATTGAACATGACATGCTCAGTACACAGTCAGTACTCACAATGGTCATGATTATCAGAGCTTTACTTTTGACCCAGGGATACATGTTACTTTATAAAAGCCATAACAGCAATGAAAATTATCTTAGGTTTTCCATATCATTGTCATTTTTGTCCTATAATACCATGAGGATAATAATAAAGAAAAATCAGACAGCACACACATCATAAAATTTTTAAGATCTTAGCTTTAGCCAACATAGCAGAAGTCAGAGGCCGTCATTCATATATCAACATTTATTTAGTACTTACTAAGTGTCAGTACCTGGGTGAAATACTTTCGTTTACCATTTAGTCAAATCACATATTATTTCCTTAGGCCTTAAAGTGGAAAATCTAAGTTATTTGGCAAGTTAAACATACCAACATTTCTATTTTACTGGGAAAAGTTCAAATAATTATGTAAATTTTTTGATGCTTAATTATTCTAATAATCCCTCTACATCTCTGCCTATTATTTTGCCTTGGTAAAAATGGTGTATGATTCACCTAAATTCTTTTAAAGGCAATCATTTTTTGTCAACATTTATACTTTTATTGGTTTTAATTGCTAATTTTTAAAATTAGCTTTTCTTTAAGAATAAAAAGTCAAACTTGAGAATTATAAATCAGTCCCTTTGGTCTTTACACATTAGTTCTAATTTTTAAGTCTGTGAAAATACATCAGCATTTCCTTAATGTAAGAACAAATAGAAAGTACTAGATATTTTCTGACACAACAGAGAGGAAAATAAAACAGAGAAGAGAGTGCTATTTTTTTCACAGCCAATCTCAGAGTTAGCTGACTTCCTAAAAAGAAAAAGGGGACAGGTATAGAGGAGCTATTTAGCAATACTCAGACCACAATCTGGGCTTCATAGATACTGGTGAAGGCTGAGGACATTCTGGCTCTATTTGTATAGTTAATTAAGTCGTGTTTATCATAATACTGTCTCCTTGAGCCATTTCTTCAGTTTTTCAGTATCTGTGATAAAAATCTTCATTTGTCCTCAGCTTCTAACATGAGCCAGCCCTTCTCCAAACCATATGGGAGCAACTGAATTGTCCTGGTGTTTCTACCCTCCCTCCCACCCCCCAAGACTGGCCACTTTGAAACAAGGACCTAAATACACATACATGAAAACAGCTCACCATACTTCACTGCACTGACAAATCATCTGAGATCCTTATTGACAGGTCTGAGAATTAGAGTCAGGGCATTAGCAAGGACTTGAAACTGCAGGGGAGGGATCAGCTGTTATCATGGCTCCCCCTGTAGGGCAGTGGCATTCATTAGAATGAGGCGATTGTGTTTCTACCGAGCCTTGACAGACTGTCTTCAGATACCAACCGAAGACTCCCTTTCTTGTTCATCATTATCAGCAAAAGTATCTGATGATTTTCTCTCCTTGAGCAGATGTGTAAACTAACAGGAGAATATGGCCTGTCAAAATGACAATGTACATTGATTCTTCCTATCTTGATGTCTTTGGGAGGACAGCTTATCTCAATTTTACAAAAGAAGGAACTCCATATCAGTGTTTCTTCATCGATAAATGACAATGGCAGGCCTGGATTGTGACTAATTGCCTGTTTCCAGAGCAATATTTAAAATGCAAAGCATCCACCCACTGTAAACTGATGGGAGACTACTTTTGCACTTGAAGACATAAAGGTGCATGATTTAGAAGGGATAAAAAGCAAAAACATTGTTGCTATTGCAAAAGTATAAAAATATACATGATTTTAAGTAAAAGTACATGATTATAAAAATGACCTCAAACTAAGTACTAAGTTTGTAAAATATATATTTACCTAAGTAAATATATAATGTGTGGGCTACAAATAATATAAAGATATATGTAATATAGAGAGAATTTTTTTCTAGGATGTATAGTCGGCTTTGCTTTATATACATCTTAGAAATCCATAACTTTTTACTCTTCTACTCTTTTTGTTTTTATTTTTAAATGCATAAAGGTTGGGACAGTATCATATTTTGTACCAAATGTCAAAGTTCCCCATTACTATATCATCTAGGTATTTAATAAATGTGATTTATCAATAAAGAAGAGAGGAAGATAAAATTAATCAATTCAATGCCTACCACCACCTTCCTGCCACTCCTCCTAGCTCCATCCTATGCTGTTTCTCAGAATGTGATATGAGCCTGGGAATTGGAGATAGGAGTGGTATGCTTGACAAAAAAAAACACACAAGTATTATTTATAATTAGTTCTATATCCCCTAAAATGAGCAGCTAAGGAGAATGGCATGAGTTCATTCTTTCAGCCCTTCTGGATCTTTGACTCTAGTTCTGAAGCTCAGGACCTAGAAGCAAATAGCTAGAGAGGAATCATCCACAATTACGCAGCTATTACATCTGGGGTATCACATCCATTCTGATGTTTGGTGCCATACTGGAATAAATCTGAACTGTTTGACTCACAGTAATTACTAACCATGTAACTATCAGCAATCTATAGCATTTAAATTTCCCTGTACCTCAGTTTCCTCAAATGTAAAGTGAGGATAATAATATCTACCTCATGTGTTGCTATCAGGATAAAATGAGACATTCCACATAAAGTTCTTGAAATAATTCCTGACACATGGTAAGTTTTCAATAAATGATAGCTATCTTTATAGCAAACACCACTAAATTATAATTAATTAATAACTATGGTTCAGACCAGTTCTCCAAAATGGACCCTATATATCAGTTAAGCATAATTAATAGCTTATTTTCTAGGATTCACAATGATACCCTACTGCCCTAAGATTTTGTAGAAATGTCCAAAGATCATCAACTTGACTTCTGTGAAGTCACAAACTTTGTAAGTTCCTGGCTGAATTCTACTCATACAAACCATTGCTTCTGTTTGGATGGCATGTCCTTGAAATATATAGCCTCAAAAACAAAAATACTTGAAGAAAGCCGGTCTTTGTTGTGATAATGATCTTTTATAAGAGAAAGGCTATAGAAGAAATACATAACTTATTTTGATTGATTGATGCATGCTTTGAATTTTGAATGCTCTGTCTCTGTTCTTAAAGATTATTAATAGGTGTTACTAAATTTATTTGCTAGCTAGCTGTGTAAATAGAAAATCATATATTCTTCTAGAATACTGAATTTAGAAACTAGACAGCTCTTCTCCCTGACCCTTATCCCATCCAGCCCTCCCTTCTCAAAAAGAAGAGACCAAAATTATTGCTTCAGTACCTATCTGTCAACTTCAGAGTTAAGCAAAAGAAGAATCAATGGATGTGCCACCAAGTAAATGGTTCATACCCTCAAACATCAATCCTATTTACCACGTGAGTAACATATAAGATCAGAGTGGCAAATCAGACTTAAACAAACCAGAGATCTTGCCAGGTATTAAGCTTTACTGATAATTTCAAGGACACAGGCAATCAATAGACTCAGATAAGCAGAAAGATCAAGGGCAGTCTCCCAAGTCCTATTTTCCCATGTGAAACATGAACTTCTAGCTCAGAATAATAGATGAAATCTCTAAAAGTAAAGTCCATAGGGTTATCTCATAAGGCAGGAGGACACTTTTATTTTGAAATATCTCCATTTAATATCCTCCAAAGCTAGAGATCTTACAGGGCATTCTCCAGGAAGCCATGCCTCATAGATTCTAAGTTTATTAAATAATCCATTAGCTAGAGAACAGTACCACCTTCAGACTCAACCAAGCAGGACTCCTGACCCAGGACAAGCCCCTCCAAAGACTCTGTGCTTTGGAGTCCCTTGCTGAAATGTTCTAAGTCTCCCTCTGATGGCCAGGACTGGCTGAGGTCAGCAGTACTGTCTTATCTAAGTGCCACTGGCCAAAACCAGATCTCATGTGAGTCCTGTCACCTGAAATACCTTCCTCAAAATTTTCTAAGTCCACCCCTGGTGGTTGGGACCACTTGCAGGCAGTAGTGCTTTATAGTTAGGGTGCACATGTACCATGATTCCCATTTCTTCTCCTTGGGGCACTCTCTGATCCTCTATATTGCACACACGGTTGACCAGATGCCCTTAGGAGTTCCAGGACTTTTATCTTTAATGTTGTTTTATGGTCCAAGGACCAGGCACCAGTTCAAAGAGAGTGGCCTTAAAAGCAGATTGCTTCCAACAGCAAGCATAGTATTTTTTTTTTTCATTAGATCTCATGAGATTCAGCCACCAGAATGGTGCTTACATAAAGATTCTGAGTGGTTCTAACTCATGTTAGACTGTTAGACACAGGACAAGTTTAACACTCTGAGTTTCTGAAAGTTCACCATAAACCCTTGGGCTTAAGCTGCTTGTTTGAGCCTGTATATCAGTTCTCATATGTCCATGTTCTGACTGCAGTGCTGCTTCTGGGCTTCAGTACTCAAGAGCAGTAAAGGCAGTAGTAGGTATCTGTCACCCTGTGTCTGCCCCCCTAGGCTGGCACCCAGGGCAGTCACCCTACCCCTTCTGCAGACTCCAGGCCATATGTCAGGCAATCTTCCAGGGTAGCCACATCTATCTCTTCCAGGGATGTTTTCAAGCATTGCTTTGTAATAACCAGAGGGCCATTCCAATTATTGTCCTCTCTTACCTCCAATTGATGTGGTGATATCATGCTCTCCAGGGTCAGTCTTAAGCAGAGCTGAACAAAAAGCAATCATTCCTTGCACAAATGAGATCCCTCTTTTGCCCCAGCCAGGAGCCCCTTGCCTTTTACTCACTGGTGGTGGTGAACGGAAAATAAAGATGTGAACAATACTGAAAGAGATTATATCCTAGAAATGCAGTGCTTATGTCCTGAAGAGTTCAAGAGAACATGTGATTGGAATATGTGCTTTTCTATATTTATGCTATAAAGTTCCAAACAATAGATTTAATATCACATTTAATAATATTATTATTCATATTTTCCTGCATACTCTATGAAAGACTTACATTTACGGTCCACAACACAAAAGGCAGCATTTGAGTGAGTCCCTAGAAGTCCATATCATGGGTGGCATGATGGACAATGCAGCACCCAGAGTAATGATGTAATTATGCTTAAATAGATGGCATTAGGGAACTGTAGAACCAAGAAGATCCACATTGTTTGAATACAAATAAGTTTTGAAGATCCATGACATTTTGAGTAACAACAGTACCACTACCTTTGCCTTGTGATAGAAAATATGAAATTAGACAGAAAGGGTACATTTGACAAGAAAATCATGGATTCTGGAATTTAACAAAAACAGTAGGTGACTAGACATTAGGAAGAATCATCACATGCTCTGATTAGAAAATAAGCAAATACTTAAGTACCACTTCTCTGCCCATTAGTCTAAATTTTCATCAATATATCTCTATCCCTCACATGTATTTATTAATTTTGTAATACATTATTATCTTATTAAATTCTTTATACACGGCCCCATCTCTAGAAATCTTTTTCCCAGGGCTTCATGAGCCCTAGGGGCAGCCTTGCAGAGAGTAAACTCAGAAATGTTAAATAGATAAGATCTCTTTTCCTTGGGTAATATTATTACTTTATAGATTTGATGGGATCACCTGCCTTCTTTTCTTTCCCCTCAGGGTTTCACTCCTGAATGGAATGTGAATACATAGACCAGCTGTTTTAATTCCTTTAATTTTGCAAAGAATCCCTTAAAAGACTATGTTTGAATTCGGCTTCACTCCCTACTTGCTGTGTTACCTCAGACAGTTATTTAACCTCTTTGTGCCTCAGTGTATAGTAGCTATTACATGTAAAGCAGTCATATGGTCCACAAATATTTATCGAGTACCTATATACCACACAATCTTCTGGTGATTGAGAAACATCAATGGCAAAAACGAAGATTTCTACCCTCGTGAAAGTTCATAGGAACTTCCTCCCACAACCACAGCTTTTTCTCTATATGCTTTGTAAGTTTTTTCATCTTTAAAAGAAAATTCTGACTTGAAACACAAATATCCTAGACAGAAGGTATAGTTGAACATATATCAGCCAATAGCCTAATTAGTAAATATGTAAACAAAGCTCAGTTGGCAACTAAAAACACAGTAATGAAATACTGGTCTCACAGGGGCAGCGGTATGCTGATAAACTAGCTCAAAATCAAAGTTTTGATATGTAGATTTTGTTGATTTCTATAAAATGAATACTTCCCTCATGGCCATTTTCAAGTCACCAACAGTAGCTTGCAACCATCTTGCAAAATTCCTAAATTTTTAACAATCAGCTCAACAGTACAATTAGATCTCAGCGTACCACTGGGTTGGGAGGAAGTGGGCAGTCAGATCAAAGCCAAGCAGACAGAAAGGAGAACTGGCTGGTGAGGCAGAAACAATATCAAGGCAACTTTGTCCTCCAAATATTTATCTATTGTCTAGGTTCTGGTGTTTTCCATAGCTTTGCACTCCACACACAAATGAGATTTTATATTTGCTAATAATAAGACTCAATGTTATTTAAAAAACAAAATAGCTGAAAGCATCTGTTGACCTTAGCTTTAACAAAAGCAATAATTAACTCAGCTACTAAAACAATTTTATGCTGCTTTAAAAGAAAGTAATATTCACCAAATTTTAAAAAGGTAATAATCCTGTTGTATTTCAACACTAGTGAGAGTATATCTGATATATTTACACTTCCTTGGATATTATATTCACACACAGACACACACAAACATATATAAACATAACTAACACTATTAAGTATATACTATATGCCAGAAACCATCTTAAGAAATATAACTTCTATGAAGGCAAGAAAGTTTATTTTGATCCTTGATGTTTTTCAACCACCTAGAAGATTGTGTGGTTCATGGTAGGTGCTCAATAAATATTTGTAAAGCAAATGAATGTTTTGCGTGTAATAACTAAACTGAGGCAAAGGAGGTTAAAATAATGGTCCAAGATCACGCATCTAGTAAGGAGTATAGCTGGAATTCAAAATAGGCAGTCTTTTTAGGGGTCTTTGCAAAACTAAACACTCTGCAAAACTAAAGAAGAGAAACAAAAATGTGAGTTTCCTGGAATTTCAATGGTGGATGGTTGGCAGACCTGGAGCTATTTAGTCTGGAAAAGATAAAAATTCACATTAGAACTGTTTTGACTGAGTAAAATATTAGTTGTTTTGATAATACTCTAGTACCTCAAGTTAGAATAGGAAGAAAGATGAGAAGGATCTAATGTGATAGATTTTCAGTGAGGCAGACTCTCAATTCAAAATAAGAGGGAAGTTTCTGGGAATTAGCAAGTTTTAACGATGCAGTAAAAAAGAGAGCAAATAAGTGACCCCACCATTTCTCGCTCCTTTCATGGAAAGCATTTAAGACTATACGACCATTAGTGTTTTCCCAGTTCTGAGATCTCTTGTTTTAAATAGGAATAGGAATTCAATAGATAAGTCTTAAAGCATCTTTGCTATCATATACAACTAAGCCAAAAAATGTACTAAATATTTGAGAATATTGGGATGTTCTTGCCTGGTTTGAAACTCTCCTGTTATTTAAATCAAAATGAAAGACTGAGAAAACCAGACAAAGACTAGAAACCCAAGAGAACAAATCAACCCCCTCCATAAAGTCTCCCAAATAGCACATACACAATAGCATCTAAAATTCTAATCTAGCTAATTTTTCAGTAAGTACATAATTTCAATAAGAAATATTTTTCATCAGTCATTTATTCATTAATATGTCTCTAAGGTATGTAAATTAGAAAAGGTTTTCCTACAAAGATCAAGGGGTAATATCCCATGATAGCAGGTCAATGCATACATATGAGTTTCTTATTTCTCAGTGGATCCTTCAGAAGAATGCATTCAGTACCAAGCTGTAATGTAGAGGTTATGCATAAAGCTACCGAAAATGATTCATTATACTCCCCAGCATTAGCCTTGTGGAGCCTACTGTATAATAAATAATAAGGACATTATATGGAAAAACCTGGAGCACTTTATGTAGTCAGAATCTACACTGGTGATTTGTTTTATATTTTTGGATGTTCTTTTGGTACCATTAGGGCCAGGATATCTGCACTCTTATGCAAATTAGAAAAAGGTCCCTGTTGGGCAGATCAGCTATTCTTCAGACTGCCTTCCCCTCTCCTCTTCCCATGGTCATGACTTGGCAAACAGAGCCTGAAGTAGGTCCTTATGCCCCTTCAGCCAGGCACACTTACGAAGGAACAATCTGCATATGTACTTATGGAAGCCTAGGTTCTTAGTCCATTTGTGCTGCCATAACAAAATACAACAGAATGGGTAACTTATAAGCAATAGAAATTTCTTTCTCATAGTTGGGAAGTCCAAAATCAAGGTGCCAGCTGGTGAGGGCCTGGTCTGTCCCCTTCCAAGACGCTACATCCTCTGGAGAGGAGGAGCACTGTGCCCTCCATGGCAGAGGTAGATAGGTAAAACTGGGCGAAATCCCTCCCTCAAGCCCTGTTATAAAGGCAGCTAAACGCATTCATGAGGGCAGAGCCCTACTCAATCTCTCCCTGTAGGCCATATCTCTTAATACTGTTACGTTTCAGATTAAGTTTCAACATGAATTTCAGAAGAGACAAAACCATTCAAACCATAGCACCTAGGTAGGTTTTTAACCATAGAATGGTTCTGACTCTGAAGAATATATTTGAAATAAATTTTAAAGAAAACAGGCTACTCAATTTCATTAACTCCCCTGCACTCACTACCACCATCGTCACTACCTAACAAATAGGAATATTCCAGAAGCAGTGAATCTCCAAATAATTATTTCTTACATTCCATTATCACATCTAGCACTTTTTATAATTGGTTAAAAGTATAGAATAGGACAGATGCAAACCACTCTTGCTTGGGATTAAGCCTACTTTTGCCTTTGGATCCCAAGAGCTGACTTGCTCTTGGGATCAAAAGTTGAGGTATTCACCTGGATTTGCCACTGATTTTTATTATTTTTTTTAAATCTCATTTTTTGTCTTTTATTGATCTTGGATACTACAGATTCTCCAGATATTATTTTGGTCCCACCTCCCAGACCTTAAACTTTCTTCATACTGTTGATAATCAGTTATTTAATATTCCAACTATTATTCATTAAGCGGATACTTGGCACTGGACTAATTGTTGGGAACACAAAGATCATTAGGATGGCTTATTTACTATCAAAGAGTACATTTGTCCAGTAGCTGATTCCTGAAAAATAGATATTTTAATAAGTATTAAAATATATTCTGATAAGTACAATAATAGAAATAATCATTTTCATCACATGCCAAAGGGGATTAGGTCATATGCCAGAGTAACAGAATTGAGACCAGAACCCAAGTTTTCTGCCCCTACTCTAGTGCTGTAATAATCACTTTGTGATGGTACAGTTGCTTCCATTTGGTTAATTTATTGATTAAATGATTCCTTTATTTATTCAGAAAGTATACTTTGTGAACATAACTATATGGGTTATTGCAGCAAGAAAACTATGAAATGAACATATAGATTATGAACTTAGAATATGAAAATTAAATGAAAAAGCACAGAGAAAGAATGAGAGAGAACAAGGAAAATGAGTATGGAAATAAAGACCATAATATGCCTTGACTTGTATAAAATAAATGGCTCATATTAAATTGCATAAATTTCCTACACTTTTGCCTACATTTTCTGACATTCACAGCATACTATTTACAAGGGTTTTCTAATTGGTAGATATTTTTATAGGTCATGTTGAACACCTACATTTGCATGTACCTTAAATTTCTTATTTTGACACTGTTAAGTATTTTCTTTTTATGTACCATGAAGAAATAGGAACATTTTGTACATTATTTAACTTTAAATGTAGTTCCATTTCAAAGTAATAAAAAGGATCATGATATTTCTTTATAGTTTAGCTCTTACAAAGTACACATTAGTTTGAGCTCCTATTTAGCTTATGGTCTTTACCAGTTACTGGTTCAACCAAGCCAGAACCAGAAAGGTTATGCCAGATCAACTCTCCCTGCATCTCTCCAGATCCCATCAACTAAGTTATATGAAGCTCCATTTGAAACCACTCCCTCTTCTTCAAGTACCACAGCATTTATACAATTGTCACCCAGACTATGACAATTGCCTCCTAACATGCCTTTCCACCACTGGCCTTGACCCATTCCAATTTCTCTACTATATTGGTATAAAGACTGACTATATGCAAAATAAGTCTTCACGGCTTAAATCCCCTTATTGGTTTCCATTTCCTGCAAGAAACAGTTAAATCTTCTGTATATGTTCTTCCTGACTTTACCTCTATTTTGCCAACTTAATCTCCCCTACTCTCCCTTTTAAAGTCTCCCCTACTTTAATTTTCAGTCATAGGAATCTACTTAAATTTCTTCTATTTTATTATTTTATTTTTAGAGCTTATGCTTTTCATACCCTATTCCTTTTCATTACAATGACCTTCTTAACCTTGCTTCCTAACAAACATCCTATTTTTCCCACTCTATCTTGGTTTATACCATTATTGCAACACCTTTCAAATGAATACCTTCCACTTATTTGTTGCCTAATATTTCTTCCCTGTTAGCCTATGAAGCATTGACACAAGAACTGTGACTTTTTCATCTTTGCATTCCCATATTTCAGTATAATATATGACACAGAGCACTGAAAAATGGTGGTTAAATTTGACACACTAATACAAGCATGCTTCTCGAGAAGACTGGAACTTTAAGAGGTTGGGCATTAGGAAAACCATGTCAAATACAGGAAAGAACTAGATGTTCTGGATTGTTTGTTGACAACTTGACATAACTGCTACTTACTCCCATTTAAATCTGGGAGATTTATTTCACAGAATTCCCTTTACTGTATGGTGGCAGGTTAACATTTGCCAGAGTGAGGACCTCACAAATTATTTAGAAGGCAGAAGTGAAGCAGAAGCCACTATTCTTAGGAGGCTGTGGGAATCAAACGTAGTGACTGGATTTACTGTGGTGCTTTCCCAGACCTCCTATGAGCTCCCACTTTGTGGTTTCATGTGCATAACTTCACAAACATCCTGCTAGTTTTTTCACTCATGCCAGTGCCAGTGATTAAGAATGAAATGATTAATGAGGGTTTCTCTGATCCTCCAGCTGCAGCCTTCCAGATAAGTCTCCACTGACTTCACACAAATTTGTGTAAAACTTAATTCTCACATTAAACCACTTATTTCTGTAATCCATACAGTGGCTCTGTTTTTCTGACCAAACCCAGACTGATACAGCTTTTGGCAGTAAAGTGCATCCAGAGGAACTAAATCTTAATGATAGGAGTCTTAAATTGCTTTTATAATATGATTACATTTAAAAGGATTAATAGCCTCATTGCCAGTGGTAAATAGGATACTTATAGACCATGATATACAGTTTTAAAATAGTTTCTTACATTATCACCTAGAGTTACCTGGAGTGGGATGCCAATAGCTTTGGGTGGCTGTCTTAGTTCAGCCTATTACAACAAAATGCCATAAACTGGAGAGCTTACAAACAACAAACTTCTATTTCTCATGGCTCTGGAGGTTGGGAAGTCCAAGATCAAAGTTCCAGTAGGTTGATGTCTGGTGAGGGCCACTTCCTCATAGTGCCTTCCTACTGTGTCCTGACATTATAGAAAGAGCAAGGGAGATTTTTAGAGCCACTTTTATGAAGGCACTAATCCGATTCATGAGGGCTCCATCCTCATGACCTAATCACCTCCTAAAGTCCTTACCTTCTATTAATAATACCATCTCCTTGGGGTTAGAATTTCAACATATGAATTTTGGAGAAACACAAACATTCAGACCACAGAGGTGACCTACCACTTACTAAAATTTTTTAACTATAAAAAATTTATACTGAAAGTATAGAGTATAAGGACAGAGGAGAGGAAGATGGTTGGTTATTTTAACTGTACTGGAAAAATTTGAAAAAGCAAATGATGAAGTCAGGGCTTTTTATTCCCATCTCAATGTCTGAGTAATGAAAGTGAAGTACCTTTGACTGTCCTGAAAAAATACCTCAATGCTTTTAGTTGCAGCTTTGAAATATTTGAAAAACCAACCCAATGTCTGATACTACAAGAGATTAAATTAAAATGAAATCAAATTCATAGCTTCTCAGGGTCTCTTACAGTACTATATCTATGATATTGATCGAGAAAGAATGGGACACTAAAGATTGGGATAGAGATATTTAGATAGATGGCAACGAACACCCAAATGCCATTCAGTAGGAACCTTCCTTGTCTGAGTAGATTCGCCCCCCTTACTAAAGAAACTTTAGACTTATAGGAGAATTCTAACTCTCATCAACTCCCACTCCATCACCTCTCTTGATTCTAGACCTTTAATTGGATTCAAACCTTGAAAAAAATACAAAGTATGATACTGGAGGATATAATTTTCAAATGAAAAAAATTGCAATATTTTGACAATTTAAATCAGCAGAAACTGGGGGGTATCTTTGGAAAAAGATTCTAAAAATGTTAGAACAGGGAGGAATAAATACACTGTTTGATTCAGCTGGATTTATTTACATGAGTGTAATAATCAGTGATTTCGGATTCAATGTGTTTGTTACCTTGAACAGTTGTGAATAGACTCTAACAGTTTTGTATTATTCAGGGTTCTCCATAGATACCAATAGATAGAGAGAGAGAGAGGGAAACAGAGAGATAGAAAGATGGGGGATAGAGAGAGAGATATGAGAGGGGATTTATTAGGGAAATTGGCTCATGCCATTATGGAGGCTGGGGGGTACCATGTTAGGTTGTATTCAAGCTGCAGACCCAGGAATGCTGGTAGCACAGCTCAGAACAAGTCTGAAGGCCTCAAAACCAGGGAAACTGATGATATAACTCAGTATGAGACCAAAAGCCTAAGAAGCTGGGGCAAGAGAGGGAAAGAGAAGAAGGGTGTCCCAGCCCCAGAAGGTAAAAAGAAAGTAAATACAACTTTCTTCTGCCTTTTTTTGCTATCCAGGCCCCCAGCCAATTACATATTGCTTGCCCACATTGAGGGTGGATCTTCTGCACTCAGTCCCCCAACACACATGCCAATCTTCTCCAGGAATACCCTCCCAGAGACACCCACAAATAATATTTGCCAACTGTCTTAGTATCCCTTAATCCAGTCAAGCTGACACCTAGAATTGGCCTTCACAAGCTTATTGGCTGGTTGACTGTTAAGTCCCTGCGGCCAAAGGGAACCAAAAAAGGCAGTGTTCAAAGGCATAGGGAGATAGGGATGCTATTGTGTTCACTGCTCATCTACTCATTCTCCAAGTCTTTCAGAAAGACACTGAGGAGGATAAAACAAGCAAACTTCAAGACTCACTAATGGCTATTTTTTGCATGCCAGGAATGACAGTGGGAGAGGTTATCAGCAGAATAGACTCCCAGAAGGCAATGGGAATGGTGGGATTCTAACGAGGCAGGGGCCAGGTAATGCAGCTAATTTTTACTGGTACTTAATTCCTAGGGTCAAGGTGGGTATTGTTATCATAAAGGGCCATAAGCATTGATATTATGGCAGTAGTCAGAGTGTGACCTATAGGATCTTTGTGGCTAAATAATTATATCCTTAGGACTATTACATGTGAACAGTCTACTAATCAAGTCTATTTGATTTATGTAAGCAAAAATCTTTAGGACTGGTGGATAGAAACCTGAATTGAATTTGGTCTTTATCCACTTCCCAGACTTGAGTGATTTTTCAGACTAAGAACACCTTAAATGAAAAAATGGCTTGAACCCCTTGAGGAAGGATACTGCTACATTGCCAAAATGTATATTATAAAATATACATTTAGCCTTTTCCAAAAGAATCTGGAGCCATTAGCCATTTACAGTGTTTGTGCTTTAAGGAAGTAAAAACACCGAACATCTTTGGGATTACTAGACACTGGCTCTGAGCTAACACAAATTCTTAGAGACACAAAACAGCACAGTGATCTACCATTCCCAAAGGGAGCTTCTGAGAGCCAGATGATTAATGCTGTTTCTGCTCAACCTGTCTACAGTGGGTCCCTTGAGCCACCCTGTGATCTTACTCCTGGTTCTAAAGTGAAAGTTGGATTAGAAATATTCGGCAACATGGGCTTCCTCTTGCCAAGGTTAATCTGGCGATATCAACATTGAGTGCCCAACCTGCCAACAGTGGAGACGAACCATGAGCTCCTGCTATAACAGCATTGCACAGAGTGACCAGATAGCTGTCTGAAGGCAGGCTGAGCACATTAGAAAACTTCATTTAAGGAAGGGGAAGACATTTTTTTATACTGAAATAGGCACTTATGCTGCATTTTAATTTGCCTTCCCTGCCTAAAAGGTTTCTTCTGACTTAGAGAGCTTAGTTTCCAATGGAACGATGCTTCCACAAGAAGCATTATTATAAGTATGTCTACTTCTACACAGAGTAAAACAATGGTTACATGAAAATGGAAGCTGATAATACCACTTTGTCACCTTGAGCTCCTCATTTCATGGAATTAACAGGCAAAAAGTGAGATGACTCTAATGACTGGTACCACTGGATTACTAATACACATATTGGCAGAAAGGAGTATGCCCAATGTGTTCCATAGACTTCTAAGGTGGCCCCAACAATCCCCAACTTTTGATATTTATGTTCTTGTGTCATCTACTCCCTTCAAGTGTGAGCTGAGCTTAATGACTTGCTTCTAACCAACAAAATAGAGCAATGGATTCAGTCTATCACAGGGTGGGATGTTACTTCATGCTTAGTTACAAAATATTGTGACTTCTGTTTGTTAGACTCTCTATGTGGTCTTGTCAGCTTGCATTCTTTGAGGAATCCAGTTGCCTTATTGCAGAGACCCACTTGGCAACGGACTGAGGGAAGACTCTGGCCAACAGCCAGTCAGGAAATGAGGCCCTCAGTCCAACATCCCGTGAGGAACTACATCCTGATAACAACCACATGAATTTGGAAGTGTATCCTTTTCCAATTGAGCCTTAAAATAACTGTATTTCAGTTATTTTTCTTTTATAAGAAAGGTAACACTTTTCTTATAGCCTATGAGAGACCCTGAAACAAAGCATCGAGCTAATTTCTAATCTATAAGAAAGTATGAGATAAGAAATATGTGTTGTTTTAAACTGCCAAGTTTTGTGGTAATTTGTTACGTAGCAATGGGTAGCCAATAAATTCAGAATTCGTGAGATTCACTAGGGATCCTCTTAATAGTCCTGTGACAACTTTGAATGGAAAACCACAACATAAGCAGGCCTGCTAATGGCTCAGACACCCCTCTGGAATAAAGGTTTGGGTCTTCTGCCACGCAAAGAACCACAAACAACTGAGGACAAAGGGGATATGGCAAGGGAAGTAGAAAATATAATACTAGTTTATGGTCACGTTGTTAGGTAGGGATGAGGGGTCTGCAGGTGGTAAGGCAGGCTGTTAGACATGCAGGTGCAGGGCAGGCAACAGGGGGATGTGGTCAAGGCCCAAGGGTTGGGACCAGTAAAAACAGAAAAAAGAAATCACAACTTCAAGAACTTGAGGTTAGGGACTTTTCCCAACCAGGAGCATTCGCCGCAGAAACTAGGAGCTTATGGCCAAAAGTAATGTTTCCTTCATTAACGTAGTAAAATTCACACCCTGTAGCACTATGACAGGTTTGGAACCAGCCACAAAAAATGGAAGGGTACATGATTCCAGGAATCTCCACCCTCCTCCCTAAAAATACATGAATATTCCACCCCCAGCTTAACATATTATTAGGGATTAGAATAAAAGAGAGAGCCTAACCCTGGGATAATGCTCTTTCTTATTGGAGCAGTCTGCTCTCTACTGACCTTGAGAGTGTACTTTACTTTCTATACTCTGTCTTTAAACTCAGGGTCATCTCCACTTAGTAGGACAGACCTGTTCCTCTTACGGAAACTTACTTTTGCTTTGCAATAAAAACCACTTGTGTGGAAGTGCTTTGTGTCTGTCATCACTCCCCTGCACCAGTCCTGCTTGCGATTCTTCCAAGCAAGGAGCCAAAGAACCAAGACAACTCTCCCTAACCACAGCTGGCAATGTGACCACATGCAGAAGTAAGGAAAAAGATAGTGATGTGTATTTTTTTGCTTTCACTCACATATGTATACATGTATACATAGACATGTGTGTTTACATATACATATGAACATATCTATATGGATAGTTGCGCTATGTTAGAAGCATGACATGATTATTATCTTGATTTTAAAATTAAAAAGGATTGTATGAATGCCAAGTTGACAAAGCAATGCACTGTGCTGGACTGTGCTATGTCAACTTGGTTAAGCTTGGTACTGTGTGTTCCAGAATCCTCTTTCCTTTATAGTCTCATAACCTGAGACTCACCAAGTTCCTGATTAAAGGACTTAGTGTTAAGATAAGGTATAAATGAAAGAGACGATATTGTGCTATGGAGATTATGAGGGATCAGACTCAGTGGCTTTGCTGAAATAGCTAGTAACTGCTTCTCGGATCCTCCAGACGCAGCCTTACAAAGCACCAGCCCCTCAGCTACCTCCACGCCAATGTAATACTCAATTCCTGTATTAAATCTCTTATTTCTGTAATACTTGTTGTGACTCTCTTGTCTTCATCCATCCAAACTGACACACTCAGTAAATTCCATGCTGTATTGGTGGTGTTTTTTTCTTTAGAGTTTGTACATCTGATTTTTCAAATTACTATTTTAACACAAGTTTGAAACTAGTGAAGAAATACAAAGATGTACAAAGAAAAAGTTCACCTGCTTCACAGCCCTCTCCATTTCACCTTCCTGAGCTGGCCCATATCCACAGTGCAGTGTATATCTTTCTATGCATTTCACCTGCTTATTCAAACTTATTTGAAGATCTCTATGAATATATAGGGATTTTTCAAAATTTGTTTGCATGGTTGCTTATTTTATCATAATAAAATCGTACTGTGAAAGGAATCTACAACTTTGGCAAAATCTTTATTTAAATAAAAGTACATGTGGTTTTTCACTATTTTATAAAACTGAAATCATATTAAACATACCTTTTTGTATTCTGCTTTTCTCATTGATAAATATTAATACTTTGTGGCAAATCCTCTAAGTCAACTGGCATAGCTCTAGTTCATTTGTTCATTTAAGTGAGAGTAAAATATCTCATAGTTTTGATATTTTATAATTTATTTAGGCATTGCCATAGCACAAAACAGTCACTTTAATAATTATATGCCACTAAAAGAATGCTAATAAAAATAAGAATACACTAATTTGCTTTTAGTTGTATGGAAAAGATATGCAAAAGCGAATTGTGAATTGTCCAAAGCTAAGGGTTTATGGATTTTTTTCTTTTAATGATTGCTAACACATTGTTTTCCAAAATGGTTGGAACAGTTCATATGTCTACTAGAATATATAAGGAATACCCAAGTTTGCTAATGTTAATCTTAATCTTTAAGGTTACTTTTGTTTGCATTTCCTCAACAATTAACTTAATAATTTTCATGGGGTTGCTGGTCATTTGGTTTGATATTTGTGAACTGACCACATTCCTATTGGTTTGCTTATCTTGTCTATCTGTCTATCTCTAAGACGTCTTTGTATTACTTAGAAATATTTATCTCATCTATCTTTAAAACTTCTTTGTATTATATAGAAATACATCCTTTATTTGACATCTAGACTGCAAATAGATAGTTCTACACTCTGTTTCTTTTCATTGATTTTGTCTATGGGAACTTCTTGCCATACAAAAGTTTTATGTTTTCATATGCTCAAACATTTATTTTTTAGTCACATGGCTTGCAGTTTAAACTCTGTCATGGAAAGAGCTTGGAAGTCACCATGCCCATTCTTACAACAAGAAAAATGAATACAAACTGAAAATCAACAAGTTTCTTGTATCTATCAGAGAACTGGCGTTGCAGACAAACCACAACCACAAAATATGGAGAGACAGGTACCTTAAGGATGAAATAGCAACTAAAATTTACTTACCTGGAGCAGAAACTGCTGGAGCAATTAATTGATAGAGACACTCGAATGTAATTATGAATTGCTGGAGGCTAAGTATGAACAAGTGGACAGCAAAAAACTTCTGGAACAGCCACACTCTGGGCAGCTTTTTCTCCCAGAATCATACCAGGTACTCATGCTGAGGATCTTAGGAAGATTTTTTTCAGTGACTCTGGCAGCAGGAGGGGGAAGAGTAACTACTGTGAAATAAGCTGAGAGCCTTCTTCGAAACAAATGCCTATTCTCCAAAGGAAAGATTTTGCCAAAGCTCAGCTGAAAAAAAGAGAATTTGATCCACTCCAGTAACCTCCAGCCTTCCTGTCTCATCTAATGGGGGGAAATATATAACAAATAGGGATCACGGGTTCAGAAAACAAGGGGCAAGGAGAAAAAGCTATACTTTAGTAGAAACACCTGTGAATCTCGCGCTGCTAAGACATAGGTCTGCTAAAGAACTCAGATTTAATTGGAAAATTATAGAACACTTGCCCTCCCCCAACCTCACCATGGCACCAACAGTTTCCAATATATTACAGTGGATTGCAGCTGAAAGAGCTCCAACACACAGACTCTCTGAAGAGGAGTACATAGAAAATCCTGAAGTCAAAATGGAAGACAAAAACAAAGAAGCCTCTGGAGCCTACAGCTAAAACAAACATTAAACATAGCCCAACTGTTAGCTATAGCGACATCAATCCTTTCACTAAAGGCCTATTTACCTCAATTCCTATTACCCTATACAGCATGCCCGGCTTTCAACCAAAAATTAAAAGCCATGCCAAAAGACAAGGAAAAACACAGTCTGAAGAGACAAAGTAAGCATCATACCCAGGCTCAGATATGGCACAGATGCTGGAATTATTAGACAGAGATTTTAAATTAATTATGATCAATATTTAAGGACACTAATGGAATAAGAAGAAACATGCAAAAACAGATGGTTAATATAAGCAGACATATGGAAACTCTAAGAAGGAAGTAAAGGAAAATGCTAGAAATCAGAATCACTGGAACAGAAATGAAGACAGCCTTCAGTGGGATTATCAATGGACTAGACACTTATTCTTAGGAAAGAATTCATGAGCATCAACTTCCCAAGCTGAAATCCAAAATTAATGAGAAAATAAAGAATGTAATACCCAAGAACAGTAGAAAAAAATCAAAAGATGTAACATACACACACTTGGAATACCAAAAGGATTATTTGAATCAATAATGGCTGAGATCCTTCCAAAATAAATTAAATCTTCAAAGCAGTAATGCAGGGGTCCTCAAACTTTTTAAACAGAGGGCCAGTTCACTGTCCCTCAGACCATTGGAGGGCCAGACTATAGTTTAAAAAAACTATGAACAAATTCCTATGCACACTGCACATATCTTATTTTGAAGTAAAAAAACAAACGGGCAAAAAACACCCGCACGTGGCCTGCGGGCCGTAGTTTGAGGATGCCTGCAATAATGGCTGAAGCCCTTTCAAACACCAAACTGCAAATTCAGAAAGCTCAGAGGATACAAAGCAGGATAAATACCAAAATAAAAAACAAAAAAAGAAACCTTACACACAAAACAAAAATACCTGGACATACCATATTCAAACTTTAGAAAACTAAAAAGCCCAGAAGCATAGGAGAATATTTTTATTTATTTATTTTCCAGCATATTATGGGGGTACAAATGTTAAGGTTACATGTATTGCCCTTGCCTCTCTTCCCCCCTCGAGTCAGAGCTTCAAGCATGTCCATCCCCCAGTTGGTGCACATCGCACTCATTATGTATGTATATACCCATCCCCCCCACCTGCCCAACACCCAATAAATGTTATTCCTATATGTCCACTTAGGTGTTGATCAGTTAATACCAATTTAGTGGTGAGTACATGTGGTGCTTATCTTTCCATTTTTGGGATACCTCACTTAATAGAATGGGTTCCAGCTCTATCCAGGAAAATACAAGAGGTGCTATATCACCATTGTTTCTTATAGTTGAATAGTACTCCATGGTATACATACACCACATTTTATTAATCCACTCATGTATTGATGGGCACTTCAGTTGTTCCCACAATCTTTGCAATTGTGAATTGTGCTGCTATATATATTCGAGTGCAGGTGTCTTTTTTATAGAGTGACTTTTGTTCTTTTGGGTAGATGCCCAGTAATGGGATTACTGGATCAAATGGTAGATCTACTTGGATCATTTTAAAGTATCTCCATATTGCTTTCCAAAGAGGTTGAACTAGTTTGTAGTCCCACCAGCAATGTAGGAGTGTTCCTGTCTCTCCACATCCAGGAGAGAATATCTTTCTTATCTACAGAAAAACAAAGGTAATGATTACAGTGGACTTATAAGAAACCAAATAAGCAAGAAGAGAACAGAGTGAAATCTTTAAAATATTGAAAGAAAAGAAAACTCCGCTAAACTGGAATTCTATATCCAGAGAAATTATTATCAAATCTTAAGAGCAAATAAAGATTTTTATAAATGAACGAAAACTGAGGGAATTTATTACTACCTTCCCTGCAAGAAATATAAAAGAAATTCTTTAGGAAAAAGGAAAATATTATAAATCAGAACTTGTATCTGCATTTAAAAAACAAAACAAAACAAAAAAGAAGAACAGCATCAGAGATGGATAAATGGAAGTAAATATCTATTTCTTCTTAATTAATCTAAAAGATATCTGTTTGTTTAAAGCAATATTAGTAACAATGGATAAGTAAAGGGAATGACAACAAGGTAACAAGGGATGGGAGTTACCTGAACTACACCTGAAGCAGTACAATGCTATTGAAAGTGGTCGTAGATTAGTTAAAAATGCTTATTATTTAATTGAGTCCCATTTATTTTATTTTCTTTTGTTATTACTATATTTGCCTTTGGGTCTTAGTCATAAATTCTTTGCCTAGACTGATACTGATACCTTATAGAGTTTTTTCTACATTTTCTTCTGGAATTTTTATGGTTTCACACCTTACATTTAAGTCCTTAATCCATCTTGAAATAATTTTTGTATATGGCAAGAGACAGGGGCTCTGTTTCATTCTTCTGCATGTGGCTATCCAATTTTCCAGCACCATTTACTAAATAGGGCTTCGTTTCCCCCAGTATATGTTGTTGTCTGCTTTGTCAAACATCAGTTGGTTGTAGGTAGATGATTTTATTTCTGGATTCTCTATTCTGAACTATTTGAATCATAAGTGTTTCTCTAAGTTCCTCACTCTTTCACTACAATGACAAAAATCTTCAGTGTCTCAGCACCTGGTTATTCTACCTGCAGAGCTAACTCATTAGCATCCCATTTTGCTCTCCCTTGAAGTATTAAGAGGAAACAAGAATAATGGTCCCAAGATAATGTGATTTCCCATAAAAACTGTGAGGCAGGAATTCTAGAGTTACTGACCAAGAAGATAGTAAACTTTCAGTTATATCATTTAACATCTCTGTTTAGAATGTCACAGTTTCCTGGTCCATCAACTAACATGGAGGTAAAAACAAATAATAATAATAATAAATATTTGAGGACCTATCACCACTGCTAATCCTGCAGTCATAAAAGCACATATGGCTAGATAGATTAATTCATACATGTCACATAAGGTTAAAAAAATAGATAAATATTAAATATTACTCTTAGTTTATTATCAATAGAGCTGCTGAGAAAATATACAACTATTTTTTACATTCACATTCATTTGATGGATATTTATAGTATATATGCATATATATACACAGTGTATATGTGTATTTATGTACTATATATTAATCCTATAAAATATTTAATTTCATAATAGTTAAAATAGATGTGCATATAACTTAATGACTACAAGTTGTGAGAGCAGAGCATGAGTAGACCCAAAGGTAGGGCAGGATTAGATCCCTACATGGATCCGTGAGAACTGTTTTACACTAAAGTAAACCATGACCAGTTTGCAGTGATAGGTAGGCCACTAGTTACTATGGGATGCAATTAAGAAAATGTAACATCTCTATTATATGGAAAAATCAGGTTGAATATAATAACAAAACAACAATAAGAAGTGCTACTCATATTGTTGAGCATTTACGGAGTACTGCTTGAATCAGGTAGCTTGTCACCACTTGGCCTGCACTTTTGATGGTTGATCTGTAGTCTCCAGCAATGTGCAGGAAACATGCCACAATGCTTTCTTGGTATAGGAAAGAGCACTGATTCCTTTATACTTATGCATTCTCTTTTCCCTTATTTAGTATTCACTTCCAAATCCCAGCAACTGCCTTCTTGGATTGATTCAGCCTGCTGACGTTTAGCTCCAGTTAGAACTCTTTGTGGGCAACAGGTGCTGTCCCCAACCTTGTTTATCCCCAGAACAAGCACAGGAGCACTTTCAGCTTTTGCTTAAATATCCTTGGAGTCCTAGCCTACCACCACACTCTCCCCATCCTTGAAGAGGGCTCCCTATGTAGAAATAACAATAAAACTGGAGAAAGGAGCCCTTGGAGACTTGTTGGCAGGCAGAATTAAAGTCAGCCATACTGTGTGATTGATTGCCAAGATTATACTCTAGCCATGGAGAATGAATAAAGGCCAGGTTATTGGGTTTCCAAAGTCTCTTGTGGATGAGAATTGTAGTCAATAATATTAACCACCTCTGGGAATTAGAAAACTCTTTGCTATCATTAAGACCAGGAAGAGCCTGGACAGGAAGGACTCCCTGGACTAAATACTGGGGACACAGGACACCAGAAAGTTAAAGCTCAGGATCCTGTCAAATAGAGAAAGGAACTTTCTGAAATGCATGTAAATCACACACTAAAGGAACCTCAGAATGACTGATTTATTTTGAATATTCAAGACCTTTATTTACATTGGTAATAGTCTTAGGCAGTAATCACAGTCACCTTTATTATAGGTCACCACTCAACAACAGCATAATTATGCAAGTCAGTATATCCTACCTAATGAAAACACAAGTGAACTGGCTTATAGCTCACTGTGACTTTTGCAGTCAGCTCTACACTTGCTGTATTTTGTGGCCAGCTAACCGTTTTATCTTCTCCTGGCTTCACAACCGTACACCCAAGGTGCAATAGGCATAGAAATGGTCACTAAATTACAAAACCTAATGTTGTTGACACTTTTTCCAAATATAAATTGTAAATTAAAAGTTGCTCTTTATAAAATAAACCCATTGCTGCAAAGAGGTCAACTATGAAATGATAACATAAAGAGAATAAAGGCTTACTTTATATAGGACTCAGATTTGCAGAATTCACTTAAATATATAAACAATAAGTAAGAAAAAACACATAAAACAATAAAAATGGCTACAGAAAATAGTCAACAGAAAATTTTCCCTCAAACCTAAACATTTCTTTAAAGACTAAGTGAAAATAAAAGAGATGTAATCCATTGCAAACATTCAATGCAGCACTAAAACATGAGATTGTCACAAGGAACTATGTGATTTCACAGAGTAGTTTCTCTGAAATCATTACTATGTATGTGAAACACTATCTCTTTGAACTTTACAAGTAGTTTATTGCTTAAATCAACAAGCTTAGAAAATTCTCTGAGTTTATTTGAATATGTACATGCTATGTATAAACTATAAAGTAGTATGCACAAACAAAAATGCTACCATTTTGTTTTTTCTTCCAAATAAAATATTATGCCTTTAGAACAAATTAAAATAATGAAGTGAGCTTTTTCTTTATTATGAAGTGGAATGCACATACAAATACACAGAGATATACATTTACATGGTTCTTCTTAACACTTTCCTTTCCCTCACATTAAACATCCAGTCCTTCACACAGTTCTCAGTTGTGACTTCAAAATACATCCCAAGACCATCCACTTCTCACAACCTCCACAGCTTCATTCTGGCCCCACCCACTATCATTTCCCATCCAGACTCCTGCCAGCGGCCCCTACTTGTTCTGCCTGTTTCCATTCTGTAGCTCCCGCCCCTGTGGCAGCAGACTGATTTTTATAACAATAACCTTTAGATCATTCTACTTTTCTGTCCAGAACCCTGGAATGACTTCCTAGAACATTCATAATAAAAATGAATGCATTTCCATAGGCTACACGACCCTACATAACCTGACCCCTGGTTACTTCTCTAACCTCATGTCCCACTATTCTCTCTGCTGTGTTCCTTCCACTCAAGAAGTTTTTTTCTCAGTCATATTAATCATGTGCCTGTCTCAGGGTCTTTGCTTTTAATACCCCCACAGCAAAAGGTCCTTTATTTCTGCATAAGAGCTTTATTGAGATATAATTCACATACCACACAATTCACCCATAAAAAGTGTTCAATTCAATGTTTTATAGTATATTCATAGGGTTGTATAACCATCACCATTATCAATTTTAGAATGTTTTATCCCCTGAAAAGAAATTTCATATCCATTAGCTGTCACTTTCCATTTCTCCTTAGCCCCCTCAAGTCCTAGACAACCATAAATCTACTTTCTGTTTCCACAGGTTTTCCTGTTCTGGATATTTTATACAAATGAAATCACATAATATGTAGTCTTTGTGACTGGCTCCTTTTACTTAGCATAAGTTTTTCAAGGTATAAACAGGTTATAACATATATAATATTTCACTTCTTTTCCTTGCTGAATAATATTCCATTTTATAGATATATCACATTTTATTTATACATTTATTTGTTGATGGATATTTAGGTTGTTTTTACTTTTGAGTTATTATGAATAATGCTGCTATGAATATACATATGCAAGTTTCTGTGCAGACATATGTTTTCATTTTTCTTGGGTATGTACCTAGAAATAGAATCACTGCTTAACATGGTGACTCTAAATTTAACATTTTCAGAAACCACAAAACTGTTTTACAAAGTGGGTGTGCCATTTTATACTCCTACCAGAATAAAATTAAAAAGTCTGACAATGCTAAACGTTGGCAAAGATTTGGAGGAATTGGAACTGTCCTGCATTGCTAGTAAGAATGTAAAATTGTATAACCATTTTGAAAATCAACCTAGTTTTCTCATAAAATCAAAAATATACCTACCTCTATAACCCAGCAATTCTACTTCTAGTTATTTGCCTAATAGAAATAAAACAGGTATACACACACACATACATATAAACAAATGACCTGTACAAGAATGTTCACAGCAGCTTAATTCATGATCATTCAAAACCAGAAACAATATCTAAGGTCAACAACAAGAAAAGGGATTTAAAATTTTTGATATATTAACTATCCATTAATATCAAGAAAAAAAATGTATCATGTTATGCATTACATGATGAATGACCAACAAGGATAAACCTTAAAAAAATAGCAAAAGCTGCCAGATACAAAAGTACACATTTTATGAAGTATGTGTTGTAGGAATTTTTGCTATCCAGCATTGGTACCCTATCCAGTCCAACCAATTGCAACAGTCAAAAAAATCACAAGAGTGATTGCTTCTGGGAGGAAGGTTTTGACTGGGAAGAGACATGAGGAAACTTTCTGGGATAACAAAAATGTTTTTTATCCAGATACGGTATGGGATATGTATGTGTGCAACTCATCAAACTATACATTTAATATCTATGCCCTTCAAAAAAATTATATATCAATGAAAAAATTAAAAATAAAATATATATGTGTCTAATTTAAAGATGGAGAGCAAGAGAGAACACCTTCATGTGCCAATCACTGTGGGCCTAGTGTATACAGTGCTCTGCATCCTAATGGAGCTAACATTCAACTGAGAGGTATAGGAAATTATTAAATATCTACTACTTAAACCTTGGTAGAGAATATGAATGAAAGACATAATTTTGCTCCTCTAGGAACTGACAACCCTCTTGTTTCATCTATCACTCTGTAACATCAGTAAAAATGAGCGTAGATCTGACTAAAAGCAATCCAAAAAGGAGATAAAGAAAATACATGGTCTTTTGAATATTCACTTGTCAATCTATAAATAATCAAGAGTTTCCTAAGTTTGAGGATTCTTGTAAATGACATTCTCTGAATCTGAGCAAAGCAACTGAAAAAATATAATCAAAATAAAAGAAAAAAGTAAATGTATAAACTTAGAATATCATAAATTAGTGGTGAATGAGCAGGCTGTGTTTACTCTTAGCAAATTATACCAGTGCATTTTTATATCAGTGCATTAGAATGCAAAACATTAGCCCCATAAAATATATTTTATTTCAAAAATATACTCAAGCAATGTTCACTAAGAACACAGCTATGTAGGAATTTTTAAAATGTCTCAAAAGCTAAAAATCAAAGATAATGATAAAAGAGGATTCATCTTTGGAAGATATGTTGTGAATCAGGTGCTACAAGGGTAGTATTAGGTCTAATAATTTGAAATACTTATTAAGGAAATGCAAGAGGGGTAAACAGCATGTTAATTGGATTTTTTATAAATACTAAAGTAGGAAGTATTGAAAACATGAGTAAAGACAAGCAATTACAACTGGTTGAGGGGGAGTAAGGAACTTAGAGAAAAACTAATGAAGGAACCATTATTCTAGTATTTGCTTATTCCTTTTCAATGTAGAATGATGCGTGTGGAAGATTTAAGAGTAACCATAAATAATTTGTGACAGAGACCTAGGAATAATGTTGCTATAAACTTGTAAACAATGTTTGGCCTTCCTCCAAGAGATTCCTCTAATGGATTCTTCCTAGTTTAGTGTTTCCTGCATAAAGAATGGAGAGAAGACTTTGATTTATCTTCTGAAATTGGCCATAGGTGGAATCATCACTCTGCACTAGGCACTCAGTATATGATCTCGTTTCTCAGAGAGAAACAGGAATAAATAAGTGAAGGACAGTAACCGATACTGCATTTTGAAAGAAATTGGTGAAGACTTCCACAAATTATTCTAGGCTACCCATGCAAGATTCTGTCTCTCATCTGGTCTGGAGGACTTACCCAGATGCAAAGTGCTGATAAGGTAGAATTTTTTTAAAAAATTATTGCAGTTTCATCTATGGTTAGGAGTGCTTGACAGAGCATAAAGAAACAGTATAATATGATAAATTTATGAGAATATATTGATATTAAAGAGTTACATGGATCCAGAGAAACCATAGAATCCCATGATTTGCCAGGTAGAAAGGAACTAAGAACCAATGCAACCCAACTCCTTGAATTTTCTAAGGAAATAGTACCCTACAAAGTAAAGGAACATACATAAAGCCAGAACCACAATCAGGAGATAGATCACCTCCAGCCCAGAGCTCCTCCCCAATATCCTCTACTGCCCTCAAATCATGACCATTCCCTGGGAGAGGACTGAGTAGCCATGCTGTCTAAGCTACACCATCTACTACCTATGCCTAATTCATAGCTAGTCTTGGCATTCACCTATAAACATGAAAAATGTGTTGATCTCTAGAAGGTTAGATGAAAATAAAACAAGTACCACAGAAAGAAGATCAATTTTATCTTAAAGAAAATAAGGGAAAAGTCAGTTTAATGATTAAGAAAAGCAGAATGAAGGTTACCAGAGGCTGGGAAGGGTAGCGGGGAGGTGGGGGCAAAGTGGAGACAAAGTGGGGGTGGTTTAATGGGTGCAGAAATACAGTTAGAGAGAATGAACAATGTTTTATAGCACAACAAAGTGACTGTAATCAACAATAAGTTAGGGTATACGTTAAAATAATTAAAAGAGTGGAATTGGAATGATCCTAACTCAAAGAAATGCTAAATGCCTGAAGATACCCCAATTACCCCGATTTCATTAATTCACATTATATGACTGTATCACATGTACCCCATATTATTATTATATTATTATACCCTATAATTATTATGTTTCAATAATAATTTAAAAATTAAAAAAAAATAAACTTCAAAGATCTTAGCAAAGAAGGAGGAAGGGAGGGGGAGAAAAATAAAAGGATTGAGTATATAATATGATGAAAAAAATTCCAAAGGTTAAATATTCTGGAACCAAAAGTAAAAGAATAAATTAAGGTTGGAGACAGGTATAGTGTTTTAATCCACTATTAGATTGCTCAATAAAGAAGGAGTAGGACCAACCTCACTTAACCTATATAAAATAATTAAACATGGTGATTAATGCTTTGATTATACTAAAAAATTCTTTTTGCTTGGAATTAAACATGCAATAAAATGCATTATTAATAATCAATCAATTTGTTCTTAAGTAAAAGCCAAGAGTCCTCTCATTTAAAATTTCACTATTCAAGCATTGAATATTTCCGTGAAAATTAGCAATGCAGGTCATTGGTTGAATTAGGAGACTAATTGTTTCCCCTCAAATTCATATGTTGAAATCCTAACCACCAATGTGATGGTATGAGGAGGTGGGGCCATTGGGGGTAATTAGGATATGAGTGTGGAGCCCTCATGAATGGATTAGGTATCCTTACAAAAGGGACACAGGGAACTCACTCACCTTCTTTTTGCTATATGAGGATACAACAAGAAGTAAGCCATCTGCAACCCAAAACATGACCATGCTGGCACCCTGATCTCAGACTTCCAACTTCCATAACTGTGAGAAATAAATTTCTGTTGCTCATAAGCCATCCAGTATTTTGGTATAATACCCTGAATTAAAGCAGTATTTCTACAGAATTAATATCTAGGAATATTAGAAGTGACTTAAATTAATAGTTGCATAACTAGAACTACAAAACGTGGTTGAATTTTTACTAATGGTAGTCAGAAAAACGATAATAAAGACTCATCATTGGATAAAAGATTACTAGATGGTTTTCAGATTTCTTGCTAACTTTGTGTCTATTAGACTTCAGATATACTGTGGGATACATGGCAGATTTTCCTCCAGAAACACAGTCCCCAGTAACTGGAAGGCATTTTGGGGTGTCGTATCCCAATGTCCATATTATGCATCCCTTGTGTAATAATCCACAAAGTACAATGGTATTAAATAGGCTTTCTAAAAAAAAAGTCCAATTTTTACAGACAGAGGTTCCATCTTAAAGATTCAAAACCCTGGCCAAATACAAAATCTCCTAGTCTGATCTCTTGTTTTGCCTTAGAAATTAACATCCTTCTAATACATTATGAAAATATCAGAAATATTTTGTGATTGTATCATTAAAGACAAGCTAACTAAAAAGTCACTAGCCTTTTGATGTTTATACTGAAAAGAATTACAAGGACTTTCAGTAACCTGAAGGAAGCCATGAATCACTTCTGTGTATTGATTTATTACTAGTTCTGGATTAGACAGAGGATGATTAGATGCCTTCAGGTATAAACTCAATGGCTATATGCTAAACAGATCAATTCAAAGCTAAAGTCGATTTAATAAGGAGACAATAGAAGATTTACAAAAGCATCAATAGAACATGTCTCTTGTGATTTCTAAAGAATAAATTATGCAAAGATTTATGGAAAGATTATCTCATGGCTTTAAAATTCTTTGGTTGTTTTGGTTTTTTTTCATAGAATTAAATTGACAGACTTTTTTTGCCTAATACAGAAATATCACTGTTTGTTTTTGATCTACTAAATTGGTATAATAGATTTCTCTTAAGGATTTTAATAACAAACTTAGTTGAAAATTAATGAAATTGCATAATACCCTTTGGTCAGTGATAGTTTACTGCTTTCTTCTACCATAGAAAACATCTATCTTGCATATATAATTATAAGTCTTTTGGAGGGCTTAGTTGACATTCTAACAATTAAGGACAAATTGGATCAAACTGAACTTTTAGGTCATTTAAGCTTGATGCAACATATTTAACTAGGTATTCTGATTAGATCTAGACACTGTTGATCTGTTAGGTTCCAATAAAACTGAGTAATGTTTTGCTTCTTTGTTAACATCACCCACTGATGGACATGGGTTTTCTCAAGATGTGGCCAATGAATCACCCATAGTGGAATAACCTGGAAATTGACTGTTAAAAATGCAGATTCCTGGGTCTCACACCAGATACAGTGGATCAGTATGGGAGGTTAAGAGCATTCCCAAAATCTGTATTTCTTTTATTTTTTTATTTCAGCATATTATGGGGGTATAAATGTTAAGGTTACATATATTACCCATTTTCCCCCCTTCCCCCTTGAGTCAGAGCTTCAAACGTGACCATCCCCCAAACGTTGCACATCTCACTCATTATGTTTGTGTATACCCCAGGTAATTCTTATGCAGAATCATTGATATGGATATTGTAGCCAGGGATTAAATGGTAGCTGGCATATAAAACAGCAAAGAGAGCCACATAACAAAATCAAGAATTGCCTTTCCTGTATATCTCTAAGATTAAAATGATAATGATAGCTATGAAGCTTGGCACAACTCAGCCACTCCCTTTTATAACCTTTTACAGTTGTTTAATCTTCCTAAATCTTCCTTTCCTCATATGTTAATAATATCTACCTTACAAGGATATTGTCTCTCTTCCTTTACCTTATATATCTCTTTAATCCCATATGTCTCAGTAAAAAAGACAAATAGTAACATAGTTCTCAATACTCTTTACATTTTACAGATGAGAGAACTGAAAGCTAAGAAATGTGAGTTGCCCAAGGCCTTTCAATAAAAAAAATCATGTATTCGGTCTGATTGTATAATGGAATATGATTCAGACTTTTTGCTGTGGTTACATTTTACCAAATTAGCCATAATCATTCTTTAAAAATTATAGTCATCACCTCTGTTAGAATTTTTGTAAACAGCAAAATGCACAAAAAATATTATGGCTTGTTGCATTGTTGACATTAGTCATATTGCAGAAAAGAGTTTGTGACAAAAAAACAAATACGAAACAATAATGTTATTACATCTTGTGTTAGTCAATATATATGTCATCAATGTCCAATCTTTCTCACCAGTCTACAGATTCATAAAGGGAACACCTTCTCTGCTCTATAGATATTAACAGCAGCACTTAGCACATCTAACTCTTTCTACCTAAATGTGGAAGTCCTTAGGAGCTTGTCATTGGCACTTTGGGTTTGCCTAGTGCTTTATGCCAGGAAGGCACTTTAGAGATGAATCAACCTGTTCTTTGCTATGGAAAGGTTCCTTTTCTTATGTTCTGGGATTGTATTGTCAGCTCTTTATGCCTTGTGATGGTTCTGATAGTTCAAATATCTCTCTCTGGAGGTAACATATAGGATTTGAGGCTCATTTGCAGGCTGGTGACCCTGTAATCAGGTTCCAATGTGATGATCTCTGACTATAGAGTCCTTCTAGATCCAATGGACATCCAGCTCCTCTAGGCCATGCCATTTGCTTATGGAACATGGTTAGCTTTCCAACTTCTAGAAATCTTGTTGTGCTGACTAGATCATTAGGTACAATAGCATCTACCTTTTCTCTCTATCAGCTTTGTGCTCATCATGACCTGTTAATGTTTTCAATGACCTCTAGAGTTCCTCATCATGACCTATTGATGTTTTCGATGACCTCTAGGGTCCCAGACGCTCAGGGCCTAAGTTATACATTAATCTTCAGTATGTAAATGTATGATTGAAGCATCATGTCAAAGTGAACTAGACACCTGCACTCGAATGTTTATAGCAGCACAATTCATAATTGCAAGTCTGTGGAAACAGCCCAAGTGCCCATCAATCCAAGAATGGATTAATAAAATGTGCTATATGTATACCATGGAGTACTATTCAGCTCTAAGAAACAATGGTGATATAACACATCTTATATTTTCCTGGTTAGAGCTGGAACCCATACTACTAAGTGAAGTATCCCAAGAATGGAAAAACAAGCACCACATATATTCACCAGCAAACTGGTATTAACTGAGCAGCACCTAAGTGGACACATAGGTACTACAGTAATAGGGTATTGGGCAGGGGGGAGGGGGGCGGGTATATATATACATAATGAATGAGATGTGCACCATCTGGGGGATGGTCATGCTGGAAACTCAGACTTGTGGGGGGAGGGGGGAAAGGGCATTTATTGAAACCTTAAAATCTGTACCCCCATAATATGCCGAAAGAAAAAAAAAAGAAAGAAAAAAGGTCATAAACTTAATTACAAGAAGAAAGGAATCCACATAGTTTACTCTGCATCTGCTCTTCAAAAGTCACATGACAGAGGGTGACGACCATAATAGCCCTGGACAACAGGAATGACATATCAATAGTCAACATCCACACCCAGGCTATCAAAACTAGTTTATTTCCACAGGCCAAGGTGGCACAGATTCGAATTCCCAAAGAGTTCAATGAACCCTCATGCATTGTAAACAGATCAAAATAAAACACTGTATTAGTCTGCCCAGGCTGCCATGACAAACTATTATGCTACAGACCAGGTGGATTAAACCATAGAAATATACTTTCTCACAGTTCTGGAGGCTGAAAGTCTAAGATCAAGGTGTGGGCAGGGTTGGTTTCTTCTGAAAGCCTCTCTCCGTGGTTCATAGATGGTCATCTTCTCACTGTCTCTGAACATGGCCTTCCCTCTGTGCAAATCTAAGTCCTAATCTCTTGATATAAGGACACCAACTGCATTGGACTAGAGCCCGCCCCAGTGACCTCATTCAATCTTAACCACCTCTACAAAGAACCTGTCTCAAAATACAGTCACATTTTTAGGTACTGGCATATTCAAAATTCCACATATGAATTTTGGGAAGATACAATTCAGCCCAGAACAGTCACCAGGGAAAATGATAGGCCTGATTATATTTCACATTAGACCAGCACTGTCCAAGAGACTTTTGCGTAACAATGGAAATGTTTTATATCTTCCCTGTCCAATTAGGTGTTAGGTATGTCTATTACATTGACTGTGGTGACGATAGCACAGGTGTTTGCCTGTGTCCACACTCATAAAATTGCACACCTTGGTACTCGCATATGCAGGTTTTTACATGCCAATTAAATAAAGCCATTAAAAACAAACAAATAAACAAAAAAACCAAAGTGAACTAGAGTCAGAACATGGGTCTCAGTGGAGGTTTCCTCTGCGTATCTCTGTCTTTTCTTAGTGAGATTCATTTTTCTGGGGATGCAGGATGACTGCTTCTGTTACAGTGACAGCACAGAGTTAACCCATGAAGTCAACTCTTCCTATGAACCCTGAAAGAATGTTGGACATGAAAATACTTTTATCAGTCAAATCTTTCTATATTATCGGGGCAAAATGCCAAAACAATATCCACCATTGAAGTCCTTGGTGTTTCCAGATTTAATAGTTTATTTTACTCTACCCTATAAGATAAATATTTATAATACCAGGATCACAAAAAATATAAAAATAAACGATAAATCTCTTTGGTCACATCTGATTTAACTAACACATGAACTAAAGCCACTAAGGCTTAATTCATACTCACGGAAGTTCCAAGACTCTAGAACTTTATAAAACTCTATCTGCATTTACCTGAAGATATTCTTCAGAGCTTTTGTGAAATACTTTCAAGGGACTCTCTTTTAGAATTTATGGATTGTTTTTATGTTTGTGGTTTTATGAACTCTTAACTCTTGTGATATAAAATTCTCGAGTTGCTTTTTGGTACCCTATGAGATTTGAATGATTATAAATCTGTATAAAAGAACTCAATGGTCTTAGTTGGAGAGGGAGAACTATTTTAATACCACTACCATACACGGTCTAAATAGATCCCCTGAAAAGTTACTATAAAATAATCATGTTTATCTTTAATGAGTCAGAAGATATTTTAAAATAGCTGGGATCTTGATGCCTCCAGAAAGTTCAGATCTTATAGCCAGAAAAATATGCCTGACAGAAAAGTACATGTTTTTAAAGAAAGAGCTCTAAAGAAAGATTTATATTCAATTAATAATTAATTAAAAACATGCATATTCATTTTTAAATATTTATTGAGCACTTATTGAAAGCCAGACACTGAGAACAGAAAGTAAATATTGACTGATTCATCAATATACTGAAAGTGTCCTTCAGTATATCCACAGGGGATTTGTTCCAAGACACACACAGGTACACCCTACCCTATCTATACCAAGATCATGGATGCATTTGTCCCATAGTCAGCCTATGAAACCCCTAGGTATGAAAAGTGGACCATCCATATCCATGGGTCTGCATATCACAAAAACTGATTTTTTGCCTGCTGTTGGTTAAATCTGCAGATATAGAACCTGTAGACATTGAAGGCCAACTATACTATAATTGCAGGATGATCTGTCAATATACCATAAACAGATAGTAGTCTAAAAAAGTCAGTAGTACAGCTGGTGTCTGTCACTTATTCAAGAATCTTTTTTTTAATGTTTTCTATGTTTCAGACATTGTACTAGGTGCTAGGAATATAGTGTAGGAGATGAACAGACTCACATATTCACACACATCCATAGTCCCTGCCTTAAGGCTATTTTCAGTGTAATGTGAGGAAGTGAGAATAAGTAGGCAGCTACGAGACCACAAGATGAGTACTATGAAAGAGGCATAAGACAAAAAACATCTAACCTGTGCAGGGTTCAGGCAAATCTTCCAAGAGGTGGTTAAGCATGAGCTGAGTCCAAAAAAGAGCAGAATTAGAATAGGACACATGGAGACAGAAACAAATCTTGGATGAAAGAGCTCAATTTTGAGCATTTTTTGTTCTGGGTGCCTGTGGGACATCCAAGTGGAAATGACCAGTAGTAGGAACTTGATTAGAGGGGTCTGGATCACAGGCAAGAATTTGGGGCAGGGAATAATAATGATAACAATGAATAGATAGTATTTTGTATGATAATACAATAATCTAAACATATTTCTTTAAATTTTGACAATTGTATTATTTGTCCACCTAATAGATTATTTAGTACAATGTATCTAGTAGATAATAGTTATCTAATATATTACAATGAGGCAAATGTAAATTAAAGTCTAAGGTTATGCAGATATCCATTTGCACAAGTTTGGTCAACCAAGATTTTACTGAGTCTTTAGTGAATAGTTAAAATAGAGTGTAGAAGGAAAAAAACAGAAAATTACATTATGTTAAATTATAAGTAAGAGGTAAAGAACTATAAGTGATGAATATAGATTACTATTTTCTAACACAAACAGCCAGGCTTCATTCACCATTGAAGATGAAATGAGATGACATTTAACCTTTTTGTTTCATTTGCTGATTTTTTTAAATGTACTTTATTTTGGAACAATCTCAAATCGACAGAAAAGTTGTACAGTAGTACAAAGAATTATTCCCCTCTTGAATCATTTAAGAGGTTGCCAGTATAACTTCCTATCACACCTTGAAAATAAAGCCATTCTCCTATATAATCACAAAAGAATCATTAAAATCAGGAAACTAACATTGATAAGGTACACCCATGTAACGCTGAAACCTCCTTCGAGTTTTAACAAATGTACCAGTAAAAGCAAAAAAACAAACAAACAAACAAAAAAAATCCAGTCCAGGATCGCATGTGTTTAGTTGTCATTTCTCTTTAGTCTCCTTTAATCTGAAACAATTTGTCTTTCCTTGTCTTCCAAGGACTTGACACTTTTGAAGATTACAGGCTACTTATTTTGTAGAATGTTCCTCAGTGTGAGTTTATCTGCTATTTCCTAGTGATTAGATTCATGCTACACATCTTGCACAAGAATATCACAGAAGTGATGATGTATTCTCATTGAATATATTAGGTGGTACATGATTTCAATTTTTCCCATCACTGGTGATGTTAACTTTAATTTCTTGATTAGGGTGATGTCTTCCTGGTTTCCCTTCTTAATCAATCAGTGTTTTATGGCAAGGTATTGTGAGACTATATGAATATCCCAGTCATGAGCAAATGTTTAATTTATTCACTTATTTATATAACTATACACTCATAGATTCCTATTTTATCCAGTTGGTTATGATCTATATTACCATCATTTATTCTGATATTCAAATTATGTAATATTTGGCTACTGGGAGCCCCTGGAAGCTGGCTTCTCTGTCCTTGACATGCCCCCATCATTCTTTAAGCAATTCATACTTTTTAAACAAAACAAGATCCCTAGGCTCATCTTGTAACTTTCTTTGTCTCTGTCCTGGAAGCAGACTTTTTCCAAGAAGCCCTGGTTCCTTTTAGTGTATGGCATGTAGAAACCAGATCAAGGCACCCTTTCCATTGTACAGTTGCTGGTCTGGTCCTTAAATCCTTGTTTCCTGCGCCATGTTCTATCTTCTTCTTGGATAATTGATGGAAGAATATTTACCAGCTTCAGAGAAAATATCCTGCTCATTCACAGGGGCATAGCCTTTCTTTATGGACAATTTATCCAATATCAGTACTTTCTGCATCAATCAAATTTATATAACACTGAGTATCAGACATTACTCAACCAGTCTGGTTCCTTCTCTCAACGGCTCCTCATGCCAGGTGAACCTGATAATCATTCCATATTTTTTCTACAGGTATCTGACTAACTTAATTACTTACCTTGTGCCTTAACCTCTTGAATAAGAATGCCCACAACTCTCCCAAGAACAAGCAACACTTTATAATACTGGGCATTCTAAATTTATTTGAGGTTAAAAAAAATAGCTCTCATCTCCTCCCACCACATAAACAACACAAAGAACATCTCAGAGATGTTAATCTGCTCCAATAATATAGAACAACTTTTATTCCCAACAGAATGTTTAACTTCTCAGTCTAAAAAAAAAAAAATTCAGATATGGGTTAATAGTGTTCTGTTCTCCACAAGAACAATAGGCAAATGCTTGCTTTATATTTAATAAAAAGGTCCAATTAAACATTTTTTTCCAGAACAAAAGAACATTTTATTCTGCACTTAGAGAAAGAAAACCGGTTGCAGTTTTGAAATAATAGGGTTTCTAGTCTATTTTTTAGATTTTCAAAACTCTTAGGGCCAAGTATCTCAGTCAGGATACCCCACAGCAATTCTGTGAATTTTTAACTTGAAAGAAAGACACAATATTAGCCAATATTTAGTATGGATCGACAACAGGTTGAATCTTTTTTAATGTCTGGGAAAATTAAGCATATTTACAGGTTGGGAGGAAGAGTCCTCAGTGTGGGAGTGACCAATGACACAGAGAAAGAGGGCACAGTTGGTGAAGCGGGTTCCTGAAGAGACAGGAGTGGTGGGACCCAGAGAGTAGGAGAGTCCTGAAAACAGAAGGAGAAAGGTGAGAAGGATGAGAGCAGATGTAACAAAACCTGCAGAGATAACAAAAGGTAAGAGGTTAAAGTGTTTCTGCCTGATGGCCCTGGCTTCCAAGAAAGTTGGAGGCAGGGTTGAACTATTAGAGTAGCAAAGACTTTACACTGTATGTGAAATAAACAGAGGTAACATAGGCCATATACACAAAGTGAAGCTAAGGCCCATCCCAGGTAAGAGACTTCAAATTTGTAGATTGCAAACTTCTTGGTTTATAATTTTCTTGGGCTGCAGCAGAGGTGTCAAAAATACCAAAGGCAGACAGCTTATCCAGAGTCCAGGTGTTGCAAGGTAGGTGGAGTCTTGGACGAGGGTGCCTAAAACATTGGACTTGGGTAAATGGGAAAGCAAATCAACTTCTGAATAGGATAATAGATTGGATGCAAATGTAGTGAGTTATCTAGGACCTGGAAATACCAATGAAAGAAAGCAGATGTAATGAGAATAATGGAGAGGGTAGGAAGGAGTAGAATACTAGCACTTACAATTTCAGAGAGAGAGAGAGAGAATCTGTCTGATACTCAGGGCCACCATGGAAATAGCAAAAATGGATTAGTGATGAAAGTTACTGGTGTTGAGGAAGTCAAGAAAGTGTGAACCAAAGGGATTAGATGGGTTGTTCACTGGGATCCAGAGATGGGTGAGACTTGGGATGAAGTGAAAGGCTGTGAGCCAGGTGTGAAATCTTTCATACATTTGAGGTGATCAAGAGGCTATAATATATGAGTAAATATACACAAGTTGTAACATATGCCATAACCAAGTGGCATAGACTTGAATGACAGAATGATTTTTGCAAGAGTATTGAAGAGAAATGATTTACAAACAGCATTTTGGAGTTACAAAAAATGTGAGAATGTGGCCCCAGGAAAATGAGCAGCTTTCACTTTCAGGAGAAGCTGTGCCTAGATTCCAGGTTGGGAACAGCTGGGTTCCAAGTAAGGCAAGAATTCAACTGAAGAGATTATGAGTATGTAGGACCGTCTACCTCCGCAACTGAATTTTCCAAAGGGGGATGAGATGAAAGATTGTGAGGGAAGAAACCAGCAAATAGGTAAGTCCAGAGAAAACAAACACATGAAATGGAGATAGAATTTTGAAAAGAGGATAGGTGAGCAAAGGGAGCTACATTTTGGATAGTGGTCAGTGATGACAGAATGGCAAGGACATGAAAAAAAGTGAGATTCCCTAGCTTCAGCATTTTAAAAGTAATTTGGGCATAACATTTTCCCAGTAGTGATACAAGCTGAGTCACTGGGCAATATCTGAGGCTTCATCAAGTGGGTGCACGTCTCTGCTAAGACCATCAGAGCAATCCCTAGACTACTTTGAAATGGAAAAGTTCTGGAGCCCCTGAACTAGAGAGCACATGGGGATTTTGTGTGCTACATGACTTGCCCGTCACTGGTGAATTACAATTATACAGTTCTTCCCAATCCCATCCCCAAGCAGCTATAAATTTCCTGGAGAAATATATACTGGTAAGAGGAGACTGGGGGTCCATTCTCACATGACCGGATGATTAAAATAATACCTCTGACCTAGCAGGTATGGCTTCAACAGTAAGGTATATAGTTAAGTAGTCCTTCCCCGGAAGCTTTTCCTTTCATTTTCAAATTATCTTTCTCTACTTACGGGATAGCTTTCTCAGAAATGGAGTCATTATTTCATTGTTAAGCCTCAGTGCTTGGCCCGGATACAACACAATTTAGTCAATAAAGAAGGTAGTAAGCCGGGCGCGGTGGCTCACGCCTGTAATCCTAGCACTCTGGGAGGCTGAGGCGGGCGGATTGCTCGAGGTCAGGAGTTCGAAACCAGCCTGAGCAAGAGCGAGACCCCGTCTCTACTATAAATAGAAAGAAATTAATTGGCCAACTAATGTATGTATATATAAAATTAGCTGGGCATGGTGGTGCATGCCTGTAGTCCCAGCTACTCGGGAGGCTGAGGCAGCAGGATTGCTTGAGCCCAGGAGTTTGAGGTTGCTGTGAGCTAGGCTGACGCCACGGCACTCACTCTAGCCTGGGCAACAAGCGAGACTCTGTCTCAAAAAAAAAAAAGAAGGTAGCAAACATTTCACCTCAACTTTGCTATATATTGGATTTGATTTATCACAGGGTTTCAAATGGTTTACAGAATCACGGAGAAGGTTGAAAAACCAGACTCTAGTCTGAGTTTCTAAGAAATGACTACCAAACAACATCACAGAATAGGACTACCTGGGAAGCTTCTGCCCCTGCTACAAGTAGAAGCTGCCTGTGGATTAAGGATATTGCCATGACAGGCACTAACTCCAGGACTACACTTTCTTTGCCAGATTTATCCCAGGCTCTTGACAGTTTCCCATTCAACACTCATGAAAGTGCATCCAATTGGGAGACCCCCATGTCACATCCTGAGTCTTAGCATCGAGAGAATTCTTACTTCCCAGCGTCGGCAGTACAGAAGTCACACTAGACATAGATTGAATTGGATATTCAATGGGCCAATATCTGCTGCAATATTCTACCCATATTCTGCTGATAAGGTTGGTGATCCCTCCATCAAGGGATATTGTACCCTTGACCAATGGCTGCCGGAGATTACTGACCACTCCCCATTCTGCATAGGCTATTTCCTGAGTTCTATCAGGCCTTCCAAATGGGAACAGGAAAGGAGGAAATTTGCAGTTCACATTTCTTATTCTAACTCAACAGTTTTTATTTATGCAAATAAGAGACTTGAGAAGGAAATTCAATTACCTATGACTCCAATCCGTTGGTAACAATAAATGAGTTCTGAGAGTTGATTTTTGAGTATAAAGGACCAACTACAACAACACTCCTGGCATCTGAAAACTATCATGAGTCTTAGTGCAAAGAGACAATGAAGCTGCATTTGGTTTAAACAGGTAAGAAATAGTAATCAGGCCACAGGCTTGGAAGTGTTAATGTATTCCAGAACCATTTATTTTTCATAAAATTCTAGTTTAAGTTTGAGTGTGCTTAGTTTCACGCAGAAAGTCAAAATAGTGCAAATGATTGAAATTAAAGTATAAAAAACAAAACAAACAAAAAAAGGATTAAATTAATTCAAAAATACTAAATTTATTAAATGAATTCTATAATTGTTATATTTTCTGTTAAATTATTAAATATCATTTTTAAGGAAAAAAATAAAGTATAAAATATTTAGGGATACAAAAGAAACAACTTCAACACATGTACATGAAGAGGCTGTAATTGTAATGTTTCTGTGTCCTTAAAGTAGAAATTTATAAAACCTGTTATGTTAATTTTATTGGGCTTATTATGTTATTTTGAGCTGTTGTCCTGGTGAGGTGATAGGGTAAGAGGATGACTGTGAGTAGCAGTTGGAGCCTTTATTGAATAGTAGAAACATTCCCAATATTAATCCCATAGGAAAGATATGGAAAGTCAGATAAGGATACGAAACTCAAAGAACATACTGTAAAGTAGAGGTCATGTGGTGCTGGTCTATAGGCTAATGTGGTCAATACAAAAGTTCTAGTCAGCCAGCACCACACAGGGGCTCACCTGCTTTTTTTTCCCCCACTGAATTATTAATCTATTAATAAACATTTCTAGATTATGATATTTCAAATAAAAAACCCAGTTCTCCATCTTTCTTGGAAGTTCTTACAACCTTGGCTTCACGTTCTATAATAATAACAAAGAGATCTGGTATGTTGCAACCCACAGTTTGCTTTTTGTATGGCCCATTTCACTTATTTCGATTTTCTGTCAGGTTCCTGCATGCATCTGAGTTGGTGATTTCTGTCTGAAAGCGTCAGCAAAAGGAGGTCCCACCTTTTGTCGGTCTTACTCTCTTGGGCATGCCCTTGAAGGGCTCCAGATGAGTGGGATGCACACCTGGTAGAAGAGGATGGCTGGGAGGGCCACAGGGAAACCACCGACACATAGCATGCTCATCAAGTGTTTGTGGAAGGAATTAATACACAAAGCAAATAGAAAAGAAAAAACAGAAATGAGTTTGGTTATCAATTTTACTCATTTAAAAGGTGATTTTTTTTTCTTTCAGATTCTGTTTCTGTTCTTAATTGTAGCAAATTTCATATGCTAAATGACCAAACATTTATTACCTATAATAAATAAAGCATTGTGATAAGTGTTATGAGAATACACATTTAGATTGGCTTTTACCTCCCAAGAAGCTTAATCAAAACATACCAATAAAATGGCCAAATTATCCCCTTGAACTTTGTAGTAAATAGTAATTAAAAAATAATTCAACAGAGTTCTGTTTATGCTATTTTTATTAAGACTAATCATTTGTCAGTTTTAAATAACATATTTCTTTTATTAAAATAAGTAACATGCTGATATATATTAAAATGCTTTTGAACATTACAGATATGTTTAAATTTCACACTTATCTGTTTTATGGTAAAAGAATTAGCTGAATCAACAACTCTCACTAGCACTTATGTGTAAAATGCAGAGGGTTTTCTTTAATGAAAAAGGTAATGAAAATGAAGCATGCACTTTCTAAGCATTAATTCCTATTATGATGCTTATCTATCCATAGATTAGCATCAATTTAATCACAAGCAGCATAGTTGTGGTTAAGAACATAGACTATGGAGTCAAGCTGCCTACCTTGAGTAACCCCAACTGATCTTGAGCAGGTCACTTAATGTCCCAAAGTTTTAGTATCCTCTGTAAAAAGCAGATCATAGTATCTGTCTGTGTCATTGTGAAAGTTAAATAAAATGACAAGTGTCGATTTTAGTACTATGTAACCACATAATAAGCATTATGTAAAGTTACAAAATACTAATGAAGGTATTAAATCGAGGTGGGGAACCTGCAGCCTTAAGACCACATGTGGCCTTCTAGGTCCTTAAGTGTGGCCTTTTGGCTGAATCCAAATTTTACAGAATAAGTCCTTTTATTTTTATTAATACATTTCTGTTTGTCCTTTATATTTTTATTTTATTGTTAAAATGGAATGTATTTAAAACACCGAAGAATAAAACATGTTTCAATGAAATAATCTTCCCAGATTGACTGGCATAATTAGAACATTAGTGAACCATAAGGGCTAAATTGATGGCTGGTACACTCATGATTTAGTTCTAACTTCCACCACCTGACTCGTGCCATTACTGCACAAGGCTGGCAAGAGTTTAAGGGGGTCAAGTACACCAGTCTGTTATCAGCTTTTGACATCGGTGTTTCTGTTTGAAGTGGAATTTGTGAATAGTTGTACAGCTTGAGAGTATTTTTTAAATTCTGTCTAACAGCCCATCATATGAAAGAAGACCAAGAGAACACTCAAGAAAGAAAACAGATTTTTAAATGAGGACTGTAAATTGCAGTGTCATCTTGTTTCTGCTAAAGATAAGATATTTGCTTGCTTTGTGATACTGCAATATCAATACTGAAGAAATTTAATGCTCGTCAGCATTATAACACTCACAAGAACCACAAATATTTTCAATTAGAGGGAGAGGCAAGAAAGGTCGTATTGAAGAAATTAAAATATGAAAAGCAAAAGCAAAGACAATTCTTTCAAGCAAAAATAAGACCTGGAAATAATGCCACTGAAGCAATTTATAAAATAGCTTATATACTTGAGAAAAATGGGAAGCCATTCAAAGATGTGAAAACCATGGAAGAATGTGTCATCAAAATTGTAGGATTCTTAGACCCTGATAATGTTTCCAAGTACAAATAACTGCCTTTTTCAAGGAGAACTATAACTGATTGGCAGCATGAATTAGCCTTCAACTTAAGAGAACAACTTCATGCAATGCTTCAAAAGGAAAACATATATTATTTAATCACTTTGGATCAATCAGCTGATACTACTGACTCAGTGCAGGTTTTATACTTCATTCTGGTCATAACAGAAGATTTTCTTTTCTATTAAGAGTTACTTACTTTGGATGCTCTATCAGACATATTCTTCCAGTGCAATTGTTGTCTAGGTGGAAGAAGAAATAGATTCCTTGTATTTTTCTACTCAGCCATCTTCCCAGAATCCTCCCATGTCAAAATCTACTTTGTATTATTTTTATATTGCCACTATTGGTTAGTTTGCATAGTATATCTTTTCCTATCATTTTACTTTAAACCTATTTTTGTCTTTGAGTCTCAATATATCTCATGTATAATACAGTTTAATCATGTTTTTTTTTAAAAAATCCATTCTGCCAATGTCTGTTTTTTCATTGAAGTTTTTAGTGCATTCACATTTAATGTAATTATAGAAAAAATAGGACTTATGTTTGCCATTTTACTGTTTGCTATATGTCTTTGTCTCTCTTATCTCTTCCTCCATTACTGCCTTTTTTTGTTTTGAAGAAATATTTTTATTGCACTAAGTATCTTGTTTCTTTTACTATATTTTTTAGTTATTTTGTTAGTGATTTCATTAGGGACTATAATAAGCATCTTAATCTAGTTTAGACTGATACTGACTTAAATTCAAGAGTATCTGAAAATTTTTGCTCCAATATACCTCCATTGTTGCTCTCCTCCTTTTGTTATTATTGCCATATGCATTTTATCTGTATACATTATAAGTTCATCATTTTTATGATTATTGTTTTATGCAGTTGTCTTTTAAATAAGATAGAAGAAAATTGTTGCAGCAAATGCATTTATATTGTGTTTAAAATTTGCGTGCGCAGTTACCATTATCAGTATTCTGTGTGTCTTCACATGAAATTGAACTACCATCCAGTGCCCTGCCACATCCTGGCTCATTTATATTTCCTTAACCATTGTTTGAATATTAAACAGACCCTCTTTGAACTTATCTCTCTAAAAGAAACCAGATGGTACTTTCAACATTCTGCCTAGCAGTCTCCTTACCCGAGCCCATCAGTTCATTAAGTATATTTCTATTTTCCATGCAATGGTAGGTAACAAGTGTCCACCCCTAGATAATAAAGGTCCCCTTCAATATGTCTTACTCACCTATAGCCTCCAAAAGGACTTCTGCCAAGAGCCTTTTCAAAGTTTTCCCAAATTTTACCCACCACCTGATCCCAGTGACACTGCCACATATTTTGTTTTGCTTTTATATTAGCACCCATCTCCTAGGCATGAAAGCTACATAGCAAAATACTCAAAACTTACTGGTATACAACAATAACAATCATTCATTATTACTATCTCACAGTTCTTGGCATTGACAGGGGCTTAACTAGGTAATTCGTGTTCAGAGCCTCTCCTGTAATTGCAGTCAGTCAGTTACTGGGCTGGAGTCACTTCAAAGCCTTACTCACTCATATGTTCAACAATTGCTACTGGCTATCATATGGGTCCTCAGTATTTTTATCCAGAATGTGGCCTTTCCGTGTAGCCTGGATTTCTCACATGATAGTGGTTGTGTTCTAGACAGATGGAAGCTCTATCACCTTTTATGACCCAGCCTCTCAAATCCAAGTCTGTAGCATTGCTTCTGCTATCCACGAGGACACTCACAAAGGCCTTCCCAGTTTGAAGAGGTGAGGACATAGATTCTTACTATTGATAGCAAAATGGCAAGGTTCTGGAAGACATGTGGGATTTGATATATTATATTGTTGCAGCCATTTTTTGAAAACACAAAGAAACTAGATGCTACCTAGTAAAAATATGCAGTGATGTGTTGAGCTTCAAAGGGGAGAAGTTATTCTGAGTATAGACTGCTTGTCTCTCTATGGCACCCTGCCTCATAATCCCAGTCTCAGTTCCTAAAGAAATCAATAATTCTTTAAAATACTGGGGTATTTCTAATAGTTCATATTATGATAAGATGGGAAAGACAATCCACCTATTATTACTAACATCTGTGTAACTTTGATATTGTTGGTACCAGGTATTGTGGGCACCAGCCACAGTGCCAATGAGAGGTGACGTATTTCTAAGAATATATGAAATGTGGCATCCTGTGTGTCCCAGAAAACTATGCCTGTGGTGGTAGAAGAAATAATTTTGCTAGGAGTGGAAATAATAAACCATAAAAAAATTATTTATCACTATTAATGTGACTTTAAATGCACCCAATGGATGACAAGGAATAGGAGACTTCCTTATATTTAATAAGTACAATAAATACTGTTTGATTTACAAAGATTCATGTATGTTCAGATAGGATATTTAGTTTGTTCTATGGGCCATTATTCCTTCAAATCTTCACAGTTATTTTTAACAAAAGTGAGTAAGTCAAATAACTGAGAAAAGTTGAAAAGGAATTGGAGGGCAAAGGAAAGAAAAGATAGAGAGAGAGTCAGACAGGGTAGGGTGGCACTCCTAGATGGTTTTGCTGAGCAAAGGCAATTTCCAAGGATTCTCTTTATTCAACTCTCTATTTGTAACTGGCTGAAAGTGGATAAATAAAAGAAAACCCAGAAGTTTGAAGAAAGAAAAGTTGAGTAATAGGGAATAGGCTTTGAAAATGAGCTTTAGTTTATATCTGCAAGAGGAAAGATGAGCTAGGAAAAAAATTCTGGTTCAACTGAGGCCCAGTTTAAAATATAAGTTTGAGCCTGGAGGCTCAGATAATCTGGGAAAATAGGAATTTATCCCCAAATTTTATATTTTGCTGTGAAATTTTGTATTTCAGAACAAATCAGAGAATTCTCCAAAAATGTTACAAAGGAGAACCTTCAAAATGCCCCAAAGTAAAGCAAACAATAACTTCTCCTTTGACAGTTCAGAGATCTGGGAGTTAATTATTTCAGTCCAAAAAGATGTCTAAGGAGTATAATATTGGCTTTTATTACCTTTTCTATTTAGTGCTCAGCTTATGAGGAAAACTCCAATATAATTAAGACATTCAACAGAAATTATTTTTGAGTCACTGAAATGTTCCAAGACCCTGGGTCTATCTGAGGATCCCAGAGTTTATTTAGGGATGAAATATTAATAGAAAGACTTGTAAAGACATAATTATAATTCATTCTAATAAGTACTATTATTAATATATAGGAATATTCACTGTTAAATAATCACACAAAAATGGTAACAGAACTGCCAAGAGAAGTTTGGCAAAAACATAGACTCTATTTGAACTGAATCCTGTCAAATGAGTTCAACTTAAAAAGGAATGAGGCAGATCTATATGTATATTGACCAGCAACATTTTCCAAGGCACATTGGAAAGCATGAAAAACAAGTTACAGAACAAAATATACATTATGATCCCTTTCACATAAAAAAAAAATCATACTTTATGTCTATACTTATATCTTTATGCAAATACATTTAAAAAGACCTAAAATAACATAACCTCACAGATAATAGTGGTTACTTCTGGAAAGGGGAAGGGAGGTAAGAACATGGGGGCAATAAAGCAAGACTTTCCTATACAAGTATGGGCTTGCACACAATTTGAATTTTTTTTTCAGCATAGAACTTCATACATTACCTTTGTGGCCACCCAGTTTCAGGTCTCCAAGGGTTGTTGTTTGTGCCGAAGTCTAAGTGAAGAGCTTGCTCGCAGGGCCTACGCAGTGTGTTTTTCACATGAAGTACAGTATGAATGAATGATGCCCCTGGAATTCTAAAACTTGGCCAATATTAGTGGATTCATTCTCTTTTCTAAAAATTTCAGTAGTCTTAAAAAAGAACATTTCATCATCTGTAGAAGAAAAACATTTCATCATCTGTAGAAGAACATTTCATCATCTGTAGGAGAAGAGAAGAGGCAGAGAAAATTATCAGGCCCAAAACACAGACTGTGGGAGAACTTAAAGTGTTTCTGAATGTGAGTGTTGTATTCAGTCAGTCACAGCAAACAAATCTATTAATATAAGTCTAGGTCAGATTATGAAGGCATTGTAACTTTATTTTGTTTGGGATATGTAGGCAAGAAAGTGACATGATCAGAGCTGACTTTTAGGAAGATAACTGATAACAATGTGGAGGATGAGTGGGGAGAAATGGGCAGCTGTGAGGGAAAGAGTGGTTCTAAGGCTGTTGCAGTAGGTGAAAGATGATGAGGACAGGCACTGAGACAAATGGTAACAGAAATGACTGGATTTAAGCCATTTTTAATAGATAATCGGATGCAAAAGGTGAGAGGGATGTCGAAGATGACTTCAAGATCCCCAATCAAGATTTCAAGCAAGATGTCTGAGAAAATGAAAGATCACAATGACTTGCATGCTAAGCCATTGAGTTCCTGACCTAAATCATGACCTGAGTCAGAAATGGTCTCAGAGCCTCAGGTGGGGTTGAGCCTGCCGGTGGGCACTCACTAATTGGTCCCACAATAGATGTACCAAGTCAGACAAGTCATTGTATTGCATTATGAGTAGCTTACGTTCCCCAGTCTTATTCCTAAAGATATCATAACTTGGTCAAGTGCCTTGCTGAAGTATGTCTACAGCAGCCCCTTAATCTCATATAATCATTATATAGTCATATAATCCTCCCTTAAAAGAAACAGCACATTTGCTTGGCTGAACTTGCTCTCCATAAACTAATGCTGCTTCTTACTAAAACATTTTCCCTAACTACTCAAAAACCATTTAAAACATCTAAACATTAAACATCTAAATTGTTTTGCTACATATTTACATTAAGATTGTTACTCCACAGTTTTCCAAATCTAATTTTTTCCTTTTTTTAATTAGAACAGCATTTGCCCATCTTCTATCTTCTGAAATGTTTCTCATTCTTTATGATTTATTAAACTCTCACAATCATATCTTCAGGTTTTCTAAGGATTACTGGTTGTAGGAAATCTGCATCTTGAATTTACTTAAAATGCAGAAATGAGATATCTTAGAACTCTTTCTTTAATATTCTGCATTCATTTGCTGAGGGAGGTATTTTAAATAGTGCATTAGAAAGCCAGTTTGTCTGGATTCTAATAAGCAAACTGGACAGGAATAGATGATGGGATTAGGGAGGTGGGGAAGGGCCAGATCTCGAGGGCAAATTAGCAAAAACTGAAAAACCAGGCATATCTTGGGAGCCACCATATCATTACATGATTTCAGTTCTCTCTGAATAGGTGAGCAAATCAACTCATTATTTTATACTCCCAGGCTGGTTTTCTCACTATGTATATACCTAGCAGCAGGCAATAATAACAATGACAATAAAAATAAATACTTATTGAGTTCTTTACTAAGTACTAGGTGCTGTTAAGTTCTTTACATACCTAATCTCATTTATTTCTCATAATATGCCTACAACGTAGTATATTAGTAATCAGTTAAAGAACAAACTCCATTCTTGCTAGTTTAAATGAAGAATTATTTTATTACAGGGTATTACATAGTTTGGAGAATCATGGAATGGGCTGAAGAAACAGATTCAGGATTGAGTTTAAAGAGTATATCTCTGCAAGCCTCACAATAGAATCAGTGCTGCCTCTTCTAAGACTAGAAAACTATTGGCCCCAAAACTAACACCAGTTGGGAACTCACAACAGCCAGGTGGCTGCCACGATCAGAGAACTTCCATAAATCAGGGGCTGCTATAGCTGCCAGCTTAGGACCTGTTCCACGCTAGCTACAATCTGCACTACCAGAATGGATAGCCCATGTTTGCCTTTGGCACCTATAAAGCAAATGCCTGGACATGGTGAGCTCTGCTCGGCACAGAACAACCTAAATGCCTCCACTACCTCTTTACCAGGAGGAAAAGAAAAAAAAAGAAAAGAAAAAGAAAAAAAAAAACAAGCAAAAGCTGCAGAAATATATCATCTGCCTCACTTCTACCTTTCAAATCTCAACAGTTCACCTTAACTTATCCGGAGCCATAGCTGCAAAACTGAGAGGTCTTGTTCTTTTTAATTAGATTTATTGGTATGTAATTTATTGAAAATAAAGTTCTCCCATTGTATTAAAGATATAGAGTTCAATGGGTTTTGAGAAATTACACTGTTATATAACTGATTTTCAAGATACAGAACACAATATCTTTTTATCTTTGATAAAATCCCTTGTTCTTAAGTCTATTTTGTTATTAGTATAGACAGTCCAGTTTTCTTTTGGTTATGGTTGTCATCATATATTTTTCCCTCTCTTTCTATGTATTTTTCTCTTTACATTTAAAATGGGCTTCTTTAGACAAAATATAGTGATCTCTTTCATCCAACCTAACAATCCTTTGTCTACTTTTAATAGAATGCTGGGACCACTTATTTCATTGTGATTATAAAGATGGATATTTTACATGTACTGTTTTGCCATGTTTTCCTATTTGTGCCATTTATTCTTTGTTCCTTTTTCTCTCTTTTCCTACTTCTTTTAGATCATTTGTTTATGATTCTGGTTATCACCATTAATGGCTTATTTTCTATGCATATTTTTATTTATTTTAGGGGTTGCTCTAATATTTAAAATATGTACCTTTTAATTACCTTCAAAAATAGCTTTACCATTAGCTTATTAGAACAGTATGCTTCCATTTCTCTTCTCTCATTCTTTCTGTTACTGCTTTAATACATTTTACTTCTACGTGTGTTACAAAGCCCATAAACGTTGTTATTTTTACTTTAAATTTTTTTTATCTTTTAAAAGACTTTATTTATTTATTTACTTATTTGTTTATTTTTGAGACAGTCTCACTCTGTTGCCCAGGCTAGAGTCAGCCTAGCTCACAGCAACCTCCAACTCCTGGGCTCAAGTGATCCTACTGTCTCAGCCTCCTGAGTAGCTGGGACTACAGGCATGTGCCACCATACCCGGCTAATTTTTTCTATATATTTTTAGTTGGCCAATTAATTTCTTTCTATTTATAGTAGAGACGGGTCTCGCTCTTGCTAAGGCTGATCTCGAACTCCTGACCTTGAGCGATCTTCCCACCTTGGCCTCCCAGAGTGCTAGGATTACAGGCTTGGCATTCTTTGAGCATTTTGAATCCATGAGTTCAAGTTTTCATCAATTTGAATAAAGTTTTGCCAAGATTTTCTTCAAATATTACTTCTGCCCTCTGTCCTTACCTCTCTTCCCATCACTGCCTTTCTCTCCTTCTGGGACTTTAATTAAATATATGTCAGACATATGTATATTTTCCCACAGGTTTCTGATACCTTTTTAAATTTTGTTTAATCTTTTTTTCTCTCCATACTTTATTTTCTGTTATGTCTTTTGCTATTTTTTCAAATTCACTGATTACTTCTTCTATCCTGTCTAATGTGCTATTATTAATCCTCTCCAATGTATTTTTCATTTCAGCTACTCTACTTTTGTTGCTCTATTTTATTCTATTTGGGGTCTTTTTCAAATTATTTTTCTCTTCATAATATTTATTTTTTCTTTACAACCTTCAACAAATTTATAAGACTTGTAATAGTTGTTTCTGTCAATTTCATTATCTCTATCACTTCTGGGTCTGTTTCTATTATTTTTTTCTCTTGGTCATGGGTAATGGGAATTTTTTCATCAAATACCAGACACTGTGAATTTAAAGTTAATGAATGCTGGATTTTATTGTATTCTTTCAAAGAATGTCCAACTTTGTTCTGTCCTGTAGTAAAGTAGCTTTCAGTTCAGTTTGATCCTTTTGTGACTTTCAGGGGTTTTTTTTTTGTTTTTTTTTTTTTGTTTTGTTGTTGTTGCTGCTGTTGTTTCTCTGGCATACGCAAAGCAGTCTACCCTCTGAGATTATATATCTTCTGAAGTCTGTATCCAGTGGCTCATCTGTTACGAAGTTTAGCCACCCTGTCTGGAAAACATGTGAATTATTCCTAGCCTTACGTACACCTGGAATTATTTGACCTAATAACTTCCAGTGGTTTATTTTATTTTATTTTTTTTCATCCAGTCCCATAAAATTTCACCTCACATTTACACATATCAATACTCAGTCAAAGACTAAAGGGGACACCTCTGGAGCTCTTGCTATTTCTGAAAGCTCTAAAAGCATTCTCCTCTCTAGGTTTGGCCTTGCAAATTACAGCCACCTTGGCCTATCTATCTCCTCCATTCAGCAAGGTCACTGCGCTTTCCTTCGGTTCCTTATACTTAGGCCCAGGAGTGTTTTTAGGCAGTAAGCTAGGAGAATTGTAGAGCTTACCTCATTTGTTTTTTCCTTCCCTCAGGGATAACAGCTTTGCAGCGCCTGTTGCCCAATTTTAGAAAACAGTGTTTTTATACATTTTGTCCTTCTTTCTAGTTGCTTATGGCAGAAGAACAATACCTGTAAATGTTAATCCTTTATGGGGAGAAGCAAACACGCTCAGAAATACAATTTTTAGTTGTCAACGCTACATGAGAGGAAGGCAGACCAAAAGGAGAGCAGAATGATTTCTGAGCACCAGTTCACAGCATCCATCCATATTATCCCCAAGCTGCAAAGAAGAATACTTGGGCACAATAACTCACAGAGATAGTAAGTGGCAGAATTAGGATTAGAAACACAATCTGATTTCAGAGCCTCTGCCTTCAGTCACTTTTCTCTATTTCTTTCTTAATTCTCAACTATTTACACCCATCCATGCCTGACTGATTCTTTTCTCTTTTGTATCTACTGTTTGTATATCCAAACCTAGTCTGACAGAGCAGAAAGAAGTCCCTGAGACACTAGACAAATCACAAAAAGAATAACCACTCTTACAGATAAACGAGAAAGAAAAAAATTTAAATCTATGGTCTTTTAGCTTCAGGTCAACTTGACACTCAGCAAAATTGCATTCCTCATTGTTGCTTCAGATATATCCCTTCTAAATGAGGTTCTCAGCATCTCATTCTCCTTTCATTTAATACCTTTTCCTTTTATTTGCTATTCTTCTTGACTTAAAATAACCAAATAATGGGATCTACATTATTAATATTAGAATTAATGAGAAATTAGTAACAAAAATTCATGTAATTCAGTGTCTGAACCAAGGAACTCTACCCTAGAATGGTTTTTGTATAGCTGGTGTATTAACATGGCATTCAGCTATTTGTCATTATAGTTTCTCTCTCTCAACCAACAAATATTGTTCAATCTCTGGAATCATGACTTTATAAATCATGTAAGGCAATACAAGTTCTTTTCATAAGTAACTCTCAAAGGCTGTATTGTATCCCTAATTCACATTCTAAACTCCCACTGAGATCTAGTCATGTGCAGATCAAGGTCACACCATGGATAATATTGTCACTTTCATCCCCATGTGAGACACAAGGGTGAAGACATAAGTCTTTTTCATCAGTAAGGTCCAAGCTCCAGTGTAACTGAATGAGGTCCGAGGCCAAACACAAAGGCTGATTTTTAACAGAATTGTTTCCATTGCTTGGTCACCTTCCAGATGTGCACATGTGTCAAAGCAACGGGTAGAAACTGTTTGAGACTGCCCAGATTAGAACTAACTAAAAGACTCACACACTCAGAATCCAGCAGAATCACTGCCTTAGAGCTGTCAAACAATAGGCTATTGATCATCCAAAATCCATAGCTATCCTCCTACCTCCCTCTCACTTACCCACTCAGCTTCAAGCTGAGCTGATACTGACAAAATAACATAGTTTAAGAAAAATAGAAGCCCTTAAAATTGCTAGTCTTAAACTTGCTTCCTACAAAGGTAATTCTCTACAGTGATTTTTATCTTTCAGTGTCTTGAGTAATTACAGGATTTAGAAACTTTATCCTAATTTTTCCCTTGTTTGTATCAAGCAGTATATTATTTTCTTCTCAAGCTACAGGGATCATAATCGCCATGCCGCTGTTGTTTAGAAGATGAAATATATTCTTTATTACTTCAAGCAACACTTGATGTATTAAGTTTAGCAAGTATCCAAACAAGTCAAGTGGAGGGGATCTTGTAATAATATGAACATTTCTGTGCATTACTCACTCAGGTGAAAAAGTGAAGTCAAGTATACAGTGGATGGGAATTTATGAAAAGATTTAAAAACCTCCACTTGAGAAAATATCACACAATCCTATTCTTCTGTCTTTTGGAGCCAATATTAGAGGTGATGGCCCATTTCAGGTCATAACAAAAACAAAACTGATACACTGGTTTTATACAAGTTTGCTAAAGATTAGAAGTCAATGTTGTATTGTCCTTATTTTTTTTTCTTTTTATTTCAAAAGATTTTTTTTTCTGCTTCTGCTGTTTAATGCAGGCTGTATGCCAAAACCATCTTAGAAAGTCTGCTATGCCAGATGTCACCCTTTTGCCCTTTTGCTCTATCTGCAGATTTTCTTCTAACAACAGCTGAAGCCCAAGTTAGCAAGCATGTATTTTCTACAGTAAAAGAGGTATTATGAATAACACCTTTTGTATTTTGAATCACACTCTCAAAGAGCACAGCTCTTTGTTCATGCACTACATCTTTAAAAAAGGAGTATTCATGGCTGTTTTAGATCTAAAGGGAGAAGTTTAGGGTTTTAACAATTTAAGATCAGTGTCATCACCCATAGTAGAAGCTGATAGGTAAGGTTTAGTACATTGATTTTTGGGGGGTTGGTTTTTGTTGTTGTTGTTGTTGTTTGCCTTTAAACTAAGCATTTCTAGGGAAAAACAAACAAACAAACAAATTTTAAAAATCCAAAAATCCACACTGCTCTACCAGTAAGTCTTTTATGTCTCTTCTATGTTGCCAAAACAGACCTGTAGATAGTAAAACTGTCCCCCATACAAGCTAGCTCCCTGGTTGAACAGACTTGCTCGACCAAGTGCTTCATTCAAACAAAACATTGGGTGGGTTTTGTGCCATTATAGAGAGAATACGTCCTCAAATCAATAGTTAATTAGGGCAAAGAGGAGTTTCTGGATAAGCTGTCAGGCCAACTTTGGCCTCCCATATGTGTGTGTACTCTGTCAGCCCTCAGCTTTGCAAGTTTCTGTCTGCATGTTGGTCAACAATCTAAGAGCTGAATGTAACCCAGTCAGAAAATATGCCATTACACATTCTGGATATCGGAGAATTTAGAGGTTCTCTAAAGGAGAGGAAGAAAGGTTCGGGGTAAAAGAATTCCTTCTTTCAAGAAGAACCTGTTCTAAGTATCCAATTTTGACTTTCACATCAATTCATTTCTGCCCATTTTCAAATTTATTTTACATGACAGAGGTCTAAGTTACAAAATCACGACATTCACTATATGAGGTCATAGATATTGCTTTTTTAAAATTGAAAGAGATCTTAGAGATCATCTTGTGTTAAACTGGAAAAGTAAAAGCAGATATGGAACAGTTTCAGGAAGTACTGAACAATAGCCATGAACTAATGTCTCTGACTACTGGGACAACAAAGCCATATATTGGCAAGAACTCAATGAAAAAGCAGCAGCACTGAAATGGAACCAGCCTTCTTGTTTCGTACATGAGAAACACGAAACCTGGAGCTAGGAAGTAACTTCTGTTGCTTAACATATAGTCAAGGTCAGAGAATTGGTCTTTTCCCTTCTTTTCCCCCACTTTTTCCACTATACCACAACTATAGCTCGTTTTGTGAGGCAGTGCTGGACAGTTGGTAGTGCTGCTTTAAATCACCATAAGAGGGATTCTGAGGCCACATCAAAGCCTAGTGCAAAGGATGCTATGACAAATATGCCATGTGTGCCATAGGCTCCAGGGAAGGTGGTGGTGGCATAAATACCATGCAAGTGCCATTGCTGGACTAGCTGGCACAATTGGGCCCATGGTTTAGCCATGAGGTACAGAGGAGAAATAGGTTGCTGTTTACTGCCACCAGGATACCAGAAAACTTTCCTAAGCTATTTGTATGGTTTATACCCAGTTGTGCTATACAGACCCAGATGTAAGGGAACTTAGAGTGTGAATTCTGCCAATTTTTTATCTGAACAGAAACATTTTCTTTTTAATGCAATTATGTATACTCTATTAAGAATCAAATCTCAAACAGACTTACCAGAAACTTACAAAAGGAAAAGAAAACAAGTGAAGGCATCAAGGAAGTTAATAATTTAGTTGAAGCAACTGCAATTACTTGGGCTTTTAAATCATTTTTGCTAGTCCTAAACCAATCTTCAGCTTCTAAAATCTCAGTCTCTCACTAAAGCTAAATGCCTCAAAATAACAGTTTGGTAAGCATATCCAAACCTGTGCTCATGTGAGCATCTGTGCTTCTTAGAGCAGCTGTCTATGAGAAAGAGATACTGTCTTTAATCTGATTCTGTACAGATTCTGATTCTGTACCCACTCTCTGCTCGGGCTGAGTAGCTTTACCATGGAGGTGAGAGTTGATCCAATGAAAGGTCTCGGCTCCTCCCAAATACTTTTGCACAGTCCATGGTTCCCATCATGGCTGATTTTTAGAATCACTCTGGGCGAGCCTCCCAAACATACAACTTCCTTACCTCCAACCCCAGAGAGGCTGATTTGGTAGGAGTGGGCCCAGGAAGCTTTTTGATCATTTTTAGTTAAGTTCTCCAGGTGATTCTTTAGTAGCTAGTCTAGGAACAAGTCTTTGTAAACCAGAACCATAGCTCTCATTTTGATTCCCATGAAACTCTTGTTTTTTCCCATCTATTTCTTTCTTACCATTTTCTAGCAGTTGTGCCCATCAGAGAAAGCACTATACCTCAGAGGGAAAATGGGGAAAATAAGAGCTGAAAAAGCAACAAACCAACAAAATCATAAAATTTAGAACCTGGAAGGAGTTCCAGAGACAATATACCCCAGACTCCCACACCATCAAGCTCTAATTGATTTGCTTGTAGGATGAACATGACCTCTCTGGCTTGGCCAGAGGCCATGACACAGGATTGTCATATCCTGGCCCTATTAGCACAGTGGTGTTACTGCTTGTCTTTGTCCCCTATAGACAGGGGCCCAAAATGTACACTTCTAGAAAGCCCTGTTCACATGGCTGTGCCTTAGGGTTTTCCATTTACATAGACCACAGTGCACAGTGTGAATATCACCCCCTGGAGTTGTGCTCACCCAGTGGCCCTGACTATAGGCATTTGAGTTCTTGATTTCTGATCTTGTCCAAGCTTCTCATGTTTCATATCTGAAAACTGAAATCTACAGACACAATGGGACCTACCTAAGATTATAGAGCAAGGTAGTGACAGAGTTAAGGAATACCATTCCTGAATCCATAAGAAGAGTTACCTGGGTCAATGCAGACATCACAACTCAGCAGTCCAGCTGCAGAGGAAGTAAGGACAGTATGTTGAGATAAGAGAGTTGACCCATGGAACATGAATATTATGTCACAAAAGTCTTGCCACTGAAATCTCCACTTCCCAGAGTCCTACAGTCAAGCTGATGGGTTCAAAAACAATGAATTAAGCTCCATAGCAGTAAATGATCCCATTGAAAGAGATTTGAGTACTTGATAGGGAAAATGGGAGATAGCCATGTTATTTAGTTAGAAAGAAAAGATAATAACTTCCTCCATAAGGTTAAAAAGAGAGATTATTGTTCTTAAGACTTCCTCTTAAATGTTCTTCTTTTCATAATCTTAGAAGAAAAACACCCATATTATGAAGTAGAAGTAACTCAGAAGATTCTCAAGAATAATTAAAGGAATAACAGATTAATGAAAGAGTAGTCTTTGGACAAGCTGGAAGGGGTGACTGATTCTGAAGTACACTGTTTTTATACTGAAGTATGGGCTGTTGGGAGGCAATTGTCCATAAGTGTCTGGTGTTATGAGGAGAGGCACTGCCTATCTTTGTTCCAATTTATCTTTTCAATGATATTTGTAGAGAGAACAGACTTGGAAGATGGTATCTCCATCCAGAGCAATAGGAAAGTCTCTTTACTATCCTGTATAATAATGATAATGTCTTCCTCTGGGGCAAAGAACAGGCAGGCTTACTGTCTATTATAAAAGATTCAGGTTTTCTAATTCAGGATTCCTCACTTGTGATGCAATCTCTCTGTATATGCAACATTCATCTGAATCCCTCCATGTCACCTACATGGGACCTAGAGCAGGGACAGGAAGAAAACTGATAAAACATGATGCTTAATCCTCTTGCTGCTGTTATAACAAATAAAGTCCTCTGTATCTGACCCAGGAATCTCATGTGTTCTGAAGTTTCTACAAAACCATAGTAAGCAAACATGTTAGTTATCAGGAAGGGTGGAATCTCAGAATCTTCACTTCACAGTTTTTGACATGGAGGAAGGACAAATTAAGTAAATAAAACTGGATTTTCATTCACTATAGTATGAAAAAGAATGCAGTACTAATAAATATAAAATTAATATAGATAAATAGTAAGTTTTTGCTTTCTATTGATATATCACAAAAATACCACACTATTGCATGAGACATTCTAGAGTCAGGCTAAACTGTAAGAAAAGTGACTAGAACCTGAGTCAGAATCCAGAAAGGCTAATTGGTAGTTCAAGGCATGGAGTCCTAAAGACATATCCAGCTGAGACAACAAGCTGGTTAACAGTGTGTGGTGCAGGGTCCACGGGCTAGAGGAATACAAATTATCAGAAGGGTAGAGAGACAGCTGATTCCTGGCAAGGTAATGGATAATGTAGATTTGGCTTCAAGAAACATAATCCACTCTCTCATCCATAAGGTGAGTTGGAGGATAGAGAGCAGTGGGACCCCAAGTTAGGACCCCAAACCATGAGTGAGACTAGAAAACTAAGCAGGCTTACCAGATTGAATAGAATGGGGTAAAAACTATAGTTCCATTGTAGAACGAGGTTAAAGACACACAAGAAAAAACAGGGAATGTAAAGAGACTCAGAAGTTACACAGATCTCAGGGCCATCCCTGGCTCACCAGATATTGACTTGAAATTGAAGCTTCCAACATCTTTCTGCCTCATTCAGAACTGCCTTAGCAAGTGAGTGGGCCTGGATCTGCTGCTGGAGCCTTCTATAGATTCAGTATGAAGGAAAAGGCAGAGGGAGAGAAGCAACACACTGAAAGGCAGCATGCAAAATTTGTTGTTCTGTTTTCCAAACAATCATAGAAGTGAGTCCTATGACAGTCCATTCAATCAGATAAATCATGCTATTTTTGTCATAGAACCAATGACTTTCACATCAAAATGGGAAATATATTTACAAGGTTTAGATTTGAACTATTGGAGCATACGGCTTTTTAAACACTAATGGAAGTTGTTTTTGTTCTTATTGTCCCAATACAGCAAAGTTATTCTTTAGACTCAGAATTCACTGGCCCATAGGTCCTTTGGTGAAAGGCTAGGAGAATCATTACAGCATATACTCATCATGGTGTTGCAAAATCCTTCCCCTAGGTGACCCAGCTACCATTTTGGTCAATGAATTTTAGGTCTAGATGGACCAGGTCTGGGAATGGAAAGAGATTGTGAATTTGGGGGGGGGGATTTCTATACATCTCCCGCTCATCCATTCTTACTTCCTGAGCGTCTACTTCCTTGTTATGATGTATATTCATCAGTAACCTTGTTGGCTGTCCATCTGTTTTGCCCCTGAGAATGCCATGTCTGTTAACCATCTTCATAATTCTCTGCAGGTCCAGCCAGCTTGGCTACCCCTTCATGACATCTGGAGGGTAAGTGCCACCACCTGGCCTCTATTACTTTGGGGCCTTATCATTCCCACTGCTAGCAACAAGCCAACCTTTTTAACAGTGTCTCCTCCCATCAGCCCTGCTTTCCAGAGATCCACCACTGAATGTCTCAGTGATGCTGGTTCCCTTCTCATCATCCCACTCATGATGGCCTTGGTGAGTGGTGTGTCCTCTGGGACTTTCTGTAGAACACAATCCTCTGTCAGGACTTCTGGCCTCACATATAATAGCTACTCCAGTACACACACTTTCATGCATTTTAAACTTCTTGCTTTGCCCTTTACCACCACAAATACCAGGCATTTCCTTTTCTCTCAGCATGGACAGTCATTTTCTCCAGGTTTTAGAAGCCACTTAAGAAGATTTTCACCATCTTCTGAAGTCCTTATCAGGGTGTTGTTTCTTGCATCTGAAGAGAGTCCTCTCAAGTCAATAATGTTTCCCTTATTCAGTTTTATGTTGTAATTCCCTTGGTTTGGCATCCTCAAAATCCAGTCCCATGGGTCTTCCACCAGCTTCTTCTAGTACATGCTGGCTAATTGTCACAGCTCCTTTGGAGTACAGCTCCATTCTTCCCCTAGCTGGGCTATGCTGCAGCTTAATCCTAGTTATTGATCTGGAAGCCAGGAAAGGAAGTAGGAGCAGATCCCAAGAAGGACTCTTGTAGCTTGGAGGGGCAGAGTGTCTTTCCCTAAGGGAAAGGGTTTAGTTCCAGTTGGTTTTCTGCTTTCCTACTGTAGGGGATACTGGCCTCTTTATAAGCTCTACCAAAGAAGCCTTCCAGACTACAGACTTAATTTGTAATTATTTGTCAGCTATCCTCAGCTTGTCATTAGCCCTTTTTGTAGGTGCTCAATAATGAGCCCATTCCATTGACTTTGCATACATTGTTCTCTCCACATACATTCAAAGCCTGAAACCCGCATCATCGCACCTGCAAGTCTCCTCCACCTTTGCATTCTCCCAAGTCATCTCCAGGGAAGGTTTTTGGCAATTGGCATACCATGTCGTGCCAGGGGCTACCTCACATACCACCCCATCTTACTGACTACTTTCTCGGGACAATACTGCCCCCTGTGTGTCAGTGGAGTCCTCCTGGAAGCAGACACTGAGACAGCTAGGAATGCAAATCTGTACCATTCTGAAAGGCAAGGAGAGGAAGAAAAGATTGGGCAAGAGCAGCTGCTAAACCACCATGCAGATCTGTGGTCTGCATTTTTTATTAGACATGCTCCTCTCTGAGGGAAATATCATGGCACTTCATCACAGACTTGCTCAATTATCAGCTGGGGCCACCCCAAGAAAGATGTGACTTCAAAAGTGAAGCAGATCTGAAACAAGTTAACAGCTGGTGGCTGTTACTGCCACACTGTACCATACTCCTCTAGCAGGGCAACCAGTTTTTTTCCTAAAGGGGATTCACATGGGCATATCTCTGAGTTTGGCCACATTGTTTCTCTTCACTTTCCACTGAAAAAATGCCTTTCACATTGGTTTTGTGGCCTTTGGTGATTGGTCCCTACCTTCCTGTACTTTGGGGTACTTGGAGTTGCAATGACATCTGTTATTGATGTCAAGTTGAACCCTGTTTTTTGCTTTTGCTTTCTTTTCTCTGTTTTAATGTGAGGATTCAGAATGATTTTTAAAAAATATGCTGTCATTGATGCCATCTTCCCAGAATAGGGTGCAGATTGTACACACACACACACACACACACACACACACACATATACATATATTTTTTATCTACATTTTTAAAGTAAAATGTAGAACACTCAATGAGAAATTTGATATCTACTTTAGCATTTACACTGAATCAAGCCACTGAAGGAATGTCATCAGAAAAGAAGACATTTAAAACAGAAAATCAAATTGCAAGTTATCATAGATTTTTTTTAAAACCAAGAAAGTGATGTGCCTGAGACTGATTCAAAGCATAATGAAATGACCTTATGCCTTTTTCCTACCTGTCACATTGCACAGCTAATAATGTAAAGTCTGAAAGACACAAATTTCATAGATTTGAGAGAACGGAGTGCAGGAAATATGCAGAGGCAAAAAAAAAATACATTCTGAATTCGCACAAATGTTCACTTTTGAAAATGGAAGAAAGTTTATGCTTGTTATTTCACACAAATGGATTCACCTAACCATAATTAAAGGCTCTAGCCAATTAAAGTTGTAATAAAACCACAGACAGCTAGCTGTAAAATGAGTAGAAGAAGAAGAATAACAACTCTCCTGAGGAGTCTGGGAGCTGAAGGTTGCTTATGGCTCTCTGTCTTAGATCTTATACTTTTGAAAAATAATGAATCTCAGGACTTTCATGGTTTTGTACAGCTTTCTTACATTTTTAGAGTATTTTTGTTCTTTTGAGCATTTTTCCCCCTTGGTATATGCCATGTGCAATCAGATGAGCAGCAGGTGCCATCCCCATATAAAATGGCTTTTGAGGACCTGATATGCCTTTCCTTTCTCAGGTCCACACTTCCAATAAACAGTTTTTCCATCTGGGTAGGAGTCAGGATGGTTCAGTGGAAGGTTAAGGAATCTGGCAACACTAAGCAGACCTGTACTTAAATCCCAGCTCCACTATTTCATAAAGAGGCATTGGGCAAGTAGTGTAAACTCTCTAAGCCTCAGTTTCCTCTTCTGTAAAATTAAGATTCTGCAAGTCACTCACCTTTTAGAGGTACTGAATTAATTAAAGATAAGTATTTAATTGCCTGGCATAGAATAAGTGTTTAATAAATGTCGATTACTTCATCATCTATTAGTTTAGAAAAAATATTATCTGTGATGTTCCCAAATTATTACTATCTATATGTCAGTATGAAACACTCTGTTTTTCTACTGAAAAGATCAAATCAGCTGGCTTTTTTGTTGTCATGTAGACACAGACCTCCTAGGGATTAGTCAAAGGAGAAATAGAATTAAACTTGGGCTCTGAATTTTGTTTTACACTGAGCATAAAGAGACTACAAAAACAAAACAAAACAGGAAAAAAGGGCTTTTACCTATATTATCTCTTTAAAACATTTAAAGAACAGATCTAGTATCTGTGCAAAGGAAGGAGAAAACAATAACAAAAAAGGCTATAGGTGATTTTTGTTTTGTTTTGTTTTTCATTCTTCTGAAAAATAGCACTCAGTATCCACAAGTTTCACAACAATGGATCAAAAATGTAATTAGGCCTACAGCGGCGGTATCTGTACATGTGCAGACTTTTTTCCTTTGTCATTATTTCCTAAACAATACAGTATAACAGCTTTTTACATGGCATTTAATTGTATTAGGGATTATAAGTAATCTAGAGATGATTTAAGTATATCAGAGGATAAGAGTAGATTATGTGCAAATACTACACTATTTTATATCAGGGACTAGAACATCCATGAATTTTGGTATCCTGAGGTAAGGCTGTACTAATAATTTTATCTAAATGAAACCAATACTCCAGAATGAAGATGTTTGCCCTTAAAATTTTCACCAAAATATGAATATTTATCTATTAGTGGTGAAGTTTTGGTTTTCAGCTTTTCTTTTTTTTTTCAGAAGTGATTGAACTTCATGATTAAATTAGAAATTTATGTTTAGATTCACAAGAGAATATACCAGTTCAAAAATATTTTATAGAAAGTTCAGGTCATTTCTCTGTCTGCTGCTGCTACTTTTATATGTGTGCATGATATTTTTAAAAAGAAAGCATTAGAACAGTATTTATCTTGCCAAGAATAAATGTCAAAGTCATATCTGCAAGAAGAACACTGAACTTTTTATTGAAGGCCAGCTGCCAAATGCAAATTAACACCTACAAAGAAATATCGGACAATTGCTTTGAATATTAATAAGTATGAACCGAAAGGTTGATAGATGTTCATATAAGATATATGGATTAGTGCATGTACTATGATAGTAAAAGCAAATATGCTTTGTAGGTTTGAGAAAAGCTGTGGATTAAAATTTTTTTAATTTTTATTTAATAAGTCAATAAGTATATATTGATTTCTTACCAAAACTGTATAATAATTAAGGATATCTTACAATAAAATGGATGACTTTTCGAGTCAATGAGCTCATGGACAGTTGAAAGTTTATTAAAAAGCTGGATGTTCATATGTTAGTGGGTTGTGAGGGGAATTCATAGATTAGATTAGAACAAAGATAGCAAATGGGTATCCAGCCCTAATTGATCAGTAGAAACTGCCTAGACATCTAAATGGAGAATAATTCTGAAGCTACATCTAAGTTCATTAGGAAAAAGTACCCTGATCTCTTAGCAAAATATGCACAAGACAGGAGTGGAACACATGTTATCTAGTCACCAAACCTGTTTAGCAGGTGATCTAGGTAACAATAGTTAACAATAACAAATGTCATCAATAAATGATATTAATAAATTAATACTTTGCACTATGTGTTCTGAGTAATTTGCATTCATTATCTTAGTTAATCTTCTTAACAGCCCTCCAAAATATGTGCTGTTATTATCCCTACACAATGAGGAAACTGAGGAATAGAGATGTTAAATAACTACCAAAGTGGGTATTAAATAGTAGAGGTAGGATCTGAATATTGTTCTGCCTGGAATCAAAGCTCTTTTTATTAGCTCTCTAAGAAGTTGGGTTAGGTCCTGCCTAGCTCCCAGGCTCAAGATAATGCAAGTAAATAGGAAGCAGGATCCACTAACTACTTGCCCTGCTTCATTGAAAACCAATGGCCAGGAATTAAGGGAACAAACCCGGCACTCAACATTGAGCCACATTTGCTTTGTTTTCTCAGACTTGAGAAAACAATACTTTAATACTCTTAACCAAACCTCTGCCTTTCAAAAACTTGGGCCTCCTTTGTATTCTAGAATTGGTATTCAGATCCTTGTCCTGTTCCCTGAGCCTGAGTCCCTTGATAAATTATCTAACCCTGACCCTGGGTCTCACCCTCCTCTTGCTAAGTCGCCCCAAAACTGAACCCCTGACCCACACCCAGTTAAATATCTTTGGACACTGCAGCTAGATCTGTGATCTTGCGGCCAGCGCCAACCCAAAGGGTAGATGAGCTCCCAAAGACCCCCATCCCCAGACTGTCTAGACTCACAGCAGATACTCAGCATCCTGGGCTCAGAGCCAAGTGTGATGAGATAACCCCTGAAGGTACTTCTAAGATTTTACCCTGTAAACCTGAATATTCATAAGCTAAGAGGGTTTTTTTTGTTTGTTTTTTGGTTAAAAAATAAAGATAGAAAAGAAGGGAGGAAAAAAAGTTTATCTTACAGTCCTAGGTTGTACTGAGTCAAAGCCAGGGTATTGCCATAGAACAGAAAAGGTTGACAGTGAAATAAGCTCTAGGAATAGCACAGAAGCTCTGCACTCCTCTCCCTTAGGGCCTGAGCAGGGTCAGGCGATGAGATGAGTCAGCTCCGGCCCAGGCTTCTCAGACTGGAGCAAGGAGGCCTCTGTTTAGAATTAGCCTAGTAACTAATGCAGGTAACACCTGCATTCCCTCACCAGGAGGCACAACATTTACTAGAAATCTGCCTACTGCCCTTGGTTGCTCGAAGTTTTCTGCTCAAATTTTCCTCCTGTCACTTTACTCTTTATCATTTAGATCTGCAGCCTCCAAAATGAACTATTCTTCCTCCCTACTCACTACTTGTCAAAACTCTGATTACCTGAATGCTGGTGAGTGAATATCACTATTAACAGTGAAAATATCATAGAGAAAAACTCTCATGGTTTTACTGGCTTCATAAACACTGCCCTGAACTTCAAAGAATTTAAAGTCCAGAGGTAGGCAAAGGGACCCCAACCCTTAGCAGGGCACTACCACTTTAATCAGCTTTATATATTACATTTCTGGGTTAAGCTTTCATTCAGAATATAGATTCTACCTATTTTTTTAAAAAATGAAAGAAGAAAAACTACTCCTTTTTAATATTAGGAGGATCTTCAAGTCTCATGAAAATCCTGTTTAATTCACCTTAAGTCTATTTTCTCTAAACCTGGCCTTATTAGAAGAATTTGTTAGTATCCACTATAGGATAATATACCATCTCCTTGAATGAGTCAAAGATAGAAAGGCAATATAGAATCTCAGAGGTATCAGAAAATAAAATCTATTTTCCTCATTCCCCTGTAGCTTTCTAGTGGCCCTGTCTGGAACCTGTCAGATGCCCTCATTCTTAGGGATCTATTATTTCTAGATTGTTCCCAATTCAGATCCTTCTATAAAATTATGACCCACTTCACTATCTGGGAATTTTGCTTGGGAATTCTACTTTTCGAGGTGTAATTGAGAAGAGTGGAAGGGATGGACATTTAATGGTGTGGATATTCAAAATAGGCTCATGAGTGCTTTTTTATAATCCTAGATGAAAAAAAGATTTAACAAAAAAAAAAACAAACCTCTGGATACTACATATGAACATTAACTGGTCATCTGCAAAGTCTCCTCAAACCCTTCAGAAGAAGAGTCCATTTGGACCAAGGGAAACCACTCTCTGTCAGGCTCAGGTGAGAAATACCTGGGCTCTGATAAGGTCATCGTCAGGGCACATATGTAAAATTAAGATGATAGAACATGACATTAAAAGGTAATAATTATATATATAACCTCATTAATGAGAGTTTTTTCACTTTGAATTAATCATTCCATATTTTATTGCATAATATACATATTAGGAAATGCTGAGTCAATATCTTAGATTAATTTCTGAGTACAGTAAGAAAGACAATTGATCAATTACCTTTAGAAACATAGAGTGGTTTTCTCAGTTCACTTGGAAGTAGTTATTAATTATTACTTCAGTGGATGATGGAGTACTTAATGGCCAGGAAAAAATATAGTAATAGAGTATTAATAGTAAGATCGTAACATTAAATAAAATGTAAATAGTATATCTAATTATATTAATAGTAATTCACACCAATTTAGCAACTTCTGTGTGCCTAAAACACAGATAGAAGAAGCTCTCTGAACTGTTTTTCTTTTGAGACAGAGTCTCACTCTGTTGCCCGGGCTAGAGTGCCATGGCGTCAGCCTAGCTCACAGCAACCTCAAACTCCTGGGCTCAAGCGATCCTCCTGCCTCAGCCTCCCGAGTAGCTGGGACTACAGGCATGCGCACCATGCCCGGCTAATTTTTTTTCTATAGATTTTTAGTTGGCCAATTGATTTCTTTCTATTTTTAATAGAGACAGGGTCTGGCTCTTGCTCAGGCTGGTTTCGAACCCCTGATCTTGAGCGATCCTCCCGCCTCGGCCTCCCAGAGTGCTAGGATTACAGGCGTGAGCCACCACACCAGACTTGAACTGTTTTTCTTTTATGGACAAGGAAACTGAAGGCTCTGAAGATTAAGAGACTTGCTAAGGTCACACAGCTAGTAAGTGTCAGGGTCAGTGTTTCAGCCCCAGCCTGCGTGAATCCCATCCCATGGCTGCTTTGAGAGAACACGTTGCTATTCCCTCCACAGCACCTCCTCCAACTGCTCGCTGCAACTGTGGAATCACTTGCTCACTCAACTATAATATAATTGGTTTTTTTAAATAGCATGAGACTCTGACTAAAAAATGTTCTTGTTAAAGAATTGAGATGTCATTCTGGAACGGCCACAAGATCTCATGGTTCTACCTGAGGTTGTAATTCTATTCCAAGAGTCCCTGCAAAGGAAATGTCTGTCTTCTCTCCTCTTCTTTGGCTCTGTCCTCTCCAATCTCTCTGTCTGCAAACACTCACTGTCACCACCCTGACATATGCACTTTAAAAATCTTCCCTGCTTCTTGCTATTATCTCAAACCAAAGCCCTATTATTTTTATCCTTGCTACTAACTTTAAGTAGTGTATATTCATTTTTGTATTCACTCCTTAATGTATTACTATCTAACTTCCACTCCCAATACATCTTCACACTGTTGTTCTAAAGGCCTTCTTTTCACTAAATTTAAGGGAAGTTCTTGGAAACCTCATTCTCTTTGATGTTTCTATATCTTCTGTGGCCATGCGTTTCTTGTGCAAACCCTCCATTCACTGGATGGTTCACACGAGACTGTGTTAGTTGGATTATCCCGCTGTCTTCTTCTTCCTCGATGGTGCCTCATCTCCTTCTGGGCCCCACATGTGTAGATGATCCCCAGATTATGTCCTGACCCCTCTTCTGTGTCTATACAGTAGCCCATGGTGATGTCATCCCCTGCCATGTCCTTAACTAGCATCCCTCAGTAGATAATTCCTAAGCTCACTGCACTAACTTCGACCTCTCTCCTAAGCTTCAGACATATATTTCCAACTGCCTTTTGAGTATAACTAAGTGATATCTGAATGATATGTTTATATCCAAACCACAAACTGAGCATATCATAAATCTCACTTCTCCATAAGAAAAAACTAACATGGCTTTTTAATTTTTCCCTCTCAATTAGGATCAAATTTTGGAGTCAACCATGACCCTTCTTTTCACAATGTCCTATAAAAACCTGTTTTGCTAAGTCCTGTAAATTCTATTTTCTCATTGTTTCTCTCTGTCTAGCTTCTGTACTGACCTTTCTACCATCAGTATCACCCCTTGAAAATCTACTGTGCATTCTGCTGTTAGATAAATCACTCTTAATCACAGCACCAATAACAATGTCAATCATAAACATTTAATGATCATCTACTTTGTACAATAGCAACATCATTATCTTATCAGATTCTCATAACTCCTGGAGGTAGGTACTAAAAATCCTTACTTTTATTGTGCAGAGGGAGATAAATGTCCCAAGAAATTTAATCTTGCTCAAGGAAATCCATCACACAAAGAGCAGACTATGGATTTACATCGAAGTTTACCAGACATTCACACCTATGTACCAAATCATCTGCCTGCCAAAAGCCATCAGAGGCTTTTCTGCCTCTTTTACTCACCTGGTACTTCATTTCCCCATCAGCAAAGCCCCAATAAACCTTTCCTGCCCGGGCTTTCACAACTCCCCTCCAAATAGCCTACAGTTCAATCAAACTCTAGCTCAGAACTCCCAACCCTCTCGATTCATTGCAGTCTGTAACCGCTGATTAGACTCTCCCCAATACCACTCTTTTATCCGGATCCTACCCTTTCTTCAAGACCAATCTCAAAGGCCCCTTGTCCAGAAAGCCCTTCCTGGTCCTCTGACTCCATGCAGTAACACTTCAGAAATTTCTCATTTTGTGCCTTATATTATTTTTATTTCTGCCCTTTTCTTGTCCTTCAACTAGAAAGTAAATTCCTTGAGAACAGAGATTGAAACAGATCTATCTAGGTGCCCCACTTAAACCTTGTACCAGGAAACCTAGATGTATACATGGTACAATGAATATAAGTTCTGTTCAATTGAATTAAAACCTAGGGGCCCTAGGATTCCAAAGCAAATGGGCATGAGGATACTTCCTGATTGTGCTTTAGCCTTTTTTCATAAAGCAATTCTCTGATCTCTTTAAAAATCTCAATTCTAATTCTACGATTTTTCAGCATTGCTTTTACCCCAAAGGAGACCCTTCCTCAATGAGTAAGGTCACTCCAGTCACAGAGTGAAGGACTGGCACTTTTATTCCAAAGCACTCTTTACATAAAGCCCAAAATAACCTTGAACTCTCAATTTGCCATTTCATGTCACGCTCCTTTCCAATACAGTTAGCAAATCAAAGGAAAACCATTTTTAAAGTGCTTATCTTTTAGGTTGTTCTCACTTTGATGACAATAAGACACCATGAATTTTTTTTTTACTAGTCATGTTCTTGTTGCAATTCAGAGCCCCCGCTGAATTCTTCTGAATATAGTTCAGTTAAATCTTTTTGCTACTTAACATCATTTATAATCTCTATAAATAATTCTGAATTAAGTATGCAAAGTATATTAAAAATATCACTTTCATCTGTCTCTTACATAATGTTAAAATGTTTTTCCAAACAGTGCCGTGCATCTTTTACTAGAGCCGTGCTCTGCCTAAATATAAACATGGAATTTAACAATACATCCTATATGAAATTTCTTTAGATGACCTTGTTCTTGTGTAAGCAAAAACACACACCTCATTCCATGGTGTGGTGGCAAAAATGGTGGCATTTTTATGAAAACCTACTGTATGAATCCAGACTGAGTGTTAAAAATATTACCCTACCCTCACGCTATAGATGCTTATATGTATGGATGGGCCTCTTGGCCAAGCTCTCTTATTACTGATATCCAATAGGAAATGGGTTATTAGGATGACAGTGACTTGTTAGTAGTAATCAAAATGATCAAACTAATAAGTATGACATTGCATTCTTCTTTTTCTTTTTGTGACCTCCTCTGGAGGATTGCTTTCCTTCTATAAAAGTGACTTTTCCTAAAGTATTGCATTATATATTTTCATTTCCTAATGCGGTTGAATTTATTAATATGATTCATCATTTTTAATCAATGAAATTTTATTGTAGTTTGGCTAAACAGCAACTAAAGTTTAATTAAATTTTCACTCCTGTGAAGGGAAAATCATCATTCTCATAAGGAAAAGAAAAATTGATCACTTGGGAGATTTTAGGAAATTAAAACTTATGCAACAATTTAGATGTTATTTTCTTGATAAGCTTTTCCAACATATAAGCATAAGAGCATTATACTTTTCATTGCTGTATTTATATTAATATATAAAGAGAAATCAAATATTGTCAAAATTTTTGATATGCCAAAGTGACTCAATCTCTTAAAACATAAAATGAAAAGAATATCTGTTTCATAGGTCAGTTGTAAAAATCATGAGTGATATATCAGAACATATATAACCTATATAATTCTATAAAAATATGAAAGACATCCTCTTTATCAACCATTCTGTATAAACAGTTCAGATTTTTTTTAATTGTTATTTCCAAAGAGATCTTTACCTGTCCTTTTGTCTAGACAGAATGAAGAAATTCGTAAGTTTTCATGGATCTTTGCCTAATATTTATTGGTATCTTACTATTTAAATTTTTAAGCACCAATTCCATCTAGTGTAGGTGTCACACTTTCTAGTAGAAATAATTTATATTATCTGGAGAGGAAAATCAAAAGTCAGGTGATGCAGTGGTCCACAGGCTTTTGAGTCAGAGAGACCTAGGTTCAAACTATTTCTCCAGCACTTATAAGCAATGTGATATTGGCGGAGTTACTTAATGACTTTAAGCCTTAGTAAATACCTATCCCATAGGATTGTAGCAAGGTTTTATGTAAAGTACTTAGCCAAGTACACCCAGTAGGTTGTAGCTACTATACAATTGTAAAAAGCAATATATTTTTTGCCAACACCATGTTACTTGTTCCTCAGAACCCCTCTCTGGAATGTAAGGGACAGATGGAATACACTGAAGACTCCCACAGCTGTGTCTAGCTCAGAAATCAGCAGGATTCCAGACCTCTGTATTCAACAGTTACAAAGCATATCTCCCGAGATATGCCATTGATTGACATGTCAAACTCTACAAGTAAAAACCAATCTATTGTACTACTTTCACAAAACATGGGCTTATACCTCTATTTTCTCTTTGTGAATGGCTCCAATATTCTCCCATCTGGCCCAAATGATTCAGGGAATCATCCTTGACTTTACCAAGTCACCTATCCCATTGTTAACCCAGCCAGTCACCTGGACCTGCCCGTCTGCCTCCTTAACCTCCCTTAAATAATTTACCTCCTCATCGTCCCACTGCCACAGCCTTAGTTCAGGTCTTCACTGTTCCTTCGATGGCTCCCAACTGCTCACTGGAACTCTTCTTTACAACCTCCTCATACTGTTATGAGAGTGATCTCTCTAAAATGCATGCTAACCCCTTCATGATTTGCATATTGTTAGCTTCACCGATACTTAATCTCCTGTCACTCTTCCCCCACCCACAATCTTTGTTCAAGCCATATGGAGTTATTTAGATTTTTCCAGACACATCATACTATTTTGTGCCTCTGTGACTTCATACCTACCTCTGCCTCAACCTCGACTACTCTTCCACCATTTCTCATTAACTCTGTCTTTCAAAACTCAACTCAGGGACTTTGTCCTCCATGAAGACTTTGCTGAGCCCACCAGAGTGTTCAACGGCCCCCTTGGATACCAGTGGTCCCTATGCATTATATTTATTATGAAATTCTGCATAAAGTTTACTAATCCGTGCCCCTAAGTTATATGAGGGCGTTTTGGTCTTTGTCCCTAGCCAAGAATATGACAAATGCATGTTGAATTGATACATAAATGAAAAAGGGAGAGAAGAGAGGTAGAAAAATTATATCCACTTCAATATGAACAAACTGAGATTTATGAGTTTCCCAACTCCCAGGATAGAACATTTTCTGCACACTTCACCAAGGAACTATGTGAGACAGACTATTCCTCTATTGTAATGTAGTTTGTTGCAGTATTATCAATTTTGATATCTCATAAGTCAAATGTCAAAAGAAGACAAAAATAAGCTAACAAAAAATCTAAAATGCTGTTGATATCTCATAAAGTATTCCCACCATTTAGCTCTTAACAGGAAAACAATGCCAGTATAAAAGAGCAAAGAAATGTTTATCTTACCAAATATCCTTTAAATACTCTGGAAACATAAGGTAATTTGATGGAAAAAAATAGAAAAATGAGTTAAAAGTGATTCTTTTTCACTGTTGTGATGACCAAGGTTTTGGTTTTTCGGTTTCTTTTCCTTTGCATTTGGATGAAACTCCTTAGTTTAGGAAAGGCAATATGCCAAATATCTGATAATGAAATAAAGCTTAATATTAGGGAGATATTCATTAAAACAATGAATTCTAAAGTGGTAAGCATATTTCTCAGGATTGTTCCAGATGGTCAAAGTTTTAACATACTGTTTAGTGGAATGAATACTTTCACACCACATAGGAGGTCTCTATTCATCAACTCTAAGAATGGTGACTAGGCATCTCATTTGCAATCAGTGCATACTTAAGAATTTGTCTTTTCCTTTTATTCACTAATATTCTTTAGAAACAATAAACATGAAAGAAATCTTCTTTCTTTCAGTAAGTTTCAGTAGGATTCCAAAAGCTCTCTTAGGCCTTCTAGTTAACCAAGGTATGTTTTTTTATGAGGTCATGTACCCATCTTTTTTTCCTCCTCAAAATGGTAGCACACTGAAATCTGAGCAACCATATAAATTCATACTTACACTATTTATCCCTAAGGCAATGGTGTTTTATACTTTGTACTGTGATGTTAGAATAAATTCTTTCCTACATTTTTTTATTGTTTCATAGCTTAGTGAATGAAAACTAGCCTATTTTAAATGTTACTTCTATTTATCTGGTAGATTTGTAAGGAACAGCAAAATTTACAAGGAAGTAAAATGATTTGTGTTTCTTTTGCATGGAAAATCTTTATTTTCCACCAAGAAATAAAAATTTGGGATCATAGTCTACCAACTAGGTCATTTGGATGAATGCCCACTTTCCTTGTTATGGTAGATGTCACACCACAGCAAGATTCTTTTCACATCTAACAAGAATGTAAATTAAAGTGCTTGCCACTCAGAGGCACTGTAGCCCCAGGGGCAGGAACATGTGTGTACACACACATTCATATACAGACTTACTCTTGACAGTCAAAAAAGCCAAGGGAACTTCCCAGGTACTATCTGATCCCTAACTCTTTCATTGTAGATCTGGTGAGATTTCATGTTTGAGAGATGCCATTAGTCTGTCTACTGCATGCTCCAGCTCCCTCTTTGTATGCCTTTCCTTAAATCCCTCTATAGTCACAGTACAGAGTTATGGTTAGACTCATTCTAAAATCCCATCTCTTGAGGAGGAAGCTGAAAATAAATGGGTGGGGATGTGTTATAAAAAGTCTGAATATTAATTATACACCTTAATGCCAGTCTTTACTTGATGGCCATGTGGAATCCAAAAACCTCATCCAAGAGTCTCAAGTGCGAAGCACACTGGAAAGACTGTCAGGAATCTTGATATATAACGAGAGTCAGTCTGGCTTAATGGAAAATGCTAACACATATTATTTTACACAGAGAATGTAGAAAAAGACACAAATTCCAATAAATCTAACTCTCAATCATCCTTGTCTCCAGAATATTTTCCCTACAAAATCCCATTTCTGCTGTGGCTGAATCTATGGTGATTTTCCCAAGGACACTTAAGTGAGACGGTGATTAAGAAATCACCAAAACCTGCCTTGGGCTCAAATAACATTCATCTAAAGTTGAAACAAAACATCAAATTCATACCTTAAAATAGCTTTGGATAATTTAATATTAAAGGTCTAGAGGACTCCATTGAGAATTAATTAGACAGTGTCAAGATTATAGCGTCACTTGACATTTGGTTAACCTTGAGAAAAGAAGGGGGGAGAGAATTTTTCTCTATAATAATCAATAATGGTATTAAAATTATTCAGTGCTCTAAGTTTAAACCAATTATTGCTGGGGTTTCTGGGACTCAGAGACTTTGGAGGTATCCTAGGATCCCAGGGAAGATGCCATCAAATTGGAAGGCCTGAGAGTGGCTTTATTGAGCGAGGTGATAGTGGTTGGGTAAGAATGAGAATAATCAGAGGGTGAAGAGAGACAGGGTACAAGGTTGCCAAGCAGGAAGTCAAAAAACTAGAATTCTAAGTAATGGTATAACCATTAAGGCACTATGACCTTTTTGAATATTTATTTCCAACTCTTCAAAAAGAAAGGATGGGGACTTCTAGTTCCAGCAAATGAGTAAAGGTCCTTGAAGAAGCCCTCCCTCTACTGGCAAGTAGCAATGCAGAGTAAAAAATATAATTTATAAATCATGCTTGCGATTTTTCAAAGAATGGGGAAATAAAAGTCCCCAGATAGCAGGAAAGAAAAGAATGTCAAAAGCCAGAGTGGCAGCTCAGGAGTCTTGGGAATGGCAGGAGGCTGGACTTTTTACTCCCCCATGAGACACAGGATGAGCCCCTGCTCACTTGAGGAGGGGAAGGAACCTTTAAATCTTATGTAAATCCAGGCCTCTCTGGGGGCCACAATATTCATTAAGGAGGGACTAAAATATCCTCATGTCTATAGCTCAGGGAAGAGGCAAGGATATTGTTCTCTACTTTGGCTCTAGATAAAAACAAACAAACAAACAAATTATTTAGAGAGAATTTTAAACTCTAGTTTTGTGTTTCTCATGAGTTTGGAGTACAAATTCACATTAGACATATGGTGCAGGAAATATGAGGGCCAGAAATTAATAACAGCAATTAAAAAATGGCCCTGAAGTGGCACTACCCCTAAGCCTGCCTGTAGCAGAAGCTCAAACAAAACTGCTGAGGAAGGACCTTTTGCCCACTGTGGCCTTATAGTATCTCCACAGAGAAAAAACAATTTTTCCTCATTGAAAATTTGAATTCTCATTCAAAAATTTCAAAACCCAAACGGATGCCATCTGCAACAAAGGGCTCAGCAGACATGAAAAACAGTCCATTAGCACTCCAAAATCTCAGATTTTATTAATAGAACCATAATATAAATGAGACCATCATGGGTTGGATTATATCTCCTCTCAAAATTCACATATTGAAGTTCTAATTCCTGGTATCTCAGAATATGACCTTATTTGGAAATAGTGTCATTGCAGATGTTAACTAGTTAAAATGAGGTCATGCTGGAAAAGGTGGGCTCCTGATCCAGTATAACTAGTGTTCTTTTAAGAAAAGGAAATTTGGACACACACCACACACACACACACACACACACACACACACACACACACAACACCACATGAACATGGAGGCAAAGATCGGGGTGATGCTTCCACAAGTCAAAGTAGGCCAATGATTCCAGCAAAATGTGAGCAGCTTGGAGAGAGGCATAAGACAGATTCTTCCCCACAGCCCTCAGAAGAAACAGACCCTGCTGACACTCTGATCTCAGACTTCTACCCTCCAGAACTGGGAGATAATGTCTGTTGCTTAAGCTGCCTACTTTGTGGTACTTTGTTACAACAGCCCTAGTAAACTAATACAGATAAAGTAGGTATGATTAAAATGAGTAAAAAATAAATAAAAGGTAAAGAAATTATAAGAAAAAATAAGATTATTAAAAATAGAAGTTCTATACAGATAAGTAGAAATATAGGTAATACCATTTAAAATCTCCATAAACAGGTTAAATGTTATGTCAAACACAACTAAAGAAATTAATAAATATCAATACATAACCGAGGATATACCTAGAATACAGCAAAATAGAGATCAAAATTTTAAATAAATATTAAGAGATACAAATTATAATATAAGGTCTAATATCTGAAGCCAAATAGGAGACACAGAAGGAGAAAATAGAAATAAAAAGATGGACACCCCTAGAAGCAACAATGAACAAGAATTTTCCAGAGTTTATGGGAAATATCTATCCCCCGATTCAGGAAACTTTAATAGATCCCAAGCAGAATAAATAAAAGTAAATCCACACAACATGATTATAGTGAAACCACAGGAGATCTAAAAGCAGCTAAAAAGATAATTTACTTAAAAAAGGATAACAGACTGACAGCTGACTTAGCAATGGGAGAAGGCAGCAGAAAAACGAACTTTAATGTGCTAAAAGATAATTTACTGTCAAACCTAGATTTCTATACGCAATAGCCTAAAGGTTATATTTCCGGATGAAGAAAATTGAATACAAAATGATAGAGTAAAATGAAAATAGCAATAAGGGGCAAAGGAATTGAAAGCATGTAAGTAAATCTAAAATCAGGTGTAACAAAAAATTAGATTGAATCATCTTGGTAATTACATATGATTTGATCTAATCATAATGACTAAGTTTGAAGATGTTAAAAGCCAAATGAATGGGTGTATACATTTGTCAAAACACACCCAGTTGTACACTTACCGTAGGTACAGTTTATTTTATGTAAATAATAGCCCTGAAGTTGATTTTTAAAACAAATGAATCTGAAATGCTACATAGTAACAAATTAGATCCAGGGCACTGGTTATATTTAAGGCATTCTAATACACTTACATTGTTAGTGAGGAGGCTAGGGATAACGATTAACTTTAGACTGTATTAAAACATGAATGCACATTGAACATATAAAGGTTATACTAAAAGAATAGAAAGAGAACAAAAGTCCTGAGGGTAAAGAGTGGTATGTTCTTCATCCTTCCTTGAGTGTGACTTAACAAAAGTGCCAGGCATAGAAATCGTGCAGCAGTACCTAAATATGAGGGTCCCATAGATGATCTGGAAAGCTGTTATTAGAAGGTTATTTAAATGAAAACAAAAAATTAAACCAAAAAAATAGAGAGACACCATGCAGACCCTTGAGGATATGGCTACAGGTCAGAATTTGAGGGATTTTTTTTTTCAAGATAATGAAGTAAAAATGTCAAGTGATTCACCATTTCACAGAACACACGAAAATAACGAGATGCAATAGGGCTGGAATAGGGGCATGGGAGCAGATGTTGGTATAAAAGAAGTCAGAATTAGGAGAACGTATAGGAAGAGCCTGTAGGCAAATGAGTTATAGATCACAGTTAATAGATAAATGGCTACAAGACTTTGGGGAAGCAGAGAACCTTTGTAAATTTCTAGGTCAGGCTCTTTGTTTAACAGATGAATACACGGGGGGCTAGAGAGGCTAGTAATTCAAGCTACAACATTTGTATTCCTGAACAATCAGCTGCTACCATATTCTTTCTTCCAAGAGTAATTACATTTTTCACACCGGAGACAAAGATTTATGTAGCACCTTGAAAAATACCTTTAAAAAAATGTGCTATTCAGGACAATTATTTCAGTTAAGGTAGCTAATTGGGTACTTAAAGTAGTTAGTGTATTTGCATGCTTAATTAACTATAATTTATTTTAAAGTACTCTAATATCAAATTACTGTGAGATGCATTTGAGGCTTAAATTATTCTTTTAAAAAGTTTTATTTTTATTCATTTCTTTTGCATCACAAAGTACTACAAAAATTTTATTCCATTAAAGGAAGATCATCAAATGGAGCTAAAAATACAAAATGAAAAAAAAAAATGAGTAGCGATAAAATGTTGAAACTAAATAAAAACAGTTCGTTAAACACCCATTCAAGGGTTACAAGAAAAACAATTTAATCTAAACAAGGATAATTTTCAAATAAAATATAATAACAGTAGCAGTGTGGTATGGTAGAAAGTGTTGCAAACTAAGGCTACCTGGATTTTAACACAACTTTATCACTGACAAAGTTCTCAGTGTCTCTTGATCTCAGTATTCTCATCCGCAAAATAGGTTTTTGTGGTTACCTTCAAACTCTAAAATTCTGAGATTCTATAGGATTACAGATATTCCTCCATTTATGATGGGATTACATTCCCAAAACCCATTGTGAATTGAAAATGCATTTAATACTCCTAATCTACCAAACAGCTTAGCCTAGTCTACCTTAAGTGGGCTCAGACCACTTCCATTAGCCTACAGTTGGGCAAAAAATCATCTAACATAAAGCTTATTTTATAATAAAGTATTCAATGTCTCATGCAATTGTTGAATACAGTACACTGCAGAGTACAGTATCATTGTTTACCTTTTGACTGGGAGCTGCGGCTCACTGCCACTGCCGGGCATCACAAAAGAGTGTTGCACTTTGTATCATTAGCCCGGGAAAATACCAAAATTCAAAATTGCTTTCACCTGTCACAAAATCTAAAAATCCTAAATGCAACCATAGTGAGTCAGGAACCATGTGTAGTTTGATTAAGTGAAAACACTTTTCCTTGGGGCCAGTTTTTTTTTCCAATTTATTTATTTATTTTCTTTTTAAAAAAATTTCAGAATATTATGGGGGTACAAACATTTTGGTTACATATAATACCCTTGCTTTGCCCAAGCCAAAGGTACAAGTGTGCCCATCCCCCATACAATGCGCTCCGCACCCATTAGTTGTGAGTTAATTCATTGCCACCGGGCCACTCCCACCTGCCTGGCACCTGATGACTATTACTTCCAGGTGAGCACCTAAGTGTTGATCAGTACTAATTTAATGGCAAGTACATGCAGTGCTTGTTTTTCTATTCTTGTGATACTTCACTTTGAAGGATGGGCTTTAGCTCCACCCAGGATAATATAAGAGGTGCTAGTTCACCATTGTTTTTTTTTTATTTTTGAGTAGTTGATAGATCTGGACCTTTATTCAATCAATTCAAATGGCCTGTGTATCCACCCTTGCTTTATGGTAGCATATGCTTATTGCTATTTTAGTAAATGCCTAAATGTTCTCTGCAGAGCTAGGGAAAGCACCTGGAGGTTGTGTGTAGCAGCAATTGACATATATAATATATTCACTCTACTGGGTTGGGAAGGCAGGAAAAGCTAAATCCTCATTACCTTCCTATTTAAAAAACAAATCCTATGAGGAAGTGCCCTATATATAGTTACTGAAAGTTCCATGCCCAGATACTTAATATTTCTGGAATCTGTCTCCTCTCCCCATTCTTATTGCCTGTGCCTTAAGTCTGGTCCTGTCAGTTCTTACCTAGAGGCAACAGCCTCCTAGTGAGTCTCACCTGCCTCCCTCCCCTCTCTGTGCCAACCTCTCTCCCTCAAGGTTATTGGAAGGTTTAAAAGCGTATGTAAATGAGATTGTGTAAAATCTTCCAATGGCTGCCCGGTGCTTTCTAGTAAAGCCAAAATCCTCAGAGTGGCATCCAAGATGATTAAAGATCTGATTCGTGCCTATTTCTCCAGAGTCATTTCTTACTATTCTCACGTCTACAAGTCAATTCTCCATCCATTCCAATCCATCTGTTGCCAGAACCACAGCACTTGCACTCACTGCTCTCTCTGCTTGCATGACAGTCCCTGTCCTTTCCACTCAGGGTACTCCATTTCCACTTGGTTTACTCCTAGCCTTACCTAATTTCATCTCTGCCATTTATTTAGGTAAGACGCTGACAAGACTGTGTGGATAATTATTGGAACTTATCACACTGTATTGTAATCATTTAGTTTTTACCATTGGACTGTAAACTCTTTGAAGACAAGAACAATGTCTTATTCATCTGTATTCCCTGTGCCTACTATTATACAAGTTTTATCTGTAAGTAGAGAGTCTATAAATAATATTTTATAATTGAATAATTATCTACTTCAGTAGTTTGTCACAAAATGATCCCTCTGCAAGCACAAAACCTTTCATGCAAAATTCTGAAAGAGTCAGGCTTAAACCTGTAAACCTTAGATGCAACTTTGAAAATTCCAAATTCTATATGTATGAATAATGGATTAAAGAAATTTTAAAAGTTAGAGAAATTTGTGTAAGAGAAAAAAAAGAAAAATCTAATATTTGAATGAAAAACATATTTTTTGGAATAGAGCTTTTCATGGTAACTAAGTAATATAACGTGACAACTGTTTCTGGTGGCAAATGAAAATTAATTTGTCAGTAAATATTATTATTAAATTAATATATAGCCTTTACTAACAGGACCATTTCATTTTATTGTCAAATAAAGGATGGGATGTCTTCAAAATATTGTTTAATGAAAAAAAAGCTAGTTGTGAATAGCAGGTGGGAGATAATGCCTGTAATTTTAAGATCAAGATCAAGAGTAGATATGATTTGACATCAATTGTTCTTTTCATTACTTTTGTTGATACTGAATACACAGCTTTAGCACCACTGTAAGTCTTCCCAAAAATGTTAGTTATCAACTCAGTAAAACAACTAAAATTTAGTGAGCATTTAGTATGTGCCCAACATTAGTCTAAATATCTTATGCACATACTAATTTATTTCTCATGACATCCTATAGGGTAAGTAAAGTCATTATCTCTAGTTTACATATGAGGAAACTGAGGCACAAATGGGAAAGTGCTAAAAGTCATATAATCAGTAAGTGGCAGAGCCAACAATAGTCTCAATACAGTCTGGCTTCAGATGCAGTGCTCACTACCAATTTATTCTTAAATTTTAATAGGCAAGGAGTATGAAGCATATCTACCTCATGATGCTATTTCCATAATTAAGTTAATACCTGCAGTAGATTGAATTATTGACTCTCATTCTTCAGCCCTTCCACTCTTCATGTCCTTTACTATGAGACTTTTCTGTTCCTTCCTCCAAACAGGTAAATTGTTTCCCGACCCCTTAACTTGGATTGGGCCATGTAACTTATTTTGGCCAATGGAATTGAGTGAAAGCTATGGTGCCAGATAGTGTACTTTTTCTCTGCCACCACTATGGGAGTAACATGCCCAGATTAGAGTAGGCCCCAGTCCCAGAAGGAGGATACCAGAAACATGATGCAGACTTCCCCAGGTACAACCAGCCTGAAGTAGCCAACCCCAGCCAATGCTCAGATGAATGGGGTAAATAAATGCCTATTTTTATATGCCTCTGAGATTTTGTCATTGTATATTGTACAGCAATGTAGAATACAGTACCTATAAAAGTATGTAGACCAATGGCCCAAGTAGGCATGCTTACCATAGATATTAGATATTATTATACTCTGTTGTCTCTTTGTCTTTGTATTTCTGTTTTAGACAAATGATTCCATAAGGACACATAATTCATAATTTTGCTTTTTAATTATGAAGTGACAGTACATAGGTACTGTATAATTTCATTTTACTAGACTATAAACTCCTACAAGGTAGGAAATATGGATTTTTCATTTTTATTCTCAGCTCCTCCAAGAAAGCCCAAAGAAAGGGCTTAATCAATTATCTGATGGAAGGACTATTTTTTTCTTTTTCTCAAGTCAAATTTTTCCAGGGCTAAGCTACTTTTTGGTAGCAAGATACGGCAAGCACTTTAGAATCTGTTTAGATACATACTGCATCACTACCCACGGTTTGTATGGGAGAACCTATTATATTAAATCTATTACAGTGAATATAGTTTTTTCCTTCAATAATTAAATCCCCAGAGAAAACCAACTTCAGGTTTTCAATTTGTTACTGAAACACTAACTTATTGCAAAGAACTAAAAAACGTCATGGGATGAGTCCATCATGCTGTCACCAGGTACAAGGAAAACAAACATGCCTCTGAGCCTGCTCACCAGGTTAAGAATCTCAAGCTATAACCAACCCCTGGGCTTCTGGTTCTCTGTAACTAGTAAATATCACTTAATACCTGTAATTTCATAAAGGAAAAGGGTAAAACTTCCATTTCCTTTCCTTTAGCATTTCTCTCTTCTCTCTCATTTTTTTTTCCTTCCAGAAAAAGAGATGTTAAATAAAATGTCTTTCACTGTTAGTGGAAGCCAAGAGCAAACACTACAGCACTCTTTCTTAAGATGATACTCAGTTCAAATATTTAATTATCTCCTTGCGTTGCCAAACACACATGCTACAGGCCAACGAATCTCTACAACTACCTTGTGTTACAGAAGTGATATGAGCTGCACTGGCATAGAGACAAGACAGAAAGTGGACACCATTTCAGGTAGCTTTATTTCCTTCCCTAAACCTGTTAAAGTGTTACGTATAAGACTTTTTAAAAAACTTTTTAAGAAACTTTTTAAGAAAGAGTTATCTATTTTACGTATTTATTGCTGATCTTTGTGGTTTCCTCTTAAGTTGAAGTTTTATATTATAAGGTGAATAACATGGAGAGCGAAGTTTTAAAAGCGAAGTTTTCACTCTGCAATGAAGCGATCAGGAGAGAGGATGGTAGGCGAAATTCTAAGAAGGCTCCCAGAATTCCTGCATCCTGTTATAGCACACTCTATATAAACCCTCCTCTTGTGGGTGTGACACTATTTCCCTATGGATTTTCTGTCTAGATGATCTGTACATTGTTGAAAGTGGAGTAATTAGGTATCTACTATTATTGTATTGCAGTCTACCTTACCCTTCAGATCTATTAATATTTACTTTATGTGTTCAGGTGCTCCAATGTTGGGTGTGCATATATTTAAAATTGTTATATCCTCTTGATAAATTAACCCCTTTATCATAATATAATGACCTTATTTGCCTCTTTATGCAGTTATTTTTTTCCCTCCTTGTGGCCTGTGCCTTCCTCTCTGCCCCTCTCCAAGCTTGCTCTGCCTCTTTATAGTTTTTTACTTAAAGTCTATTTTGTCTGATATACGTATAGCCACACGTGCTCTCTTTTGGTTACCATTTTTCTGGAATATCTTTTTCCAACCCTTCTCTCAAAGTCTATGTGTGTCATTAAGGCTAAAGTGAGTGTCTTTTATCCATTCAGCCAGCTACTCTTTGTCTTTTGACTGGAGAATTTAATCCACATACATTTAAAGTAGCTATTGATAGGTAAGAACTTCCTACTGACATTATATTAATTTTTTACTGAATCTTATTGTTCTTTCCTTTCAATCTTACTGTCTTTCTTTATAATTTGTTATATTTTTGTAATATTATTCTTTGATTCCTTTATCGTTTGTGTATTTACTTGGTGGTTTTTCTTTGCCATGATCATATGGCTCACATAAAACATCTTATAGTTATAATGTCCCAATTTAAGGTGATAGTACCTTAACTTCAATCACATGCAGTCTAAAACTTTATTTCTTCACCCACATTTTATGATATTGGTGTAATAGTTTACATCTATTTAATATATAGATGTATCTGTTAATCAATTATTTATAGCTATAGTTGTTTTAACACATTTGTCTAACTTGTGTATTAGAATTAAAGTGATTTACACACCACCTTTACCATATTACAATATTTTGAATTTGACTATATATTTACTTTTACCAGTGAGTTTTATACTTGTCTATGTTTTCATATTGTTATTTATCATCCTTTTGTTTCAACTCAAAAAGCTTCCTTTATCATTTTGTAAGGCTGGTCTCATGGCGATGAACTTCTTCAGTTTTTATTTGTCTTGGAATTTATCTACTCCATTTCAGAGGAACAAGTTTGAAGGGCATAGTATGCTTGGTTGGCAATATTTTTCTTTTACCACATTGAATATGTTATGTTACTCCCTTCTGGCTTGCAAAATTTCTGTTGAGAAGTCCACTGATAGTCTTATGAGAGATCCCTTATAAGTGACAAGTTTCTTCTCTCTTGCTGCTTTCAAGATTCTGTCTTTGTCTTTGATTTTGAGAATTTGATTATAATTGGTCTCAGAGTATTCCTTTTGAATTGACATTGCTTGGGGTCTTTTGAGCTTCCAGAATCTATATTTCCATGTCCCTCCCAAGATGTGCAAAGTGTTCAGACAGTAGTTGTTAAAATAAGTTTATATCCTGTTGTCTCTCTCTTCTCCTTCAAGTGGTCCCAAAATTTGTATATTTTATGTTTAATAGTGTTATTAAATTTTATTTAATTGCCTATCTTTATTTTCTTGCATCTCATTGAGTTTCTTTAAGATGATTATTTTGAATTCTTTTTCAGACCATTTGTATATCTTCCTTTCTTTGTAGTCTGTTATTAGAGTGTTACAAGTTTCTTATGGTGGTATCATGTCTGCTTGATTATTTGTTATCCATGTAGCTTTGCATTGGTTTCTGTGCATTTTTAGGAGCAAACCCCTCTTTAACAGACTGTTTTCAACAAATTAAAGTCTTTCCTGTTAGGTCTCTGGGCTGATGGGATTATCTCTGGGATCACAGTTAAATGGGCTTGAATCCACATCACATGGCTCATGCTGGATACACAGTGGAGATCACAGTTGACAGGCCTATTCCCAGAGACTCTAGTGGGTGTGAGTCTTATGTGGTCCTTGGATGGACTGGTCTGTCTGCAGGACCTTGATCTGTGGGGCTGATGCTGGCATGAGAGCCCATTTCAGGATTCACAAACAATGAGCCTTTTTATCAGGTGTGCTGATGAGTGTGGCTTCCTTTGGGTTTCTGGGATACCTCCTGTTGGGTCACTGGACAGGTCCTTGCTCTGGTTCATGGCTGAAATTGAATCCCAAGGCTCCCACAAAGAAACTTTTGTCTGCAGATGGGTGCAGAATTCTTGTTTTTGTGGGAGAATATGAGATGGTAACCTTCTATGTCACTATTTGCTAAGGTCATCTTTTATAGATTTCTAAATCTGTATCACTCAAACTCTATTCCTAAAATCTGGTATATTTCTAACTGTCTAATAACCCCAAAACTGGATACTTTATCACTTTACCTTTTATCTTCTTGTGTTATCTATGTCTGTAAATTGCCTCCCTCCCCATCCCTGACTTCATATTAAAGCAGGCATGTAGAAGCCATCCCAGACTCATTAGTTATCAGAGAAATGCAAGATAAAACTCTCAAGCTGTAAAAATGCTGACTAGAGTGGCTAATTATACCACTGTGAAGAGAATATTGAGCAACTGAAACACTTATATACTGCTGGTGGGAATGAAAGATGGTATAACTACTTTGGAAAACTGTTTGGCAGTTTCTTACAAAGATAAGCATACATACACTCTATTACCCAACAATTGCACTTCTAGATATTTATCCAGATGAAATGAAAACATAGATACACAAAGAAACTTGTATAAGAATGTTCAAGCAGCTTTATACCTAATAGCCAAACTTAAAAATAACTCACATGTCCCTCAATAGAAGAATAGATTTAAAAAATAAACATGTGTTATAGTCCTATAATAAAATACTTCTCAGCAATAAAAATGAAAGAATACAGATACACAAAACAACATGGATGAATCTCAAAAACATTATGCTGAGCAAAGAAAACTAGATACAAAACACTGTATACCATAGGGAATCCACTTATATAAAGTACAAGAATAGACAAAAATTATCTATAATAATAAAAATCAGAAAAAAATTACCTTTTGAGAGTAAGAAATTTATCAGAAAGGGGGATCACTTTCTGACTTGATGGAAATATTCTTTTTATTTATTTATTTATTTCAGCATATCATAGGGGAACAAATGTTAAGGTTATGTATATTGCCCTTGCCCTCGGTGTGGGTTAAATCAGTGTAGGCATTTATCAAAACTCTTGAAAGTGTTCACTTAAGATACCTACATTTCACTGGATAAGGATTTTACCTCAAAAAATTTTTATTTAAAATTAATGGCAGAAATTATTTTCTCTGTTCTTGCTAAATATATAATCGTAGTGAAAAGGAAATAGTAAACTGTTCTTGGTATTTTATTCATAAGGCAATTTTTTCCCATCTGTGAGATCATCATCTTGAATACACTAATATCTTACAAATTCTATTTACATATTTTGAATCAAGCACTTTATTCTCACTTCTTCAGGGCAGGTAATATTTACCAACCTAGAGTCATTTTTCTTCTTTGTCTTTGAAAGCTTCTATTTTTAGCTTCTGGTTTCTAAGTTCACCAGGGTCCATTAAAGACAGATTGAAGAAGCAGAAAAAGAATAAAGTACCAGGTATAGGAAAGAAAATAGAAAATGCAGACAGTCTATTATTTTTTCCTTGGAACTAACACTGCTTTCAATAGCACCAGATGTCAAACAATCTACCAGCCATCAAACATCCAATTCTGAACCCTTAGAAATAAGAAATACCAAACATGAGATTGACTAATTGCAGTGGCAGCACCTTAGGACATAAATATCCCTCAGTAGAATCCTAAACAAGGCAGGTTACTCATGTATCCCCTCAATATAGATAAGGATTCAGCTGCAGTAAAATGATGGTCAGAGTTAATGAAGAGTTGTCAGTGCCAGAAAATGTTGAGTTTGAGTTTGCAGTTGACTGAATCTGTGCATAATTGCAAGCCAATCTGTATGAAAGCCAAGCCCAAACAAAAAATACCTGGTAATTAGTGATGGCCAATTCAACTTGGATCATACTCCAAACCTTGTCACCACTTGTCATTCATTTGAAAAACCATTAAAACTGTAAAATATGCTTTATTAACCTGCCTATGTTTGTTCATTCCATGCACTACCACCTCTCTTTATTCATTACAACATCCTCTAAAGCATTGCATATCATTACTAAAAAAAACATCTTATTTTCTGGCTCCAAATAACTACAGTGAGAAGCTTATATGTTTTAAATTCCTAGACAAAAACATTTTCCTTCACCTTAACAGGTACTTACTTATATAATAAGTGATATAAAGAAGTAGCACATACAAGGGCTGTCCAAAAAGTATTCAGCCATTATTAATATAATGAGAAAAGATACATGGCTAGATACTTTCTGAAAAGCCCTTGCATTTTGAATCCAATAATATAATGTAATTCTGGGACACTACAGAAGAACCACTCTTGAGATCAGCCCAAAATGCATGAGAATATTGTTTGAAAGCCTCTTAAAGTACCTCAGAGTTATGGATCATTATGCACATGAGCTATAAATATTTTGTCATGTTAACTAAAAACATTAACAATTCTCCAAAAAACACGAATTTTTGGATAAATAAAGACTTAAAATTGCCTCTTGTAAGTTCAGGTCAGGATTTGTTACAAAAATAGTTTGCCACAAATTTTCAACAAAACTTTTCACTTTTCAACGCTTTTTGGATTTGGGATTTACAAAAAACCTAGGCTAGATGTTTGTGTTTGGCTTTCATACAGATTGTCTTGCACCGTTAACTCCTCGTTAACTGTGATCATCATTTTCTTGCAGTGGAATCCTGATGTATCTGTAACAGGTAGTACATGAAAAACTAGCCTTGTTTCAGGTTCTACTAAAAGCTATGAATTTTCATTTCTGTGTTCTGATGAAGTACAGGAAACCCATTAAAATTCACCATAGCAGTAAGAAACCCCCAAACAGAAGTTTCCACATATATTTAGACTACAATATATATTTCAGCATGACAAAGAGCTCCATGGATTCTTAACCTCTTCTCCTTGCTACTACTCTGTCAATAACCCTTCATTTTACAAAAGAGAAAAGAAAGAAAGAAGAAGGAAGGAAGGGATGAAGGGAGGGAGGGAGGAAGGAAGGAAGGAAGGAAGGAAGGAAGGAAGGAAGGAAGGAAGGAAGGAAGGAAGGAAGGAAGGAAGGAAGGAAGGAAGGAGGAAGGTTTGACCCAAATGAATGAAAGAATGGACTATCATCCCTAAAGAGCCAGAGTGGCTATAATTAACTTCTCATGTATTCATTCATCAAAATTGTATCGAGCACCTTATATATGATAGAAACTGGTAGCCCATAGGGATACTACTACAAGCAAGGCAGACAAACACCTTGTCCCCACAAAATTTATCTTCTGGGGAGGTTGGTCAGTGGAGATTAATGCATGTAAAATAAATAGCAAGTAGATAATTATAAAGAGTATAAAAAGTGATAAGTATGAAGGCCATAGAAAGGTTCCTGATAGAATGGAGAATGACTGGGTGGGGTACACTTTAGATAAGCAGGACAAAATATGAAGGATAAAAGAGGAGCAACATCTACTCAGCCAGGAGTTATGCTTCCCAATGAGAGGGAATTGCAAGTACAAAGACTAAAGTATGAAAGAATTTTGTGGATTTAAAGGCCAAAAAGAATGACTGTGCACATAACAGTAGTGACTCTGGGGGACCAAACTACAACATTGAACCAACAAGGTCAGCAGGAATCAGGTCATGGCCTGATAGACAATGTATTTTACTCTGGGGAAATTAGGAAGCCAGTAAAATGGTTTAAGCAGAAGAATTCTATAAATCTACATATAGTTTAATCACTCTAATTTTTGTGTGGATATTGGATCACTGGAGGGCATGAAGAATAAAAGGAAGAGAACATATTAGAAAGCTGTTGTAGTAGTTTTGGTGAAAAGTGATGTTTTAGGGTAGAGTGGAATGGTCTGGTGCTGACACAGAGGGCAGAGAAATGGCAGGACTTGCTCAAAGATAGACCTGGATGGTAAGGAAAAGAGAAGAATTAGTAGATCCTGGTTTTAGGATAAGCCATTCAGTGGGGCAATCTTGTCTGGAGACAAAAACTTGACAGCCATGAACATACAGATAGCATCAGAGGTCTGAGGGAAGACTAGAAGTTCACCACTGGATTTTAATGTTTAACAGAACTCATACAGATTTCTGTGGAACTTAAGAGATATAGACCAAAGAAAGAAAACAGAAAGAAATATTCTGAACTAAAATAAAATCTTAAGCTTCCCCCACCACCCAGCTGACTGAGTGGACCCATTCTTAGCCAAGGGAATACCCTAAAACTGAGTTACATGGCAATGCCATGTGAAGGGAGGTGAGACAGGCCTCATCACACTCCACAAAGAGGCAGGCAGTGTGGATTTTAGTCTCCAAAGAACTCCTGCCCCCTCCAAGGACTGAGTGCCTAGACTAGGAATGAGAGCTCTGTGTAAGTAACCTCTAATAAACTCATCTAACCCACCAAGCTGCATTTGTCTGGGTCATGTCTTTGATCTCTCAGCACCATTTCAGTTTAGAAGGCATTTTTTTTTCTATACCACCCTGAGATTTTCCCAAAACAAAGCCAGCCATAGGACATGACAAGAAGACAGAGAGACAGAGATAGATAATAAAGAGAAAATAACCTAGGATAATGCCCACAGGGTCTATGGCATTTAATGTTCCACTTAAGGGAAAGGAGCTAGCAAAGAGATTAAGAAAGAAGGTACAAGAGAAAGGAGAAAAGATGAAAGTATTATCCCAAATGTCAAGAGAGAAAAAGCACCTCACAAAAAAGGAAATGGAAAGTTATGAAATGGGCCAGAGTGTCTATTAGATTTGACAATGTTATAAATTAGTCAATTTTATTTAATAAATCAATTATAACTAACATTGCATAAATACTGACACTAGACCCAAAATTTCTGTAAAATCTCTCCATCTCAATCTCTCTCTCTCTCTCTCTCTCATCTCCCCCCCCCCAGCATCTAAGTCTTCAGAGCACTGGCAATGTAAACACCAGCAATGCCACTGTCTATCTGAACAGGAGGAGGAGGTCTATGAGTAAATGTACATCTGTCCCAACTTTTACCACCCAACTTCACATACTCTTATTGGGAGAAAATAAACTGGCCCAACCGGGCTCTGACATAGGGCTGAGAGTGGATTGAGGTGGGATACACAGTAAACAGACCAGCAGAAGGAAATCTTGAGGCTATAGAGACAAACAAGCCAAGGATAAAATAAACCATGCATGAAAACTGGCTGCAAGGAGAGAAAGAAAGGGCACCAAAGGAGGACAGGAGAATGTTGGGTAGATAGCGAGGGATTCTGGGTCTCCTAGGGATGAAAGTGGGTGCTGCTGTGATTCACTATCCCCACCAAATGGGCTTTCAGAGAGGCTCATGGGAGATCTGCATGCGCAGTAAGTATCAGGTCATGCAGCTCCCAACTGTCCAATCAAAGTGGTTCCGTGGTGACCTCTGAACCACAAGGGAGGTCCCAATCCAGGTACTATAAAACAAAACACAGACCATAAAACCAGGCTCTTTTGTGCCCTTCCTCTTGCCCTCCTTTAGCTGTGGCAATGGGCTTAGTCATCATCTGTGGCATATTTGTCATGCCTTTTTGTAAACCTGTATCTTGCTCTTGCCCTACAATCCTATCTTTCTCTCCTTGATAAACCTCATTTTCATGCTTGCCTAACTTTGGCATGTCTGGTCATTCTTTGGCCATGGATGTGCCAAGAACCAACATCTCAGAATAAAACCTGACAAGAAGGCAGTGATCAAATCAAATGGCTGGACAAGAGTGACTAGATGGAGTGAAGACATGAGCAATTTCTGAGATTCAGATCCAACTCTCTGTGAAGCAGCAGAACCTTTGCCTACCCTCAGGGTTGAGTGTTTGCATGTAAACAGGAAGACCACAGCCACGGTGCTGCCCACTTGATGTTCCCCACCACTTGCTGGGCCCAAGCTCACTATAACTATAGCTTTTACTTCCCATCTCTTTCTCCTTCCCCAGACCCCAAATCAAGGAAGTCAAAAAGCCTAGGCAAGATGGCCGCCCCCTCTATACACCAATGTGCTTCCTGTGTGTGAGGTGCCCAGTGTCTGTTCTCAGATCACTGTCCAGCTGGAGGCATGTTCAGCATAAAAACTTTAACCAAAATCATGGCTCTAAGACGCCCAACCTTATTTCTGTCAGAAGTTGATAAAAAACCACCCTGTGGATTTTTTTTTTCTAAACCAACTCTGGGACTGAAAGAAAAGTTCAACATTATAAAGATAACTTAATAAAAAAGATGATTTCAAGTTCCCAAATTTTCACATACATAAATCATATAGTGGTTCTTTCAGTAGAATTTTGCATAGTCTAGGAAAAAATTATAATACAGTAGAACCCAGCTCTTCAGCATAATCCAATATTACCCACTTATCAATCTAATATTACCCACCCCCTGGCAGCCTCAATCTTGGGTGTCTGGAGCACACAGTCAGCATAAGGTAGTGCTGATAAATCAGAACCTTGTTTATTCTCAACAAATATAAATTTTAAAATGTGTAGTTGATTACATAAGTTCTATAATATAGTAGTCCCCCCCTTATCCATGGGGGATATTCCAAGACTCACAGATGCTTAAAACCACAGATAGTACCAAACCCTATATATACTGTTTTCTTTTTCTTATACATTCCTACCTATGATAAAGTTTAATTTATGCATTAGGTACAATAAGAGATTAGCAATAATAACTAATAATAAAATAGAACAATTATAGCAATATACTGTTCACAACTTCACAGATAGAAGATTTGTTCTTACCATAGATCTTAGCAACCTCAACATATAATTTTATTTCTCTCCTTATTTAGTTGAGAACTTTCACTTTTTCACATAAAAGAAGTACTGTACAAGTTCCCTTTGGCAGATCTGATTTGCCAGCATTACTACTCTTGCACTTTGGGGCCATTATTAAGTAAAATAAGGGTGACTTGAATGCAATCTCTGTGATATCATGACAGTCGATCTGATAACCTGGATAGCTACTAAGTGACTAACAGGCAGGTATCACAGACGGTGCGGATCTGCTGGACAATGGCATAATTCACAACCCAGGAGGGACTAAGCGGGACGGTATGAGATTTCATCATGCTTATGAATGACATGCAATTTAAAACTTATGAATTGTATATTTCTGAAATTTTCCATGTAATGTTTTTGGACCACATTTGACCATAGATACTGAAACCACAGATAAGAGAAACTACTGTACATATGATTTAATTCAGATACATATGAATCATAGGAAACTTAATGTTCAACAGAAAATTTATTGAAGTAGAAAGTTGTTTGTATGTTAGCATCCTGCTGTGCCCACATGCATGTACCACACACATCTGCAAGCATATTGCTTTCCAAAATGTTTCTTTCTTTCTTTTTTTTTTTTTACATTATAAGCAGAAAGTCATGGTTTCCCCAAGAGAAAATCAACACAAAGAGAAAAGATGAGACAAATTAAATGACATTTTCTCTCAGAACATCCTTCCTCCTGCTTGTCAGTATTTCTTGATTTCTAGGCGGATTATCTAGTGTTCATTTTCCATGGGTACCCAGTCTCTCTGAAGATTTTTTTTTTATCCCTAATCACCTCATAGGGAAGACTAAAAAAAAAAATAGGATGATTCTTGAAGGTTTTTTAGCCTGAGGAACCAGCTTAATTTAAATAAAATTTGTATAACTATTACCATTCAATTCTTTCATGGTGAACTCTCTCTGTTACATTAGGAGTCATTAAAAATTCCATGGCTTCAAAGCTGATTTTTGCTCTCAGGTTCACTAACCCTGTTCAAAGTGAAGACAAAACCATTAAGAACAGATGACCCAGGATGGGCTTCAGAAAGCTTGTTTCAATTTGGCTGAATGCTGCCAGGGCTCTGTGCAGCCTGATAAGATAATTTATGATAAAATGAAGATAGACTGAAAGGCATACGTTTATGAGATACCAGATGGACTCTGTGTTAACTCTTGGGAGGACAATACACACAGCTTGGCAAGGTGAAATTGCTACAGAAGAAAAAAAGAGCCGCAGAAAATTGGGAGTTGTGTGTTCCTGGAAGAAAGAGACAAAGTGAATCTGGATATCTTAGTAAGAAAGAAAGAGATAAATAAGGAGAGTCAAAGGAGCAGACCTTATTGGGCAGTCTGTCAGGAAACTAAAAAGGCCATCATGACATGTGAAGCTACAGAACAAAACTCGACACAATGTTTGGGAAAATAAGCCCCAAACAACCTGCATTTGTTTCTCTAGAAAGGCTTTTGAAAAAATCACATGTCATGACTTGAAAGAAGATCAGCTGTATTTTCAGGAAACTACAATGTGATCTTTAAAAACTTGTAAGTATCTGCTGTAAAGAAAGCTCATAAAGAATATTTACAAATGTCTGCAGCATGGAAGAGTCAACAGATAATGTCAAATGTTAACATTTGTCTTATATTTTACTTGTTAATTGGATATAGTATTTGTACACCTGCAAAAGCATGCATAAGTAATATATTTGACAGTGTAGTAACATTTTTTATTATTATAATTTAGTAGTAGAAATAATATTAGCTACTATTTATCAGGTACCTTGTTTCAGGTATAGCTGTGTTAGGCATTATGCCAAATGATTTCTACATTATGTGATTTTACCTTAAAACTTTCCTGACACATGGATATAATTAGCCCTATTTTAAATATTAGGGAAATTAGATACAGAAAATTTAAGAAATTTGCTCAAAGCCACACAGCTGTCTAAATCTAAAGCCTACTTTTAACCATTATCTTATATTACCTCTTAATTGTCAAATATTTTAGGCACAATCAAGTTGTTTAAAATGTCAAAATGATATATTCTTTTAATCCAAGGTTTTCTATTTTATAGGGCCAGTGCAATATTCTAATGTAAACATGCACATTCATATATGCACAGTATCTTTCACATTTAGTCCAGTTTATTCAGTTTATTGGACACATAACATTTATTGGATCTGAAGTGTACATAGTGAAAATTAGCAAAAGTCTCTATGTTCTTAAATAATTTTCAAGAATCTCACTTGACAAATAGGAGCTGGTAATATTTGTATTATTTCCTTATAGGTGTTTTCCCTCTAGGTCAGCATTGTTTTTTGATATCATGTATAATGTTCCTCCCCACTCCCACTCTACACCTACTTCTCCACCTCATCTTTCATTTCTTTTTTAAATTTTTTTTTCATTTCTTTAAATTTTTCTTCTTTTGATGATGTGTCAATTGACGCTCAAGGACTTAAATTTCATGGCTTTGCTTTGTTAAGGGAGAGCCAATTTGGGGTGCCTGTGCTAGTATATGCAGCACATTTTACTGATTCTTTAAAGTATCATGACCTTAAAGGACCCTTATTTGGCTTAGACAGACTATCATATGGTGAGGAGCTTGACCTTAAGATTTTTATCTGTCACTGGCTTGTTTGCTACTCTTTACTAATTAAAAAGCATGACCCGGGGCATTCAGTATGTGTTTAAAGATATAGATGAGTCATTACTCAAGGTCTTTGGCTATTAAAATGGCCTTTATGTTGTTCTGCACAACTTTTGTGTGAGGGAGAGAAATAGCAGTTTGTTGAGTGATTCTCTCTACAGTGTGTCATACTAGTAGCCTATATGGTGCACTCAGGAGAAGCAGAAAATGACATCCTTCCTGGGTGACTGAATTAAAAAGGGACATGGCCCTGTGGACACAGACTTGGAATTCTGATCAAGAAAAGTCAAAGTCACTCTTTTGTCTTTCTCTGGACCAATACAGCCCTCTGCTAGGATGTTCCTTGTGAGAGGACCAAGGGCCAAATTTTAGTCCCTTCCTGATCATTTAGTCACATTTGTTCAGGCATAAACAACTTTAGGTGACAGCCCTTGTGTTAATTATATCTATATAAACATAGATCTTTATATATTTGTATTTGTATACACTTATCTATTTACATATTTAGACATATATAGAACCAAATTATTTTAGGCGATTTTCAAACAAATCAAGAGATTACACCTTAACTGTGGAATCAATCATATGCTTTAGTATTTAAGGTATAACAAACCATTTTTCTTCTAAAGGAAAAGGTGTAGCATTGAGAGAGGAATGAATGATTTAGTAAAATATTATGGGCCTCAGATTTGAACCCAGATTACAGAAGCAATCTGATAACTCTTAATTTGACTAGATGTTTTACCTTTGTATTGAGTATGATATCCTCATACTAATTTTTGAATAATTATTATGTTCAGTAGTCTTTAATATATCAAGAAAATGTAGATAATATATCTTCTCTTCTGAATCTTTGCATACCTTATAGACTCTTTCTTCTGCCTTTACATGTAAAAGACAATTGCTGCAGGTTAAACCACGTCCTAAAATGTTATTTTTTTGAAATATCCTGTTTTATTTGTCATTATGCATGTCATGCTGCAGAAGAACAGTCTAAGGTCCACCTGATTTTTGTTACTTTACAGACAATAATCATTTACTCTGATTCAATAATGGCTTAAATTTTTTTTCTTAATCTTCCTAAAAACTTTTAGTAATATAAGTTTAGGTGTGTAACTCTTCTCTTTGATTTTTATATAAATTATGAGGAGTTCTTTAAGTTTGAATTCTTGAATATTTTATTTGGTTCAGTAAAGTTTTTTAATTGTGTTCTTAAATATTGTTTTTATTACAATTCTAGTTCAGAAAAACCATTACTTTTAGAATGTATCTTTGTTCTGTTCTTCTGCTATTATTGTTTCTATCATGTTGTTAATCTGTTTGTACTTTTCCTTTATATTCTTGGATAATTTCACTTTCATTCTCTACTGATTTTATTTCCAACAATGTCATTCTATTATGTCTAACATAGCTTTTAATTCTGCTATTGCATTTTTTCTTTACAACCTTTCTTCCTTCGCTAACTATCTCACTTTTTTCCTCTTTTTGTTCCACTTTTCACAAATATCTTTTCTCTCCTTTCAGTACACTATTGAAGAAGCAGAACAACATTTTTATTGTTGTTTTTCTAGTTGCTATGTGAATTCTGAAAGTAAATCATTTTCAGTGTCATGTTCTTTTAAATTAACTATGTTAAGATGTGATTCTCATTCTCTTCTGCTGTTGTGGTTGCTGTCACCGTTATTGCTGTTATAGGATCTTTTTATAGGATCAAGTTGCTGTTCATTTATGTGTTTGTTTGTTTTCTATGTACTTATCTGTATACGAAGCAAACTCTGTCCAGAATCTACATTTGCCAGCTGTCAGGATAGACAATTGACCGTGCCTGTGCTCAATACCCCTTTAGGCACTTGTGGAACATCCTTTTTCTGATCTAAAGTCAGAAGACAATTTATGGGCCCAGATTTTTTTCCAATCCTCAATGATTAGCAGACATGCATCTATATATTTCTACTGTGTTAAGTATATTTTTCTCCATGCTTATTTTCTGGATCTGTAAAACCCTGAAATCATGGAGTATATGAAAACTCAAATCCCCAGCATACAGTGCTACCAAGATTTTTATTATTTTAGCCTGTGCCTGCAGTGCTGTATTTGAGGTGGTTACAGCTGCCACAATGCTTATGGGATCATCAGTGTCCCCTACTTCTGATTCTGTTCAGTAGCTGAAATTAATCTCCAAATGGATGTAAGAAGTCTGGAGTCATGAAACAGAGAACAGTGCTCTGGTTACCTTAAAAAGCAGCATCTCTGCTATTAACAGCAGTTTTCTCAGATTTTTGTTTGATTCAATCCTGGCCTATGAATCCACAAGCTATACTGAGAAGGGGAAAGGATGTTCCTGGCTTCTATTAGGTAAGTGGGCTGTTCTCTTTATTAGGCAAAGCCTGGGCATCCATCAGTTGTTTTTCTCTATCCAGTTTTATTGCCCTTATGGGTTAGTGGAAGTGGAGTGAAGCAATCAATTGCCTGTCAGCTTTCATTTTTTGGATTGTTGTGAGTGTTGATCTTTTCTGAAAATTGGCATTTTATTCCTCTGCTTGTTCCTAATCACCAGTCTTATCATTGCTCCAGCTAAGCCTGCTTCAAAAGCCTCAGTTAAGTGTCCTTACTATTTCCAAGCCTTGCTGATGTTGTCTGAGATTCTTCTAAGGTCAAATGATAATCTACTAACCAGAATCCCCCATGACAGAAGCCTGAGGTTGTCAGCAATTTCACAAATAAATAAGTGAGTCACCGAAGCTTATTTCTAACCTTTTCTTAAACATGAAATTCACTTACATATCACCATATGAAGCTATAATAAATCTAGATAATTAGCATGGTGGGGTTGCCGTGCATATGCATATACCCACATGAACACACACCCCCACCCCCTCAGGCATGAACATGCACATGTTGTCATGCATGAACACAAACCTGTCCTTGCACATGAGCATGGTCTCACATATGAGCAAATCTATGCCCTCATACATGAACATGTGTATGCCTTCCCATATGAACACGCTCATTTGTCATTAAGGGACCTAACCCCCCTTGAGCAGGCATTCCATATACGAATGACAGTACTTGTAGGAAAAACTGGGTGATAAAATAAAATGGTTCAGTATAGTTAAGCCACAATTGAGAAGACAACTCAACATAAGGTATATCAAAGGCAGATGAAAGGTATAACTGAGAAGAAAAGGAAAGAAATGATAAAAAATGGATATGTGCAGTGAGGAGAATGATGTATGGGCACTTTACACATATTCTTTGTTATCCCCATAGTAATTTGACAATGAAGGTACTGGGGTTTAACTGAATTCAACTATTTAGTCATAAAATTTATCAGGCATCTACTATGTGCGACACACTGAAATCTAGGCCCAGAAAGGTAGTTACTAGTAAATTATTCAGGGATATTTGTGGCTACCAAATCCAAATCTAACTATAGTGGCCATGTGTTTTCTACTACCCTACACTAAAATGGAGGATTGATTTATTTTCATGTTATTAATATTTTTTCCTAGAACACTATTCTCACAGAAGCTTTTGTCTAGCAAAATCAAATAGAAATATAATATTATTTTACCTAATAAACTTCTGAGTTAGATTTTGAAGGAAAATTTCCACATAGTTTTTCTACATCAGAAATGTTAAATGGAACATATGCTCAAAATAGTAGCTTGGAAAAATGATAATGGTAGCAAAGTTTCTAAATATATATCTGAATTCCACCACCCTCCCTAATGACTGACAGAAAAACTGAATACTAAAACTAAAATCCCAAAAAGTACTTCCACAAAAATGTAGCTGCAAGGTATCCCCCAAACCTGACAGTACAAACTGAGCAATATAAGCCACTAATACAAAAAGACCCATGTGGCATCAGCAACTGTACAAGAGGAAGAAGAAGGAAAACTGGAGGATTGCAAATGACCTTGAGACCCAGAAAACCAACAGCACTAATCAGAATACCCAACATGTAACAGATGTAAAGGTCAGGGAAAGGGCAAGGAAATGTTTTACAGGTTGTCTCTCTAAAACTCTCACCCTTTTTGGGAATCAAAACCTGCATTCCTTCCCAGAGGCCAGTAATCAAAGGGGCAGGAAAATGTTCTTTGCTCTTTGTTTTCTAGTATCTTAAATCACAGGAGATGGCTCAACAGAATTGTTGAGGGTCAGGAGACCACCATCACCAGAGATAAGGTCCACTGAAACCACCAATTACAGTTAAACAACAATAGCCCAAAGCCACAACATGTGACACGGGTCACATAGACCCAAGTCCAGCAGCCCAAAATCTCCCTTTAAAAAGGCCCTGTATTTCTACTTAAAGTCAGGATGGCAGTCTTTGAGACACTAGTCCACCGCCCTCCTCATTTGCTGGCAAATTCTCTTTCCTTTTCCTCAAACCACTTGTCCTCATTTTTCGTTCTCACTAATTCAGCCTTGAGGATAACTACTGAACTTTCAGTGACAAAACAGGCCATGCTGAGTACAGCAGCCAAAAATAGGAACGAAGTCTATGGGCTCCAATTGGTGGGATAATGGAACCTCAAAAGGTCAGATGATGTTGGAGAGGTCTGGGCCTTTTAAACTCTGGAAAGTAATCAGCTGAAGCTTCTCTTTAAGACAAAGTTCCACATTGTGGGGAAAGTACCAGGAGTAGAATCCGATTGAATATGGAAGGGAAACAGAGAAAAAGAAAAGATCCAGATAAAAGCAGAGGTAAGAAGAAGGGGCTCCATATCTCAGAGAGTATAAAGTCATATTTTTTAGTACTGTGGAAATAAAAAAAAAGAAGTAATTCTGAAGTTTGAGGTAGGGAAAGCTATCCTGGCCTATCTTCTCCTCAAAAGAATGGACAAAAAAAATATTTCCACTTAAATATGGGTAACAGAAAAGGATTATGATAAAACATCACTCAACAGTTATGTTTTTAAAAAGTAGAATAAGGTGCAAAATAATTATCCTATGAATATATGAATAAATATCAGAAAGAAATACCTAAAAATATGAAAATTATAATCTAATACTTTAAAATATAGCCATAACAGATCGAGCAAAGAATGAAAGAATAATAACCTAATTGAAAAGACTTGAAAAGATAGCTGCAAAAATATAGGAAATATATAGAAATAAAAGGATAATATTCCAGAAAAAAAGAATGATCTAGAAGAAACACAAGAATGAATAAAAACTCAGGATAAGATATTCAGAGAAATGAGATAAAGGAGAAAAATTCTAAAACTTAAAAGATGAAGACGTATACAAGATTCAAGAGACAATGACAGATATGGAAGAAGAAAAGTAAAGAAAATCATAAACACACACACAAGAAAAAAGGTACAATGCGATAGGACAAATACTAAAGATTTTAAGTCTTTAAAAAATTTAAGTTTTTTTAAACTTTGAAATAAAAACCTAGTTGAACAAAACTTGTAATTTATAACTACAACTAAAACAAATGACAGAGACATATGCTAACAATATAACAAAACTTAAAGAAAAATAAAACAGAATCCACCAGGCAGCTAGGCAAAAAGTCCAAAGACAACCAAAATGACATTATAACTAGTGATGAACATTGAATGAATATTTACCTGAAAAACTAAAGCTAAATGGTAGTCATAATAGAGAAATTATAATATGTAATGGCTATATAGTCTCACAGCCACCAAAAAAGGTGAAGAATGAGGAGAGTATAGGAAAAGTGAACCAAAATTAATGATTGCCTTATTATTATTAACTGAAAAAGAATATTGTTTTAAATTAAATGCTGGGAGAGGATGGGGAGGGGGAAATAGGCTAATAAATGCTGGGAGAGGATGGGGAGGGGGAAATAGGCTATTTGCTACTTTCATGATTGCTTATGGTAGAAAACCAAAAAACAATATTCAGAAAGAAAGGGATTATGGTCATTACGTAAGGATATTAATATAAAATAATCATTAAGACAAAAATATAAACCTTCCTAAAAACCAAATAAAATTCTGATGGAGGGATAAATTAAAAATTTTCAAAGTAATACCTATAGGAGAGGTAAGGAATGGGGCCAAGAGGACAGAGACAGAAGTTAGACTCTTCTGAACATACCTTACTTATACATTTAATGTTGGAACAAAGAAAATATTGTACATAATTTTAATGTTTTTTAAAATGAAGCTCTAAAAGGTTAAAGCAAAGAAAAGCAAATGAATTCAACTATGTGTTGAGTTTGTAGCTTGACTGCCCATAGGAAAGTTATTTTAAGTCACTTTGAAACACAGCTTCTCTACTATATATGCCAGGTGAGATACAACCTAAGTACAAAAAGAACTGCAAAATAAAATATAGGAACTTATTTAAATTTTAGTAATCATATTTTATGGTGGCATGGTGTTTATATTTTATTCTGGGTCCCTAGTGTGTGTATCATGGGATAAAGGTGCCAGTTGATTATATTGGTTTTGGGGGAGAATGGGAGGATCGATGCAGTTAAGTAAATACCCTATAGTATTAAAGGTGTGTAGAATATATTATATGAAGTTGTGATGTAACTTATTAAAATTTAAAAATAAGCTCTGTTCACTGAAAAAGCCAAGATACAATGACCAACCCAATAGCAATAAGTAAGCTTTCACAATAAGCAAATAATAATTCCTAACACCTAGATTGTTACTTTCATTACCATTTCCCAGAACTCTGGAGAAATGACTGATTCCAGGATTGAGTCATAAAATGAGCCTGGCACTTCCTGTCACCCAGAAAATTAAGAAGCTACTGAAGAGTATTAGAGATGGGTCAAAAGGACAGATAAACCAACTTAAAGAGCCTCTAGCTGGCCAAAGATGGGACTCTTTAACATCAATAACTTTAATAACAGCTATGGATAAATGCATCAAATATATTTAAAATGTGGTCGATAATAATACAAATTTGCTGGTCATATTTAAAATATGCTGGGAACCAATTTGTTATTTTTTAAACTAGTAAAGAAAGGGAAAGAATCAAACTATATCTATATACAAACTGTACCTCAGCTCAGGACACCTAAATAGATAGTTGATGAGAAGTGGTTGCTTGTTTGATTTTTTTAATTTTTTCCTTTTTTTTTTGGAGACAAGGTCTTGCTCTATCACCCAAGCTCCTAGGCTGAAGCAACCCCTGAGTATCTGGGACTACAGGTGTGCAGCACCACATCTGGCTAATTTTTATTTTGTCATTTTTTTGTAGAGAGGGTATCTTGCTATGTTGCCCAGGGTGGTCTAAAACCTCAAGAGATCCTCCTGCCTCAGCCTCCCAAAGTGCTGGTGTAAGTGATGGTGTAGCCTACCATTCCTGGCTGGTATTTCTTTACAGAAGTATCTCAGCTAATAAATGAAGTGGGAGTGATAGAATTTTAATATTTTTACATCACAAGTAATGGATCTAAGAAATAATCAATTATTTTAAAAAGTCAACCAGATATTGTATGCTTCCTAATAGGCATACAACATATTACCTGAAGTATTCCTGTCAAAAAATTAAAGCTAAATCTGATCAATTGTCTAGATCTTACTACCAATTTATGGGAAATAGAAAGGACAATGGAACATGTTAATTGAAATAGGAATGCAATTAGCAAAATCCAGACTGTGGGAATCTATATAGGATAAATGACCTGACTTCTTTAGCAAGAAAACAGTAAAAAGAAAACAAAATTAGAGATGGAGAGGAAATCTATATAGCAAAAGAGATTTCAAAGTTCTATCAACCAGCTATAATGTATGAGCATTATTTGAATATAGATTTGAACAAATAATCTTTTTAAATACTGACATACTCAGAGATCTTGGACACTTATTGGCTAACTGAGGTTCTTAAGAAATTATTGTTAACTTTTAAGTATAAAATAAGTCTGTGGTTCTGTGTTTTAAAGAACCCTTATCTTCTAAAGGTACATATTAAAATATTGATAGATAAAATTATAAAACATTGAACTAACCCAAATGAGGACAAAAGAGAGTGAGTAGAGTAGACAGAAAACAAGATTGGGCATGTACTGATAATTGATGAAATTGAGTGAGGGGTACATAAAGATTTATCATCTTGTCCTTTACACTTATATATGTGTGAAATTTTTCATGATAAGATTTTTTTAACTATAGAAAAGAAGCAATCAAAATAACACGCTACTTTGGGGGGAGGGAGTAGGAATCTGCATATTAAACTAAAATGAATTTTTTTTCCAACTGGTATTATAGCATTTGAGTGAAAATATTATGACTCTAAAAAGTTTGAAAACAATAGCCCTAGATTTAACAATAGAAAATAAAAAATAGAGATTGTTAGATCTGTAATTGATTATTAACCTGTTTTGTTTGGGGATTTTTTTTCTGGTAATTTCAAACAAAACACTTTCCTCAAGACATGCAGAAATATAGCTAACTATGAAGCTCATGGTTTATAATTTTGACAAACACCTTTTATCCAAAGAAACAAATTTCTTAAGTATTGTCTGTTTTCTCTTCAAAAGCATGAAGTGCCTCATATAACACACACTTCATTAAGATGGAAATGGACTTTTTATGTGTAATTTGCTTTCACTCCCCCCCCACTGTATTACCTTATAGTCCTTTTATTTTCAAAAGCCATAAAGACATTAAAGAACAGATTTTTAAACAATATAAGATTTCAACATCTCTGAATTGGAATTAAAATATATTAGATACATGGTAACAAATTAAATTAATTTAAAAGTGAGAAAAATAATCATAAACTCAGAAGGCCCTTTATTTTATGCATTCCTGGAAGATTTAACCCACAATTACCGAAAATTGAATAAATGCTCATTTGTGAGTTTATTGCACTGTTTTGAGGAGTCATTAACTTAGCTCAGAACAGCAATGTGTTATGATATGACTGAAGCAGTGATCACAGTGCTTTATGGAAATAAAAGTATCATTACGCTCTCCAGGAGCTATTTATTGCTAATGTAAACAAGATTAAGAATACACAAGCAACAGGGAAGACAGTAAATGATAGGCAACTATCTAATTTAACTATAACATTTTCATGAGAGAATGCTGACTCAGAACCCAAGAAATAGCTCATAAAAGAGAACAAAAGTTTTCAGCTGTATCACATATAAGCAAAAGAGGGGGATGATTAGTAATAAATGTGGACTGATTATACATCTAAGACCTCATCTCCTGTCCAACCCTACGTCTACATAGGTCAGAGAATCCCAGTCATACCATCTTGTCAAGTTTCTCTTGTGACAGAAGCTTCTAAAAGACCTAAGAGTATTTAATATTCCTTAATCATTTTATGAAGCATGGGCATTCCCTTGGTAGAATACAAAAACTGAAAATCAACCACTTTGGATTTGTTCCTAAATTTACCTTTTTGGGAAGGGTGCTTTTATAGTGGATGCTGTATGTGCCACCCAGATCCTGCTTCAGGAATACTAAGGGACTTGTTCTTTTAGCTGCTGGGAGTTCTCCCTTGCTAACAGCCCTCTTAGGGAGTGTGTTTGCTGGAGAGGGCCAACTCACCCAAGGCCATTCCCTGTTCCTGAGATAGCCCTCATCCAATGACTGGTCAACTTGAGGACATGTGGCCTGGGGCCACATTGCTCCACCTCTAGACATCTCTGAAAGACTATCCCACCTCACAGCTGCCTGTGAGCTGGCTGAGAGCTCCTGTATGGCCTCACCACAGCTCAACTTCTCCCTCTACCCAGTCTTGCTTCCTTTCCATCCTTCCCTTTATCAGGTATGATCCCAAGAGAATTTCCTTATAAACTTCCTGCACCCCAATCTCTGAATCACTCTCTGCTTCTCAGGAATCTCTGATGGTGGGCACCAAAAACTTGAGGGGTACAGTATAAAATACCTGTAGATGAGACAACAAAATCCTACAAGAGTAAGGTTGAGATATGCTCAACCTTATCTCAACTCATTAGGTTGAGATATGCTCAAGGTGTCAGTTACACAGCTTTACAGCTTTGAGTGCAAAGAAGTGGGTGACTGGATAATTTGTATTCAGAATGGAAGTCAAGAAAGTAACAGTTATTTCAGTTCCATAGTTGAATAACCATTCCATGCTATACAGCTTCCTGGTCATTGATCATACAAATATAAAGGCAAAACTCCTATTCTCAAGGAGGTGAAGTCCAGCCTAATGTATGACTATATATTAAAATCAGTATGATGCTCTTTAGTGTAGGAAGCTTTCAAAGAAATTTGGTGACTCAATATAGAATATTGAACTTGCAAAATACCACTGGCTAATCCAATTGTGTTGGCCGAAAGATTAAGGGTATTTTTTCTATTTTAAAGGTCCTCACATGGATTATTACCATGTAATATTCTGAAATTAAAAAAAAAGAAGTATTTGGAAAAAGCAAATGAAACTTTGTATTAATAAAATATGGCAATCTCACTCAAAAAAAAAAAAATAAGCAGCTGATATGTACCAATATACACTGAAGACTTGCCATGTTCCAGGAATTCTGGGAAGCATTTTATATAATTGCATCTGTCTTCCCTGCTGGACTGTAAGCTCCTTAAGAAATATATCCAAATATATATTCATTGTGTCCATTTCTACGTACCTCAAGCCTAAAGGAGGACATAGAAATAAGTATTCAGAAACCATATATTGAATGAATGAAATATATAAAGAATCCTCTGAGAGCCCCCAAGATAAGTTTTATCATCATCCTCATTTTATAGATGAAAACCTGATACTTAGGTCAAGACACACAGCTGGGAAGTGACAACATTCCAAACCAACACTGTTAGATTCCAAAACTTGAAGGCTCATCTACTCTGCCTCACTGGTAGATGACTGGTTTGTTTGCCTAGTTTCACAGTAAAGGAGGAAGGGATGGGGTGGGGCGAGGGGAGACATAAGAAAAAACATTCTTTGCTTGAGACACTCTTTTCTTATTCACTTGCACATGCTCTAGGGCTTTTTTTTCCAGCCTCAAATCTTTCAAGAAATCTTCCTTGACCACACAGTTCTTTTTGTTTCTCCTGAACATCAGCAGCCCTTAATGTTCATTAAAAAACCAAAGTTATCCTCAGCTCTCCTGCATAGTTAATTCTTGTTATGTGTGTGAAGTCCTCTAAACTCCCCAAATGCATTATAAGGTCCTAGGGGCAAGGTAGCATATAATTTTTCTTGTTTGTAGAACAGCACACAGTCAGCACAAAACTGAGCACAGGGGTTAGGTTTTCTGTAAATACATAGGTCACATCAGGTAGAGTGACTAGCCAGTGACAGAAATAATACCAGTATTAAACCAAGAACATTTTTCTTCCTCTCATTTGTAAAATTCTTTCAAATGTCACACCTTAAAACTATAGGATTCCTCAACCTTTTCGTGTTCACTTAATCTGAAATGCTGACAGGAAGATGTCCTGGCTGCAGAAAATTAAAGGGAGAAAAGCTGATGCAGTTTTTGCTCCCTCCCATGTATGCTTTGCTTAATTCAGAGAGGATTTGGTTTTCATTTTGTGAGAGATCAAGGACTTCCACTTCAAAAACAACACAGTGATTATGACCAGCAAAATTCCTGTAAAAGAAAACATAAAGAAGCTGCAGAGACATTTAATTGATCTACAGTAGGAACAGGCCAGGATTTTTAGCACTCCCTGGAAGTATTAGGTGAAGCTATAGTTAAAATTATTTATTCTGTTACAAGAATAGTACAAGGCTGTCTTTATGCCAGAGCAATTATCTAGCTAATTGCTGTAGAATTAGTATAAACCAGTTTGCAGATACACTGCACACATTTTGCCAAATGTGACTTGACTTATGCCAGCAACCTGCAACATTTTAACTACAAAAGTTACCAGTGGAGTTAAAGGAGATCCACAAAAGCCTTTGGCAGACCCAAGACTGCAGAGCCAGGAACACAGGGAAGGGAAAGGAAAAGTAACAAATACCAGCAACCAGGACTGAGGAGTTCAGGAAAGGAGAATGAACAAAGGGACATGGACAGAGGGAAAGAGAGTAGAGGAAAATAAATAGAGAGAAATGAAAAAATAAATAAATAAATGTGGTGAAGAACAACAGCCTTCCCATTCCCATTCGCAGAGTACAATACATTTTTGGCATCATAGATGTTATTGCTCTTTTGTGAGAATTAAATAAAATAAAGTATATAATGAGCTAGGCAAAATGCCAGATACATAGCAACAACATTAGGTTTTTTTCTTCTCCCAAAGTGGTATGTGTTTGTGTATGTTTTTATAAGTATACAATGTGGCTAATTAGGATAACAATACTGACAATATTTCTTTAATTACTGGGAGAGCCTGGACTAGTCTGTTTCCAGAAAAAGCCTTGTACTAGTAAATATGTAAAATACTCCACCTACTATCGTAAGTCATGCTGGCACTTCATGAATCATAATGAGTTTTTCATCCTGTACTAAATAAATTTGGAAATAAAAATTTGGAAATAAAGGTTACCCATGCAAAATCCCTCAATGTGTGTAAGAATTATCTATCCTTTAATTCCAAATAGACTCTTCTTTATATTATAGCCATTTTCTGCTTATAAGTTGCAATAGAACATATAAAATAAATGAAATAAGTCCCCAAATGTCATCAAAATCTTAATGAATTCCCAAATTTTATGGGAATCAAAAGGTTTCAGCCTTTTCTCCTGAAGCTCTTTTATCAGGGTTATTACAACAGAGCCAAATCAACTTCTTTCAGTTTCTGTGTTTCTGATTTCCTCAGTCTGAAATACATATATCAATGAGTGCTTAAATGGCCCAAAAGTGACCAGCATGAAGAAAGGGGAAAAATTAAGAAAGCCCCAAACCTCATCAACTATGTATTAATAATTGATCCCTAAATAATTGAGAATACAAATATGACAGATACTGATAAAAGCATTCAGGTCTTAACTGGGAGTTAAAATGGTTCCAAAATGGTCCATCTTGTGATCTTAAGCATGTAATTTGCAAGCCCAATTCACTCATTGTACAAACAAGGGAACTGTTGGTGAAAAGACATTCTGTAACATCCCCACAGGTTCTTAGTGGCTAAACTAGCCCTGGTGCAGTTCTTCTAACGTTCAGGGCTGAGTTTTTCCTTGCATTACACCAACGCTGTCCCAGAGGTAGGAAGTAATTGTTCCTAATCAATTTTTCTCATTATTATTTCTTATTTTTTAAGAATATAAATATCTAACATAGCTATTGGAACATGAATGTCGTTCGATACATGTTAGAACCCTGGCCACCCTTTTCCATTCATGCCCATGGCATCTATGGTGTGGAAGAGAAGCTGCTGCCCCTGGAATTGGTCTGAATCTCAAAGAAGCTCCTTGTGTCTATCCAGAAAGAAGGATGGAGGATTATCTCCATATTACTTGACCAAGATATAACTCTTTGCTGGTGTAGAGTTGGGTACACTTCCCACTCAGAGACAAAGAGACAATTAAGAAAAGGGATTTGTATTAAAGATACCAATGATCAGTTTCTTATTGTCAGCTTCTGCACCTTTTTCTTTTTCTTGGTGCTTGTTTAATGCCATGTGTAGGCAAATGACAGACAAAACCAAAAAGAAAAATGTGAGCCGTTGGCCAATGACATTGCTTAGCAAAAAACGAGAGTCACATCTACAGGCGACTGCACTCCAGACTTCAATTTAATTCACTTTCCACCAGCAACGAGAGTGAGAATAATTTGCTTCAATGTAGGGAGATCAGAGAAGAGAAGCTTCACTGCATTTCGAGATGGAGAATGACTGGATGCGATCACAGCGGTGGCAGGCAATGCCCTTTCACAAGATGGAGAAAGGCTGGAAAATGAAATGGCAGCAGAAAGCGTTTTTTTGTGAGCCAGGCACTGACTTCGATGACCCATCTTGCTGCAAGAACACACATGGAAACCAGCTCTCCACAGGGCCCAACGTGGACAGGTCTCTAACCTCCGGACACCAAGAAATAAGCTTCTTACAGACAGAATCTGGAAAGATGTCTGCCAAGAGTGGGGAAGCATGGACGAGAAACGAGACCAAAGCCCAGCTTTCACTGGTGCGTGTCTGCACAAACGCTCTGCTGACTGACGATAGACAAACGAATTGCAAATACACCGAGAAATGCAAGAGTATGAAAAGTGTCCACGTGCAATTATCCTTTACTCTTATTGTTTATTTATTACTTATTATTTACTAAAACCCTACTTCGTCAGGCACCAGGCCACGTGTCTTATTACGTTATGTAATTAATTTATTCTCCATAACAATTCTTTGATGTAGGACCTATTATTTTCACCATTTTTCAGGCAGGAAAACTGAGGCCTAGAAAAGAAAAGTATTTACTTGCCAAGAAACCATTTTTAAAGAGAAAAGAATGTTATTCCAGAAGAAAACATTTTATCTCTTTATGTGAATGAAATATACACATTATATCAGAGGTGAGTAAAACTGTTTAAGAAAAATAAAGTTGGGATTTATAAGCAGCTGGGCAGGATTCATTTAGATGTTTTCAGTAAAGTTTACATGACGTATCCATTTCTGCGCCTGGAAAAGGAACAAAATGTTTGTTTTCTTTCTTTTGCTTAATATGAACACAAAAGCAAAACAAAACGACAGCAAAAACCACAACTGAAACCTAAGCTTCATCTGCTAGGACCTAATCTGACTTAAAAAAATATTCAGAAAAATCGAATTCTTCCATCACATCATGTTTGCTATCTGCAGTGTTGGGATCATCCCTAGAAACTTCAAGAAAAAAAGTATGCTCCTCCCTCAGGTACTGTTTTCAGAAGTCACTCATCTATTGATTCCTGATGTTGCTGGTTTTAGCAAGATAAGACTCCTAATCCATCCACTGAATGTTACTCTGCCAGAGATGAAATAGCTTTAATGCCAGCAAAGACTACTGTGATGTTAGAGTGGAGAAGATCATGTTGGGACCACAGCATTGCCAGGAACACTTGCCATCTCGTGTTAACGCTACATTGAAGCCAAACATTGACTCTACCTCCCATTCGGTTCAGAAATCCAGGGGTAGAGCAATCACATTCATGGGCTTTTAATAAGCTCTGGGAAAAGGGCTTATTCCCCATTATAAACTGTGGTGATTTTCTTTCAACTGGCCTCTCCCTCACATCATTAACTTACTTAGTTGTTCCTAAGATGCTATCAATTATAAAATGTACCGTGAGCTTTATAAAATAATATCTTTTCAATTTTTTCCAGAGGAAAAAATATTACATTAAATATACAAATCAATGTAAGAAACAAGTTAGTATCAGAAAACATTTTAATGTAGGAAAATATGCATCTTCGCACTGAGGTATATCTCTATATGTATATACCTACCTATACATGTATATAACATGTATAATGTCATAGACATACATAAGTCTACATTTATGCATACATAAACAAGCAACAGGAAAAGGAACAGGTCATGGGGAAATTTTATATTTATGCCTATGTAAATATGCACATCCTACTTTCTTTTTACTCATTTGATGTTAACATAGAGATCATGGCATCTAGGGAATTAAAGTTTATCTCCTACACTGCTTGAAGTAGGAAGATGATAGAAAGCCATCTGCTCACAATACTAATTACTACTACTAATTATTATTTTTTGTTTTTACAAAAAGAGTAACAACACTGGGAACAGAATTTTTTTTTCCTGGTATATCACATAGTGAGATCTCCAAACAAGAAATGCCAGGGCAGATCCAGAATGTTTTAGATAAGCCAAGACATTGGAAAGAGCTCCCCTCAAGGTCTCAGCAGGAAATATCTAATTCAGGAAGCAAAATACAAACAAAATGGGCGTACCCAGCCAAGACAGAAAGTGAAAGTATACACCTTTTAGCATACAGCAGGAGACCCTGCAACCTAACCACAGCAGGGAAATGTTTGAGATGGCCTTCTGCACATTGCATTCCACATGTCTTCTTTGGCAGTTCCTCCAAAGTGCCCTTGGGCCTTCTCAAAGCTATATGATGTCAAATATAATTTGTGCAATATGCAAAGATAAGTAAAATACCCATTACTGTCAAAAGAATTTTACATTATGCTTGTGTGGATAAAACAGTTACACAATCAAGATGATCCATGAAAAGGAAAAATGAAGTCTAGGATAGTTCACCTGAGGAAAGGGTTACAGTCTGTAGGAGAGATCAGGCATGTCTTGATGGGATGAAACTTGAATATCATGAAATACTGTGGAAGGGGACCGTGAGAGGCAAAAAGAACAGCCTGAATGTTACCATAAGGACAGAACCACACAGAGTGTCTCCTGGGAATGGTTCACAGAAACATGCACACACATAGTGGGACATAAAATGGGATTGTAGAGGCTATTAGTGAGCGACTTTCAACACACCTGGGTGGCCAAGAACACAGACCATATTTTAGTGACTAGTAAGTATGCTACTAGTAGTATGCCACTGAATTCTTGATAGTGATAAACAGTTCCAAAGAGTCAAAGTAATGAACCTAGTTAAAATAAGATATTTACTAGAGAGCTACCTTTCTTTTGAAGAATTCTGGCCAGAATCAGCACTCTTACTTATTATTGAACCTTATCTTATTATTGAACTTTTACCCAAGTTTTTTTTTTTTTTTTTAATTTTGGCATATTATGGGGGCACAGATTTTAAGGTTTCAATAAATGCCCTTTCCCCCCTCCCCCCACAAGTCTGAGTTTCCAGTATGACCATCCCCCAGATGGTGCACATCTCACTCATTATGTATATATATACCTCCCCCCTCCCCCCTCTCCCCTGCCCAATACCCTATTACTGTAGTACCTATATGTCCACTTAGGTGCTACTCAGTTAATACCAGTTTGCTGGTGAATATATGTGGTGCTTGTTTTTCCATTCTTGGGATACTTCACTTAGTAGTATGGGTTCCAGCTCTAACCAGGAAAATATAAGATGTGCTATATCACCATTGTTTCTTAGAGCTGAATAGTACTCCATGGTATACATATACCACATTTTATTAATCCATTCTTGGATTGATGGGCACTTGGGCTGTTTCCACAGCCTTGCAATTATGAATTGTGCTGCTATAAACATTCGAGTGCAGGTGTCTTTTTTGTAGAGTGTCATTGGATCTTTTGGGTAGATGCCTAGTAATGGGATTGCTGGATCAAATGGTAGATTCACTTGTATCGCTTTAAGGTATCTCCATATTGCTTTCCAGAGAGGTTGAACTAGTTTGCAGTCCCACCAGCAGTATAGGAGTGTTCCTGGATCATAAGAACACTCACCGACCTGCAAGAACAACTCAATACCCAAGATTTGTTCTCTCTAGAAAAGAGCATCTGATGCCCCTAGGCAAAAATTTCTACACTTGACACTTACACATGCAGGACAGCTTCTAGGGGAAAAACTGTAGGGAATTAGGAAAAGTCCCTTTCTTTATAGTGAAAAGTGAAAAAACACCTTTTCAAAGAAAAATTATCAAATTCACTGATGCAACTTATCTAACAACTAAACTGGCAAAATATGAAGGAGACTTAAGCCAAAGTTTCTTTAACTGAGCCTGGGTTGGTTTGTTTGTTCATTAATGCCCTGCTTTTTAAAATGAATTTAATCAATGGAGGAGTATTATGTATTCATTTAATGAATTGCTATGTATAATCACCCTCCATATGAGGTCCTTTAAGTGACATTCATGCTCCTATGGGGTCCTTAAGGTTGTAAAGGCACCCTGTATAGAAAGGTATAACAGGTTGATCTTTGGAGTAGAAAATGGCAATAATGAAAAGCCTGGGTGTAGAAGTCAGACTTGGGTTTAAATTCCAACAAAGACATTCACTGTTTATACCTACGCAGGTAACTGGATTTCTCTAAGCCTCAGGCCCTTCATCTGTAAAATAGGAATAATAGAATCTGTTTTATAAGATCATTAGAGGAATAAATGAGGATGTTGGTAAGTATACAGACAGTCCCTAGCTTACAGATGACCCAACTGACAGCATTCCGTGTTTACAAACGGGCTTCCAAGACTCCCCATAAGGATAATATACAATTAAATAATTAAATCAATAATCTGGGAACTAGTTTCTTCCATGCATGTAAACAAACACACATGGCATAAGTGGCTCTTGGGTGCAGCATCTTTAAGCTAGCGCTAGTCTCATAAATAGATAGAGAAGCAGCTGATAGAAACCCAAGAACATCCAGAGTCAAGAAAGTTTACCATGAAGCATCTGCTGAAGCCTTTCATCTCATTTGTTTTTTGTGTTCTATTTGCTTGTATTAAAAGAAAGAGCACAATAGCTTCTATAACTTATTATTACAGTATAGGGGTATTATTATTATTACAGTATTACACTGTATTATCATTACCACATGTGAGCCATTATAGTATTGTTGTTGTTGTTATTATTACCCTATATATGCTGTTCATCAGGGATCCAAGTTACATACAAATCCAAACTAAAGACATTTTCAGAAACTTATCTCATCTATAACCTGGGGACTGCCTCTACTCTAGATCACTTAAAACATTGCTTGGCATGTAGTAGGAGATACCTTCTAAAAAGCAACTCTTAATACACTGTCAGGAGACAATTTTCTATGGGTACTGTGCATTTCTACATGTCTTCCATGCGAAGGCGCTAATTGCCCTTCTGTTATGGACTTTCTTGCAAGGATGTTTATATAGTGAACAGCTTAGAAGATAAAAATGGTGTCTCCCTACAGAGCAGAGAGCAGGTCTGCTTCCTATCCAGTCTCATAAAGAAAATATCTCCTTATAGGACAAAGTTTGGGCAGATTTTCTTGAGCCCATTATAAGAGATCTGGGTTCCCTAAGCTCAGGACACCTCTCCTGGCACACAACCTATTGGGTGTGTAGGCATCACCTGGCCCTTGTTGCATCATCTTGTGGGAATTGGGCTTCAAAAAGTAGCACAAGAAAATGATGACACTCTAGATACTGTTGTTCCTATGAATATTGCCATAAAATGTATCTTATAACCTTGTTGTTTGTGTCTGACTCAGGAATCTTGTGTCTTTTGCCAGCTTCTGTGAAAATGTCTTGCAAGAAGGATGAAATCTCAGACTCTTAAGAGTTCTTAACACAGAGCACGCAAAACCTAGTCTATCTCCAAAATATTTTCCCATAGATTTGCCTTGTGGACAGTAATTACTACCACCATAGCCAAAATTTTGATAATTTTAAAGTTCCTATAAATTAGTAAGTATATTAATTCTAAGAGCTATCATGATGAGTCTAATGCCTAATTCCTAATTGGCTCATTGTTTAGTTTGTGAAATACTTAGCAAATTCCAGATATAATATTAAATAAGAGGGTCCGTTTGTACAGAGTTCTAAGGCTGATAGACCCTTTGGCTGGAGAGATTTCATCCTGGAAAACAGTACTGCTTGGTGGCACACATCTAGGGAGCAGAAGAAGGGAAATAGATCAGAAGATATGTTGCTACTTTTCCTCAAGCTCCATTGCATCCCTTAGAAGTAAAATACAAAATCAATTTTACCTTTTAAATATAGAATCATATAATAATGGTAGATTTTTTTCAGTACCTCCATTCATAAGTAATTTCTTGACATTTGTTAAATACCCTAGTAATTGGTATTATCATTTCCTCCCTTAAACAGTGTATAAACTCTACTAGCAGGAAATATAACTTAGTGATTTTGCATCCTTTCTACCCAAATTTTGACCCTTATTCCCAACTTCTTCCCTTCTGAGGCCTGTCACAGCACCTTGCATTAGAGGTACTCAGCTAATACTGTATGAATTGTGAATTATTCTCTGTTAAAAGAAAAAACACAAAATTATGAATTTACACTATTCTGTCAAATTCCAGGAAATCAGAACCTCATAAGCAGTATGAAAAATGAGCCAAATAATTCCAGGCTATGTGCAACATTTAAAAATCGTAAATGTAGTGTTCACAATGTTGAATTAATTCATTTAACATTTTATTAATGGATAATTAGCACTTTTAAACAACCTTGCATTAATCACTTTCTAAGCCAGCCCCTGTGAAGAAAAACCATGATTGTTTCACTTCAATTGTACTTTATCTAGGTAGAAATTATTTAGTTTCTCTTTTGGACTTAATTATGTGATAGATTAGGAGGAATTAAAAAAATGCTAATTCTCTTATTATAGAAGAATTGAAGAGTCAACACACAAAGTCCAAACTGACAAATAATGAGATGAGATGGTGGCTATTCAAATAAATACGATAATGCATGCAAAGCATTTAGTATGAGGTAGGGACTCTGTAAATAGTAGCTATTATTATTTTACCAAAACAGTTCATCCCAAAGCCCTCTTTATATTGAGAGTTCCACCACATGTTGAAAAAATCCATTTGTTTTTTTTGAGATAGAGTCTCACTCTGTTGCCCAGGCTAGTGTGCCATGGCATCAGCCTAGCTCACAGCAACCTCCAACTCCTGGGCTCAAGCAATCCTTCTGCCTCAGCCTCCCAAGTAGCTGGGACTACAGGCATGGACCACCATGCCGGCTAAATTTTTTTATATATATTTAGTTGTCCAATTAATTTCTTTCTATTTAGTAGAGACAGGGTCTTGCTCTTGCTCAGGCTGGTTTCAAACTCCTGACCTTGAGCGATCCTCCTGCCTTGGCCTCCCAGAGTGCTAGGATTACAGGCGTGAGTCACTGCGCCTGGCTGAAAAAAATCCATTTTTAAAAATTAAATACTCAAAAGTTTTCATTAACCTATCAAATATTTAAAGTAGGCTATACTTAATAGTTTAAGGCATCTGAACTGATGAAAACAAAGATTTCATGAATTAAACATAGTGAAGATTTGGGGAGAATATTGATAATGATGCCCTATTCAATCATACAGAATTAAATGTATATATCCCTTAAAATATGTGTGAATTAAAATATGGCCCACTCAAAGTTATACCACCTGAAGAAGATTTGATATAAGAGGATGAAGATGCTGACTTCTTGTAGCTTATGTACGACCCTAGGCTGATTTAGGTGTTTTAGTCCTAATAGTATACCATCTGATTTTTTACCAAAACTGATCTTTCTGGGCCCCCTGACTCTTGCCACACATTATATGTACATCTCTAACTCCATTCAGTACAATTAAAGTCCCCCAGTAAGTAAACCCACATAGTGCAAAGCTTGCTTTCTTCTAACTGTATTAAATATTCAAACCAAACCTCCTAACAAGAGAAATTTATTTTTCTGCATAAGCATTTGAAGAAACCTCAGATATCACAATTAAAGGTAGATGCCTGCAAAGTTCATTAGTACTCCTTAATTGTTTTTCTATTAATATAATGAGTAACAGAACATAATTTCTTGCCTGAGACTGATATGAACTGCAATTGGTATATTCATAAGTTGGACTAAGGCAAGGTGGTATCCACCCTGACATCACAAAACCCAAAAGGCAAATAAGAAAGAGAGAAAGTGAATATCTATAGTATCTTTTCAATTCAAAGGGTGTGTCTCATTTATTATAACAAAAGAAAAATCAGGATCATGAGTTATACAGTTATCCAATCTCTCCCCCTTCCTCCTCACACATAGCCAATATTCAATCCATCCCTCCAGACCAAAAGAAAATCTTCAATCCCAGGCTAACTTCTCCATCTGTGCCCTGTATCCTGTCCCCTTCTTCTTCCTGTACACACTAGTTGTATCAATTATATTTCCTCTTTTCTGTATATTTAAATCCTTCAGTCCTACCAGCTCTCTCCTCTAAACCTACAGGTACATTAAAATATATATGCTTGTTTCTTATTACAAGGTAAGACCCTACACAAACTGTACCGCCCTCTATCCCTTACCCACTTTTGAGTCCAAATTTAGTAAACTACATACATCTATACTTCCTCAACCTTATCTCCCTCTAGAATTTGTTATAATTTTGTTTATCCCATCCCAGATTCTGAACTTATGATTTCCTAATTATCAAACTCAATGGTCAATGGTCTATTTTCAGTCCAGAAGCTTAAGGGGCTTTATTAAAGCATTTTACTGTGTTAATTCTTTTCTACTTAAAAATGTGCCACCTGGGCTTCTATCCTCATCTCTTTCCCTCCTGACTGCATCATCTGACCTCTAGCCCTCATGCGTTCAATGTTGCCCTTTCTCAGGAGGCTGTTCTTTAACCAATTCTCTTTTTATTGAAATCCTTCAATAAAAATATAATAATATGAGTGCTACCACCCAAAACCTACTCCTTCCACTTTCTCTGTCTTTTTTTTTTTTTTTTTTTTTTTGAGACAGAGTCTCACTTTGTTGCCCAGGCTAGAGTGAGTGCCGTGGCGTCAGCCTAGCTCACAGCAACCTCAAACTCCTGGGCTCGAGTGATCCTTCTGCCTCAGCCTCCCGGGTAGCTGGGACTACAGGCATGCGCCACCATGCCCGGCTAATTTTTTATATATATATCAGTTGGCCAATTAATTTCTTTGTATTTATAGTAGAGACGGGGTCTCACTCTTGCTCAGGCTGGTTTTGAACTCCTGACCTTGAGCAATCCGCCCGCCTCGGCCTCCCAAGAGCTAGGATTACAGGCGTGAGCCACAGCGCCCGGCCTACTTTCTCTGTCTTAATCCAAGATAGCACCATCTGTCCAATGACATAAATTTGAGATCTCATTGGCACTCTCGACTTCTCCATCACCATCAACCTCTCAGAGTCAGTATGGCACAAAACACAGCAGCCTTTGAAGTCAGAAAGACCTGATTCTGACTTCAGATTACAGAGGGCAGATTACAGTCTGCCCTCAAGGACTTCAGAATCTTGTGTCTGGTGTGAGAGAAGCATGTAAACTCACATGGAATTAAAATACATGCTTATAGGTGGGTACTTACAAAATGAAGTGGCAGCCCAGGAAAAATTATGCTTTAGTCTGCCCAAGGGGGAAGGTATCAGAGATATTTACTAAGAAAAGGTAGGATTTGGATTGAAATTTGAAGACTGATAAAGAGTTGGATACGTGGAAGGAAGAAGGAGACAGCTGAGAGTAAAGCAAGAGTGAAGTCAGGGAAGGCTGGGGGAGGGGAGGGCAGTAGTGGAGACTGGATGCTGGCAGAGACCATGTAGTGAGAAGCCTGACACTCCAAGGATGATGGCATCCATGTGGGTGCTGGGGAGCCACCAAAGATTCCTGAGCAGAAGACAGTCAAGTTTATATATTAAAAAAAAAAAAGTCTTCATGGCAGCATATAGCTTGAACTGGAGGCAATAAAGATCAGAGTAAGGGAGAATCCACATAAAAGGCTAGACATTACATCTCAAAAAATATTAGTATATTCAATACTATTTATGGATACCACTGGAGAGAAATTCATAGTAGGAATGAGAAAACTTGAAGTAGGAATAGTATCTTCTCGTTGGCATTCATTTTACATAAATATTGAAGATCCTGAGATTTCAATACTTTGAAAAATATATAATTCAATGCCTCTGCCATTCTATTGGCTAGAAGAAAGCTACAAGTAAAATATGGAAGGAGAGCAGGAGAGAGGGAGAAAAGAAAGAAAGAATAATAGGAGGGAATAAAATATACAAAAGTATAGTGGACCAACATGGGATGCAAAATGAGGAAAAAGATAAAAATGGGAAAAAATGGTAGAGAGTATTCTTCTTAAAGTAGCCAAAAAGTAAACAACTTTTTGCCCTCAAGGTTTTGGAAAAAATACAGCCTTTAGACCGTTAATGAGTTCAATATGGTTGCTTTCATCAGCCCATATATTGCCAATATTGGTACTATAAATACATGTTCATTTTACAGGATAGGACAATAAATTCATGGGTCCAGCAGTGATAATGATTTGTCCCTCAGGTTAGTTTTGGTCTTCTTTGATCGTGACACAATTGCTTAATTAAACTACAGTTAAAAGTTTTCTGAGAAAAATGTTCACCGTGGAAAAAAAATTTCTACCTTCTAAAACATATTCAAATTACAAGTGCAAGTGGAAGCTTCATATAAAAAGCATGAGCACCATATTAAGTATTAATGTGTTAGGTGTAACACGCGCGGAGGCATTGCGTTAATAGCATCGCTTAACCTGAATATTTTATTCCACTACTTTAACCTTGATACCAACAGACTTAATATATTCAGTTTTTGTTTTCAATTATCGGTTATGTCCTGCAATGGGTTGATTGGAGACACTGTGAAAACTATTATGACCCCTCAAAGACATAAGGCAATTTTCTTCTCACCAGGATATTTTGAACAAATTACTCTCAGTTTTAACATGAATACGTCTATGAATTTTGTTCCTCAGATCTGAAATAATGGCATGCAGTTATAATTTCAATTATAATTATCATATCACATCAATAAATGGAGATAAAATTCTACAGAGGTGAAAGCTTTCTGTCTTTGTATGATTTTACTTTTTCCCTTTTTCTTTTTTTTTTTTCTTTTTTGGTGCCAAGCCTAGGAAGCACTCTGAAGTGTAATTATTTTGCAGGGTACTTGAAATAGTCCTACCCTTTGAAAAAATAATGTTGTAGCATCTCATCTCTGTTAGCATTACAAAGCATTGCTACAGCTTGCCATAATTAAAGACTGTTACAGTTAAGAATTTTATGATTAGCCCTATTATGGCTCATTGAGCTTAAGTTTTGAAATTTTGTATTGAGTCCAAGATTAAAAGGTTTCTTAGTCATAGAATGCATTTTAAAGATTAATTTGGACATCTTCCAGAATCCTCTTGCTTGTTTTCCCCAAGCTTGGGGTAATACAATGTCTTTTCATAGCATGGTTAGTGGTCATGCTAAAGGTTCAAGCCCAGTATGAACAAATTAGCTTCTCTGCTTTCATGTGGACTCCCCCACCCACCTGAAGATGTTCCCAGCAAGGGGACATCTTTATAAAGTGAGCCTGAGACTCAGCTCAGCTCAGCTGGCAAAGCAATGGCCACAAGCACAGCAAGTCCAATACTAGAAGTTCGGTTGGTTCTACAGTATGCTGCCTCTACAAGTCTTCTGGGCTGAGAGGCAACCAAGCTAAGTTGTTACTACTACTCTAAGAAAATGTAAAAAGATTTGTTCACAGGGTGCAGGCAGAATAAAAGAGACTAGATTCTTTTTTATTTCTTTACTACTTGTTTTAAATTAGATTTCTATATTTTATATATCCTATAAATGAGTTAAGGGAATTGAAGAACTATAGATGAGGTAAGTGAGATTCAGAAAAATAGAGCAACTTAACCATAGCTGCAAGGCCAGGGAGAGGCACACTGGGTATGGACGGAGCAGCCTATGACTCCATATCCCCCGACATTGGATATTCAATTAGTCACAAAATCCCGTCTTTCTATCCTTGCTGACTCCCGGCTTCCAGGATCACCCCTACCAGTATTTTTTCTAGGCAGCAGAGAGATATTTCTAAAGCCCAACTCTGAAAATCTTACTCCCCTAAATCTAATGTGAGACTCCCAAATTAAGAATGTAGAGTAACCACTTGTGTTTATTTTTCTACTTACAGAGAAATTCAGTAGTGAAACAAAACAGCACAAACCAACAAAGACAACAAGAGAGGGACATTGGGCAGATGAAAAATGCCCACAAGTTTCTAAAGGATGGAAGCCGAGCACACAGATAGTAGCTGATGACAGCCTAAAACAGGCGTCCTCAAACTACAGCCTGCGGGCCACATGTGGCCTGCTGAGGACATTTATCCAGCCTGCCAGGTGTTTTTGCACCAGCTGCCTGTCCTGCCTAGCAGCCGACTGGCCCAGGCCCACAGTGCGCATGTGTGGAATGTGCGCAGCACTCTCCAACGGCCCTCCAACAGTCTGAGGGACAGTGAACTGGCCCCCTGTTTAAAAAGTTTGAGGACACCTGGCCTAAAGCATTAGCCAAATTATCTTCTTTTAAGACCCCAACTCACAGAGTGCTCGATGATTGGAATATTCCAAAAATGTGAGAATGCAAAAGTAGAATACAAGCAAAAAAGAAGAAAATCCTTTTTAAAGAAGGAAATGTTCTCACAGTCAGGATTGGGTTGCATAATGAATAATATTTACATATTCCTAATGTCATCAACATAATCAACATAACTAAAGATGATTTTATTACTGGAAAGATAGAGCATGACAAAAGAGATCTATGTTCTTCTTATTGTAAAGAAAATAAAAAAGGAGGCCACAGTTTAGATACACCCCCAAAGCCAAAAGCCCGTAATCACACCACCAAAATTTAAGTCACCCTGATTTCTCCTAAATGGTAGCTCTAATCATAAATGAAACACAAAACATAAGCTTTATGTTCTTACCAGCAAGATTCAGTGAAATTAAACCAATTAACTATAGAAAAATCAGCTTAAACAGCTCTGCTTCCCTTAAAAAGAATGTTAATATATAACAAAAAGAGGTCAAAATACTTCCTCCTTTATGCTTCATAAACTGTGCTGTAACTGCTGTAAGACCAACTTCCCACCACTTGGTTTGGAGTCTCCTAGATGGTGATCCATACTTTCTCTTTTTGTATGACAATAAACTTTTCAAATTTTTCTAACTTGATCTGATTTTATTTTTGATGCTATCCTACCAGGAAATGAATAGATTTCAAAATTTACAAGTCAAGAAATGGCAGTACAAGCATATTCTTTAGAGACATGGAGATTGAACTATCAAAGAACAGATAAAAGTGAGTAGGGCTGAAGAATGGAGAGAAATAGTTAACTTTTATTATAACCCTTCAATATTATTGGATTTTTATTAAACAAGACATTGTTACTTCTAAGAAAAACTTAAAAGCTAAGAAAATAAAAAGAAAGCTCATGTTTTTCATATAGCAAGATGCCTGAGAGAAAAGCAGTCCCTACGTGAAAGCAGATTTATTTGGGTTTCCTTCCATTCTTGCCAGATTCCACTCCTGTGCCCAACTATGCCAGAAACAGAAAACAAATGCTCTGGGACACAAAATTTAAAATTCCTACTGCTATGAGTCTCTTTTGTTTTTTGTCCTTTTGTAGTTATAAGGACATACAACCACAGCCCTCAAAAAACCTAAAAACAAGTAAACAAAACAAAGTATTTCTATATGAGCAGATAGACATGCATCTATATTCATTCATCACATCTTTTCTTCCTTCCACCAAGGTGTTACAAGTCCAATGGGATGCTCTAGAGAAGAGTTATAACCACAGAAGATAAAGGACAGGAAGAAGAGGAGGGTGAAGAATAACATAGCAGTCTAAAAGGGAACAACCCATCAGGCTGTGCAGCTCTGGGACCCCAAAGGAATGGACAAGACCATATAGTTCGCATAATACAACAAAACAAGAGGAAGAGGGTGTTAATTTTTCTCTTCCGTTCTTCTTTCATTTTTTTCTTCAGCTTTATACTTGAAATTTGCTAGGAGGGGGTTCAACTTCTTAAAACAGGATCTAACTATTAATACCTCACTGATAGAAGGCAGCTCATAGTGTAGCCATCCAAGTTCCTAAACTTCGGAGTCAGCAGAACTGAGTTTAGACCACTCCTCCACTTACCATCTTTATGAATATCTTGAGTGACTTTGGGTGACATTCCCTGTGACTATCTTGGGCAAATCTTTGTCTCTAAACTTCATTTTTCCATGTACAAAATGAGGAGATAAAAATAATATCTAACTCACAGAGCTGCCCCACTATCTTGTTAATCAGATCCATACAAACTAATTGAGTTCTTGTATCAAAATTATTAATGGAGAGCTTAATTTTTTATGGAGCTGAACCTAGCTTGGGTTATAAAATTAGGTTGTTTTGAAAGCTATGTTAACACTTTTGGGTCTGTAAAATGTTTGCTTGTGCCCAGCAAAGAATAGCATAATGGTCACCATGGCAAACTTCTATCTCTTTATAAGTCTATGAAATTTAAAATCTATGCTAAAAGTCAATATTAACCTGGATATGTATGTGATCCACATTAGAAAAGAAGAGAGGAAAACAAAGAGAGAGAGAAATATTGAGAGAAGAAAGAGACAGACAGAGAGACTGAAAAAGTTAGAGAGTATTAAAAGTAGTCACCATTGTCCAAATACTTCTATTGTTGATCACCAGGCATGGTTGGGCAGATGGCCCTGCTTATCCTCTCTGCTGAATTAGATTCACCTGATAGAGATTTGTGTGACTTGATGAGATTTTAGACTCCTCCTATCCCACTATCACCCCTATAATTCACACTAATCAAATTCCAAATTGAAGAATTATGAATTCAAACCAGACAACATTCAGAATTCAAATATTGTAAAAAGTTCATTCTTATGGCTTTAAGAAAAAAGACTAAATAATGCTCAGATTGTTATAATTCTATTTCAAATGTGATTTTTAGATATACAAAAGAGTAGTCATTCTTAGAGTGGCTAATGCACTGGACCAGGCTATATTCCATGACATCCCATATAAATGTGACAAGAAAACAAGAGAGAAAGATGACACTAAAACATTGCTGAAAGTGTCTGAATAATAAAACATTATCAGACAAATAAGTTATATTTTACTGCCAAACATATGAGATAGAACTGCCTACCAATTAGACTATATGAACTTGAAGTTTCCTCCCAAATCTCAAAGGTCTAGGGCTCGACTCTGTACATAATGGCATATTTATCTGGGGGCCCCAGTACTTTATGTGGTCATTAATCCAGAGTAGAGTTAGAATAGACCTCATGCACTGAGTCTTTTTTAACCTCTTTATGTTGATCAAATCTGAAACTTTTAGAATTTTATATCAGGATGATAGTGTTATCTTTGCCAAGACCAAGTGTCTAAAAATCTTATAAATAGGGTTTAAATATTTAGTGTAAAAAACTCAGAAACAAATTTCCATTTCCTTAAGCATTTCCTCCAGACCTTTTATAAGGTCTGGTTTGCAAAATAAAATGTTCAGTTCTGTACAATGTGTATTGAAGAAGTATAGACTAAGGTCACGAAAAGTAAAGTATAAGAAAAAGAAAAAAACATTATGTACATTTAGACCTAAAAAATCAGTGCAATTATCCTCTTTATAGACACAGAAATACATAAAAAATTATAGTCAGGTCTTCAATGGAGTCATATATACAATGGGTTCATTCAACAAAAATGGTAAAAAAAAAAAAAAGAATAATTTTGTTTATGTTCTCTGTATTTAGAAAGTGGGATAGCTATATACGAGTATTAAAAATCAATTGACAAAATATACCTAAGCAAAGAAGCCAATGAGGCATGCATTGGCAGTCTAAGGCAGCTTGGTCAAATACAAAGGGAAGAGAGTTGGTATTTATGTATGGGGATAAATATGACTACAGTATTAGGACCATGTATCAGTCTTAGAGCTGGAATCATGGTCTATGGGCTGATATCGGGCCTTATCAGTAAATTTAGTTGTATGTTATTTGTGGTAATGCTGGGCATTCAAAATGCACCCCTAATTGCTCGATGGCTTTGCAAGCTACATAGAAGCCAACTCTACTTTTCTAGAGATCAAGATGAATTCCAGGCAGTATAGCCCATGGTCCATCTCTTTGGAGTCACTTCCAAAATTCACTTTTCTTCCGAATATTTATAAATCTCCAAGCTTTTTGTTTTTTAAAAAAATCAACTTCCATATGGGCTTTTTTTTTCATGGATAAATTGATTACAGACTAAAAAAATCTTGTTCAAAATCTAAGGATTTGAAATCCTAATCTTCTTTAAAATTCTGATAAGAAAACCAACCCCCCTTAAAATTTAGTGGCAGCTATATTTATAATCAATTTTGCTCTCTTTGTTCCCAAATCAGCTCTCATTCATCAGCAAAGAGGTTGCTCTTGGTGAGTCTTTATCAGCTGTACTCTCACCCCAGTGGAAATGGGTCTTTCCCTCCGACCTTAGCATCAATTGTTCTCTTATTTTATGGCACAACCCACTTCCAGACAGTTCCCACCATGGGTGCAGCTCCAGTAAACTGCTGGCACGTGTGAGCTCTGACATATCATATCCTTCCTGTGTCTCTCCCTTCATGGTAGTGACAGTGCTTCCTCTTGTAGCTGAACTGTAGATTGTCTCACAACTTCATATTTGGCTTCCCAGCTCTTTCAACAACCATGAAAACAATTTTCTTTATTAAATCCTCTCTGATTGAAATACCTAGAATGGTTTCTGTTTTCCTGGCTGCATCCTGTCTAACATGCAGAGTTCTGCTCCCCTTCTTGACTGTGAGCCCCTAGAGGCCAATGGGTTTAATAATGTCCTTAGTCTGCCATTCTCTCTCCAGTCTGACCTTGCTCTGATCTATTTTCACAGAGCTACCTGTGTTATCTGTCTAAAACACAAATACAACCAATTCATCATTCTTTTCTAGAAACTTTCAATGGCTCCCCATTGCCTATGACATTTTTTAAATCTCCCTTTTCCTTTGTTTCTCAGTATATTTTATAGTGAATTAGAAGCTGACAAAATATGTTTAATAAAATGGAAAACCATAAATATAAATTAATCATTACTACAGAAAAAGTAAATAAATGAATTACACCAGCAGAAAAGTTGGGAAAGAGACACCATTATAAAATTTGGCTCCAAACACTTCCACGATCATAAAAGGGAGACAGTCAGTTACCCAGTCAGAACCCTAGCAAAGTGTTCTCAGAGCTTCTCTCTGATGGAAATTGCTCATTTTATAAGGAATAAGGGGAAGTCAAGCAAATAAAACTTAAAATTTCATGTAATAAAGGAGTTCAAAGTTATTTGAAAATTACAGTTCTTGAAGTTGGATGAATTGTCTGTTATTCAAATAATCTTTCATGATTACTATTTGTCTCTAAAATTTTAATTGCTATTTGTGACTTGGTGCACAGGCATTCTCTAATGTTACTAAGAACAGCTCCATCTTGCCTAAAGACAAATTAAACAGCAGATGCAGCTGACTGAAATTACCTAATAAAAACTGAGGCAGGTAAATATGACTCTCTCCTGAATATATGGTCTTTCAACATCTTCACTAAATGACCAAAAGAATGCTTTCAGGCAAGAGCAAGATATTCCCCCCAAATTAACAAGTACAGTACAGAAGAAGAGAGTCCCAGACCTATTCTACCATGAATAAATAATTATTCAAGTTCTCAAAACTCTGTAACCAACTGATTTGCTATATGGAAGGTTTTTTAAAATATAAATTGATTAAAATGTATAGACTTTTGCCAAAGTTCTGCCAAATATAATATGTCCAGCTTTAGGATGATGGGTTGAAGCCATTCTTCCTAAAAAATTATAATATAGCAAAACCAATTGTGTTGAGTCCACTTCTGGCTTGAAACAGTAAAAAGTAAAAGTACAAGGATATTTTTTAAATATAATGCCCAACATTAATGAGTGTGTTAGGAAAAGAACACTTTTATAAATAGCTAGTAGGCATGAAATCAATAAAACCACTCTGTTGGGTTGTTAATGAATATCAAAAATCTTTATGTATTAATATATATGCAATATTTGATTATATAAAATCAGTTTTAGGACTTTATTCTTGGGAAATATTTATGGGAATATACAAAATTTCCTACACATATGTTCATTACGACATTGTTTCCAAAACTAAAAAATCTGGAAATGGCCCCAAATAAAATTATTAAATTAACTGATCATATTACCACAATAGAACCACAAATAAATGATCATATTACCACAATAGAACATAAAGTAACTTTTTAAATTATGTACTAGAAAAATTTAATCATATTGAAACTAGTTCTCAATCTATTATACAAAGATGCTATTGTTAAGGAGACTTCCAGTAAAAAATGGCAATGACAGATTGAACACATACATTTAGGTCCACTCTTTCCTGAAAGTCAGTGACAGTGAAGGGCTTTGTAAAGGAACAGACACAAAAAGACAAAGATGAAAGGAAACAGGAACAACATTTTAAATGCAGTGACACATGGTCACTGACTTAGAAGCTCCAAGAGAGCTAAAGCCCCAAGTCAGCAATGTGAAGAACCAGTAAGCAACTTGATTTCCTTTCTATTGCAGAACTTGTAAAAGCCTCTGAAATCCGTGGCATCAGGTACTTTTGAAAGTAGTTGTAAAAAAGGCACTAAACACATAAAGATTTAAAGTTTGATTAAGAAACAGTTAGGAAAAAAATGTTTATTGCCAAAGCAAAAGACAGGAAAGCAATCAGAGGCAAAGCCTCAAGCTCAGTAGGACTCAAAGATTTTCCTCAAAGTTCATTTTCTTCTTTTTATTCATCTAAAGAAAAACTAAAAATGTGTATTTTCAAAAAAGAAGTAGAAGCAGTTGGACACCTAGAGACAATTTCAGATTCCATGCAGCCAGCAACTATTCCTCTACCAGAAGAGGACTGGAGAAGGTCCCATGGAGAGTAAACAGAGCAACTCCGGCACAGTTTAGGGTGAGGGAACTATGGTGAAAAGAGAAATTAAGTGAAAGTTTGCATACTGAACATAAAAATGAAGTCTAAAATTAATAAATGAGCACAAGGGACCCCAAATAACCAAACAATCTTAAAAAAGAACAAAGTTGGGGGACTAACACTTCCCAAATTCAAAATTTAATCAAAACAATGCACTACTGGTATGAGACATCGGTATGAGATTTTATATATATATATTTTATATTTTATGTAAATTTTATATTTTATATATATATATATAATTTGGATGCTAGAAATAAAACTTTGTATTTATTGTCAATTGATTTTCAACAAGGGTCCCAAGACCATTTAGTGGAGATAGAATAGTATTTTGAACAGAGGTGCTGGGATAAATGAAACTACATGCGAAAGAATGAATTTGGACTTCTACCTCAACCATATACAAAAATCAATTCAAAATTGATAAAAGACCTAGATTTAAGTGTCAAAGCTATAAACTTCCTAGGAGGGAACATGGGTGTAAATTTTCTTGAATTAGGGAATGGTTTCTTAAATAAGACCCCAAAGCACAAGCAACCGAGAAAAATAGATAAATTGAACTGCATCAAAACTGAAAACTTTTGTGTTTCCAGGGGCCAAACCAAGAAGGTAAAAATTTAACCCACTGAAAATATTTGCAAATCATATAAGAGACTTGTATCTAGAATACATAAAGAACTCTTGTAACTCAGTAATGAAAAGACAAATAACATAATTTTAAAAATGGGCAAAGGATCTAAATAGACATTTTTCCAAACTGGACATAGGAATAGCCAATAGGAATGTGAAAAGATGTTCAACATCAATAGTCATTAGGGAAATGCAAATCAAAGCCATAATGAGATACAACTTCAATCAACTAGGATACCTAAGTAAAACAAAACAAAACAAAGGGCAGGGGAGCTAGAGGGAATAACCAGTGTCAGTGAGAATATGGAGAAATTGGAACTCTCATACATCGCTGGTAGGAATGTAAACTGGTACAGCCACTGTGGAAAACACTCAGCAATTTCTTGTAATGCTGAACATGCAATTGCCGTGTGAGTGAGTGAGTGAGTGCCAGCAATTGCACTCTCAGGCATTTCTCCCAGAGAAATGACAACTTATGTTCACATAAAAACCTGTACATGTTCAAAGCAGCTTCATTCATGATAGTCCCAAACTGAAAACATCCCAGATGTTCCTCAATGGGCAAATGGTTAAACATATTATGATACATATATACCATGGTATCTTACTAAGGAATAAAAATAAAAAGGGATGGACTATTGATACGTACAACAACTTGGATGATTCTCAATTATGCTGAGAGAAAGAAAAACTAACCTCAAAACATTACATACTTGCATAATTTCATACTTATACAATGTTTATGAAATGATAAAATTTTAGAACTGGAGAACAGATTAGTGGTTGCCAGAGGTTAGGGACAGGGTGGGGGAGAACAGGTAGAAGGGCAGGAGAAAGTGGGTGTGGTTATGAGAAGTGTTTATGTAGTCATAACAGTAGAAACACTGAATTGACATAACCCAAATTAAAATATACCTAACTGAAATGGATGGAGGGATGGAAAGTGTGTATATTTTGTGGCTGGTAAGACATAAAGAAAGAGAACTAAATCCTCAGATTTGGGGGGAATTAAAGATTTCTGTGACATTTGCTCCTATTTTCCCATAAATGTTGAGCAAGTTTCTATTCTCTGCCAGGCAACATGAGGACATCAAGATAAATGAGATTGGCCTCTGTCCATAAGGAACATGTAACTAGTGCCAGAATGAAGAGTATTTAGATACCCTCAATAAAATCTTGAATCAACTTTTGTTCATGATTCCAAAAGGGTTTCTTACAGGAAGAGCAGCTACAAAAGCTCTGAGGGATGAAGGAGAAGATATATCTGGATAACAGATAGCTGCGGTTCTTTGATGTCTCTGCAGACTTCACAATGAGGAGGATTCCAAGTTACTTCAGGCAGGATATATTTCTGGTATTAAAAAGAGAATGTCTTTCTCCTCTTACAGACATAGAAACAACAGTGTCATAAAACACTGAGAACACATCACTCCTTGTTCAGTGTGGAAGCACTCAAAAAGTTTTTGTGATTATATAGGTTAAACTAAAATGAGATATTATTCCATTCTAAGTGAGAAATAATAAATGACCAATAACTAAGGTTTCAGCCAATGAAACCCCTTTCAAATAAAAAGATGATATATGATGGATCTTTGTCTCCTCAGCATATTAATAATCACTATATTATCAATAATATAATTAATATTATTATATTAATAAGAATTAACAATGATAAGGATATATATCATGAGATATTTTAAAATCTTATTCTTTTCTGGATTAATTTTCTTTTTCTTTCTCTTATGGTTTAAATCAATTCTTCATAAATCAAACCCTGCCCCACTGTCATATCAGCAATTTCAACTTAACCAGAAAATTATATTAATTGCTTTGGATCAGATCAAGCATTACATTTTCCCATTTATATATTCTCCTTTGACTTCTCTGACAGTGATGATCTCAATGAATCCTTTTCATATATAATAATAGGCTTCCTCAGCCGAGGGCATAATATCTCCTGGATTTGTCTGACTGACAGATGAAAGTTTGGCATGTGCTTAAGAGGAAATAGACACTTTAATTAGCACAGTTACTCACCAGTGCTTTGGACACGATGCCCCAAAGCTGATGACTATAATAAACGTTGATGGGAGAGTCCTGGTCTTTGACTAAAGAGACTCTTTGAGTCATGGCACTTCTTACCAGAAATGGGAAAATCACGAAAAAGCTCTATATCCTTCAACCCAAGAATCTCAAATCACAGATTTTTAAGCTTTCATTTCTCACTCTGGGCCTGAGAGCTGTTAAACCAGCAGGATGCTGCAAAGGCAATTTAGTGGAGAAGAGATAGATTTTTATTAAGAAATGGAACTAGAACTACTGGAAACTCACATGAAAAAAAAAGTATACATCAATTCATACTTCACATCATATAAAAAAATTAACTCAAAAATAGAACATAGACCAAAATGCAATACCTAAAACTGTAAATTTCAAGAAAAGAAAAAATATTGCTACTTTGAGCAGCGCTTTCTTAGATACAAAAAGAAAAGCATGATTCATAAAGAAATGAATAAATAGGACTTAAAATTAAACACTGCTGTTTTAAAAATCCTTGTTAAAAATATGCATTTACCCATCCCCTCCTTGCCTCTCCCACCTGCCCGACACCTGATGAATGTAACTTCTGCATGTGTACATAAGTGTTGATCAATTAGTATCAATTTGATAGTTTGATGTGCCCTGTCTGGGATGGGCATGCTTGGTGCTCTGACTCTGGTGGTACAAAGGCAATATATGTAACCTAAACGTTTATACCTTATAAAATCTTGAAAAAAAAAAGAAATAAAATGCAAGTCGCAGACTGTAGAAAATATTTTCAAAACATATTTCCATAAAAGAACTTGTATATTGAATAAAGAACATAAAGAACACCTACAACTCAACAGGAGTGAAAGCCTAATTTAAATATAGGCAAAGGATTTCAACAGATATTTTAACAAAGTAAAAGTAAATATGTCAATGGCAGAGAAACACATGAAAATGCTCAACATCATTATTCATTGTGGAAATGCGAATTAAAACACAATGGAATACGACTATATGTGGACGACAGTGGCTAAAATTAAAAAGATTGACCATAAGAAGTTTTAGTAATAATGTAGAGCATTGGTGGCCTTATACACTGCTGGTGGGAATGTACAATGGTGTAACCATTTTAGAAAATAGTTTGGCAGTTTCTTAAAATTTCAACATATACCTACCATATAATTCAGCCATTTTACTCTTATGTATTCACCTAAGAGAAAGGAAACCATAAATCCCTATATAGATTTATACATGAACATTTATAACAGATTTATTTGTAATAGCCAAAACTAGAAACAACCCAAAGATCCATCACCAGGTGAATAAACTATTATGTATTCATACAATGGAATACAACTAAATTTTTTTTGCTTTTGTTATTATTTTGAATTGACACATACTTGTACCTATTCATGGGATACAGTGTGATATTTTGATACATGTATACAATATGCAATAATCAAATCATGAAAATTAACATATCCATCAGCACAAACATTTAACATGTCTTTGTGTTGGAAGCATTCATACACTCTTCTAGCTATTTGAAAATATCCAATAAATTGTTGTTGGTTAGATTCACCACATAGTGCTACAGAACATTACAACTTATTCCTTCTATCTAGTTATAATTTTGTATCTATTTTTTTTCTTTTAGCACTTTGAATATATTATCCCATTCTCTACAAGCCTGTAAAGTTCCCACTGAGAAATATGCTTTTCATCCAATGGGGATTCCCTTATATGTGACTTGATATATTTCTCTTACTGTTTTTAGAATTCTCTCTTTGTCTTTAACTTTTGATAATTAGACTATAATGTTTTTTCAGAGAGAATCTTTTTGGCTTGAATCTATTTTGAGACTTTTGAGTTTCTTGGATCTGGATGCCCGTGGAGTGCTGCAGTCTCCAGCTTCTGCAGCAGTGATCAATGCCAGCGATTACTGTGGGTGCCTCAGTGACCTAGGCTGTAGAAGTTTGTGGCAGCAGCAGCATAGGTTGTTAACATTCTCAGTGGCAAGAGCTTTGGGGGTTATTCTATTTTCTTTCTCCCCAAAATGGGGAGACTTAGCCAAGGGAATCTTTCTCGATATTGGGCCCAACACAGCCTAGAAGCAGCTGCAATGATATCGGGTTCCAGGTGCTGGTTCTCAGAGAAGCTATGGAGCCAAGGTCCTAGGCTCAGGGTCTTGTGGACCTATTGTGGTACCTGGGTCTTGGAGTGCAGGATCACTTTTTGTGTCAATGTTAGATATAGGATGCCCAAAGGGCCAGGACCTGTGACTCTGAGGCACTCCCTAGGAGCATGGGCTTAGGGGGCCATGTTGTAGCTGTGCTTCTGGCCCAGTGCACAGCACTGGTCCCACTCCAAGAAAGAAGAGGTGCATCTGGATGTTTTGTCTTGGAAGCAGGGTATGGATATAATTTGGAAATCACAGCCAATACGTTTCAGTGGCAACTTGAGTCTCAGGGAATGAGGCACCATTCAGTCATGACTCTAGACTCTTGGATGGTGGGACTCAGCAGTATCCCAGACTCTGTGGAGCTAGGTGGCTTCAAGGACCCCAAAGTGGTAGATAAGAGCTGTTATTTGGGCCCTGCACAGGGGCAGAGAGCAGCACAATGAGGTCTCCATCCCTTGGGGAAAGCGGTGTCTCAAAAGCTCAGACTAGCAGGCATCCTCAAACTATGGCTCATGGGCCACATGTCAGTGTTTTTGCCCATTTGTTTTTTTTTACTTCAAAATAAGATATATACAGTGTGCATAGGAATTTGTTCATATTTTTTTTTAAAACTATAGTCTGGCCCTCCAACAATCTGAGGGACAGTGAACTGGCCCCCTGTTTAAAAAGTTTGAGGACCCCTGCTAGGGAGCTAGTCCAGCTACAGGGAAGTAGGGTACTAGAATGGTTTTTCCTGTAGGATGGGGTATCTCAGCTCAGCCCGTGCTCTGTTTTCCTGGGATGCAGGATACAACATCAGTTCAGTCCTGGTATGTGTTCCTGCTCTGTATGGACAAGGTGCCAATTCCCCAGGTGTTGATTCACCATTTCAGCTCAGGCTTACAGGCACAACTGGTCTGGGAAGCCCAGGCTCCATTTTTCTTGGATGCAGGGAATTACTTTAACTTATGTACTGAGGGACATGACTGCTTTCGGAGACCAAGGCACTGTTTTCCTGGAGGTAGGGCATTGCTTAAACTTAGGCATCAGGGAGCCATAACTGCTCTGGGAGGTCAAGGTACTGCTTTCCTAAGAAGAAGGGTACTATTTCAGCTCAGTCTCAGGGGGACATGACTTCTCTGGCAGCCAAGGCACCATTTCCTCAGAATACCAGGCATTGCTTCAGCTGTGACCCAGGTGGCCACAGCAACTGGGAGAGGTACATGGAGCAGCTCTACCAAAGCCATCATTTCCCCAGGAAGGAGTGCACAGCTTCAGCTCCAGTCCCCAGATACAGGGTGCAGCAGTGGCTGGGAGGGGCAGATGGAGCTGTTCTGCCAAGGTACTGTTTTCCTAGGAGATAGTGCACAGCTTCAGCTCCAGCCCAAGGAGGTGAGCAGTAGCTGCAATTAGGCAGAGTAGATAGAGTGAATTCACTGCTGCATAGCCCGGGGAAGTGTGTAAGAGCTGCTCACCATTCTGCTTGTGTCATGCCACCAGGTAGAAGTAGTTTGGAGGCAGGCTAGCCTCAGGGACGAAAGGGTGAGGTGGCTACTTGCCCCCAGTATTTCATACAGTAGTTCCAGTTCCAAGATGGCATAGTGCAGTAGTCATGTGGGCCACAGGGTTTGGGCACAGTGATAACTCCTCCAGGGAGAGCACAGCTATGTGGATGCCAGGCAGCTCCCTTAGCTAGGCGTAGTGCCTGTGAGGACTGCAGGGGTCCCCAGTGGTGAGGACTGTAGGTGTCCAAGTATTGCTGGGGGCTGCTGAGATCCTCTCGCTTACCTTGTTCCCACAGGGAGAAATCCTCCTGGCTCCCAGTTGCTCTTGGCTCAGGAATGGTGTGATGAAGGCCAGATGTTTCCTTCAACTCTCTACATGGCTATCCTGAATTTCTGTGCTCGCCAGGGCTATTGTTACTCCTTTGATGTACTCCAGCACTCTTCTTTAGTTATTTTTGTCAAGATGTAGCTGTTTACTCATCGTTTGGGCTGTCCTTATGGAGAGGACAAGTGCTAGGGGTGTCTAATTTTCACTTTCACTGGCATCAGAATATAATTCAACAAATTTTTTTAAATGAACTAATGAACTATTGAAATTCTCAAAAACATGGATGACTCTCAAAATAATTATATTGAGTGAATGAAGACAGACAAAAAAGAGCATACACTGTATTATTCCATTTATGTAAAATTCTGGGAAATGTGAACTAATTACAGTGACAGAAATCAGATCAGTGGTTCCCTGAAGACGGGTGTTGGCAGCGGTGCAGAAGTGTCAGGTGGGAGAGGTTATGAAGGAAATAAGGCAGCTTTGGGGGATTGTTCACTGTCTTTACCAAGGTGACTATTTCATTGATGTATGCATATGTCCAAGTTCATCAAAGTGTATGTTTTCAATACGTGCAGTTCATTTTATCTCCATCATACCTCACTAAAGTTATTTTAAAAAAATAACTTCTGCAAACTAGTTCAACCTCTGTGGAAAGCAATATGGAGATACCTTAAAGTGACACAAGTGAATCTACCATTTGATCCAGCAATCCCATTACTGGGCATCTACCCAAATGATCCAATGACACTCTACAAAAAAGATACCTGCACTCGAATGTTTATAGCAGCACAATTCATAGTTGCAAGGCTGTGGAAACAGCCCAGGTGCCCATCAATCCAAGAATGGATTAATAAAATGTGGTATAGGTATATCATGGAGTACTATTCAGCTCTAAGAAACAACGGTGATATAACACATCTTATATTTTCCTGGTTAGAGCTGGAACCCATACTACTAAGTGAAGTATCCCAAGAATGGAAAAACAAGCACCAGATATACTCACCAGCAAACTGGTGTTAACTGAGTAGCACCTAAGTGGACACATAGGTACTACAGTAATAGGGTATAGGGCAGGGGGGAGGGGGCAGAGGGATATATACATACATAATGAGTGAGATGCGCACCATCTGGGGGATGGTCATGCTGGAAACTCAGACCTGTAGGGGGAGGGGGGAAAGGGCATTTATTGAAACCTTAAAATCTGTACCCCCATAATATGCTGAAATAAAAAAAAAGAAAAAAAATAATTGCAGCCCTTGGTAATTGAGACTGAGAGTACTTAGCCTCTTGGGAACCTTCATTATTTGTAAATGACAATAATCATTGAGTCCTATGTATCCTCAAGGTTACTGTAAGGATCAAACGAGATGATTTAAAAATGTTCTGCAAACTGTAAAAGAGCCATATTTACAAACTAAAGTATGTTTATGTTGACATGATTATTATTAATTTCAAAAACCCTAGATAATTGACTAACAATTTGTGGCAGGAAAGAGGCATGCAGAAAACTATGAAAGGCATGAGAAACACAAAATTACATTTGTCACTTGAATTCTGAAGAGAGCCAGTGAACACGACCACCCTTGAATCATACTAGTCATTTTCTGTCCTCAACTATGTGCATTAGTCCTTGCCACCTTAATTCATTCAGATTCAAACCTAAGCTGCACTTTCTTGTACCTTCTCCCTTTGTCTTTCTCCAAGGTGGAGTGTGCAGAAGAGGTGGCTGAGATAGTCATGATATGTAAGCAATAAAACCCAGGTGGCAGCCAGGATCCTCCTGCCACTCAAAGCCAGGGCGATTTAGCCTCAGCCCTTCAAACACTCACCAATTCCCTATCGCATACAAATCCAGAGCACACCTCAGCACACTTGCAGATTCTCTCAGAGAATCCATGTTCACAGGCTCCATTGGCTTCTGGACCCTGTTAAGTGGAAATGGTGTTTCTATTTCCACTATAACACTTCAAATAAGAAAGTTTTCCACTAAATATATACATGCATATGTCATGAGTTTAGTAGCTCTTAACTGGAAAATTGGATGTCAATAAGAGTAATTACATTACAGATCCTAAAGCCTTCATCATCTATGCTCCACCTCATACTTCCTCCTTGTTCTACAGTTCTGAAAGCTCCAAAAACCTCTTTTGTTAGGCAGAACAATTCAATTTCCCCCTTAAAAGTCTTGACACTCACCTATGTCCAGGACCTTGGATCTTTCTTCTACTATAAACACTGATCGAGAAATTTTTCTAATAAAGATAATTCCCTCCTAAGAGAATTCTGATACCAGCTATTAAAATAATAATTATTTTAAAATTTCAATTGTCATTATAAGATGTTAAGGCAATTCAGAGTTAGAAATCATATGGTAACATTCCCTAGAAATATATTCAAGACTAGCTTTAAGCCAAATGAAAGAATTTCAAGTTCTTTGCCCTTTTATTAACCAAGTACTGACCCTTTCATTTTTCCAGATGTATTTCTCGTCCCTTCTTCTCTATGTGCATTTCTTAACTCTCATTATTTTTCTCAGAAATTTTAAAGCAAGACTTACAAGTCTCAGGTAAGGAAGGCTAACAATTATCTAAGATACCCCACCTATATTTTTTAAGGAAAACTGTATAGAATTGGCTGCAGAGTGTTTGGTACATATTGGCCAAGGTACCATTGGATCTGGTATATGATTATACCACAGGATCTGAGTATATGATTGTATGAGCAATTTTCCTCTTTATAGTTGTAAAAAAACAATACAATGAATCTCAAGCAGCAATTTATTAGAATCACATATAAGCCAATTCACTCAGTGATCACATAAAAATATATGGTCAGAAAAAGGGTCACTGATGTGCATACTTTCTATTAATATACTGAGATAACTGGAGTCATATGTCCCATGACTAAAAAATCAAATTAAAAAATAATACCTAAGGAAAAATCTCACATTTTCCCCTAGATACTAGCAGCCAAAGATAGGTTGGTTGAATTCAAGGTGAATTAAATTGGTATTTATTTATAGGGAAAAATATGTTTTCATATTTAAGATTATATCATAGAACTGGAATGAATGGTCTATAGTTAGAGGTCTAGCTTTAGCAGTGAGTTTGGTCTAATGTTGTTCATTATTTTAAATGCACCTGTAATTTCTCAGTGTCAATGAGCTATGTGAAAGTTACATAATCTCTGTTTTCCAATTAAAGAAACAAAAGTTTGGGGTTTAGTGGTAGAATTTCTCTTGAAGGTGAGATCACACTCAATACCAGGCCAAAGAATCAGAACTTAGAGGTCACTTCCTAAATTCACCTTTTTTTCTGAAAATTTACAAATCACCATCCAATTTGTTACTATTAATATATTCCATACATAACTTCCATATATTTCTTCACACATAAATTAAATTTGCAGACTTTAAAATCTCTTTAAAAATCTAAATATTTGAGTTTTGGATTCTACAAGAGAAGCAAACATCTTAAAATCCAGTGGCAGCTGTATTTATAATTAACTTTGTTCTCTTTGTTCCAAAATCAGCCTTCATTCATTAGCAAAAGAGGCGACCCTTGGTGGGTCTTTATCAGCTGTAGTCTCATCCCAGTAGAAATGGGTCTTTTTCCTCTGGCTCTATCATCAATTTTTTACCCTTACTTTATGTCATAGCCCACCTCCCTTTACATGCAATAACTATCCTTTGTCTGCTTGAGGCTCAGACTTACACTCTGTCCTGCACCTGCTCTGCCCTGCCAATCTGGGCCATTACATCACCCCTGCTCACTGGCCAACTGGCTTCCAGGTGGGCGTAGCCAGTGGGAGACGCTGAGGTTGGCAGCCCCACAGCAGCAGCTGCATCTTCTCTGTGATCACACAATGAGTCAGACAGCTTCTCCCTCCCTCCATGGTTTGCATCTTCTAGACAGCCCTTACCTTGGGTATAGCCCCAAGTAAATTGTCCTAGTTTCTAGGCTATGGTATCTCCATGAGTAAATGAGTATCTGAGTGGATGGCCTTGAGACATGAACAAATTGGAATCTCTCGAAAAATGCTTAAGGTAAATATCATAAGTCATGTTAATAGCATATACCTTTGGAATGGGATGAAGAGAATGGCTTTACTTCTACGGTCTTCCTCTCCAAAATCTACAACCCTGATCACGACAAATATCACACAAACCAAAATTAGGGGATATTCTACAAAATACCTGACCTGTACTTCTTCCAAATGAATGATCAAAGTATTTTCTCTAAATATTTTGATAAATAAGTATCCACCATTTTATTCCTTAAAAACTATGAGACTATGTAATGAGGCTTAGTTATAATGAACCTTGGAAGATGTATTGAAGATACTATACTTAATATATTAAAGTCTTATTAATTTAAACTTCACTAATTCACATATATGTTCATATCTATGTAACATAAATAATTCATGTCTATGTGTGTTTTCTGGTAGAACTACTTTGTTTCTGCTTTCAAAAGCAAAATAGAATATCATTTGTATTTCAATCCCAACCCAACACAAAAAACATTTTTAAATGAAAATATTTATATATACATATCATTTATTCTATGCTATCATATGTTTTCTCCGAACTTAATTCTCCTCCTGATTACAAGTAACAAACTATTCAAAAGACAAACTGCATATATTGCTTCTATATCTTTACATCCCACGTATTTCTTAATTTTTAGAACTTAAGATGGAGGACGCATTTTTTTAATAATCTAATTTTAGAAGTGACATCCTCCCACTTTTGCCACATGCTGTTGGTCACAGAGATCAACACAGATATGATTGGGAGGGGCCTATGGGAAGCCAGGGTCACCAGGGCCACCTGTGAGGTCAGCTACCCTAGATCAATGGGCTTTTAATATGGGACCCTTTCTTCCCCTATTTACCCCCAGCACCCTGTGTCTATGTGTAGAAGCTGATGTGAATGGATATTTGTTCCATAACTAGAAAGAAAAGGGAAATTCCTTTTGATGGGGCAGGGGCCAGGGGGAAAGATGAGGAAACTGGAAGTAATGGTTTGGCTTCTTTGGTTGACCTTGAGTCCTGGACTGGGTGTGAAGCAACATAATTGAAGGGGCACAGGCTAAAAACCACCACCTCCCATAGTTTCACACAGTGGAAGGATCGATCCATTTGCAAGAAAAACTTTGTACAGTTTTGAGTGAAGGTGAAGCCTAGAAGCTGAAAGGATTCCTAGAGTCTTTGTGAAAATTGTACAAAAGGAGAGGTCATTAAGGTCTGGATGACAAAGCATAGCAAAGTTTGACAAAGAACTGACTCTCACCTGTAGAACTAGGACCTCTCTAGTCCTCATGCTTCTGAGATCAGAACACTTGGCATTTTGTGTGAGTCTCCCTTTGGGGACTCCCAGAAATCATTCCCAGAGTAATCCTCAGCTAGATCCCTGCTTGGGCAGGAGAGGAAGAGATAAGTCATTGTAACAAGGACATAAAAGTAAATGTGAATTGATTTTATAGACTCAGGTAGATGAGGTCAGGCTCCCAGTCTCTATTTTAGGATTCCAATTTCTGTCTTGGGATACTCACTTTCTAAAATTCCAGACCATATGTTACAGTTGACTCTCAAATATGTATCTTTAGTCTCATTCTGTCTTCTAAATAGCATATTCCAAAGTCTACTGGACATTTGTGCCTACTTCCCAGTGGCACCTCAGACACATGACAAGAATCAACATTTGTTCTTCTTCCCAACATTTCTGTTTCTATTAGAGATAATACCATCACTCTCCTGGTTAATTTTAAACTCTAAACCTATTACTACTCCATTTCTACCCAAATTCCCTTGGATCAGTCAGGATGATTCTGGCTGTTAGGAATAGAAACTATGTCTCACCCTTAGACCTGTGTTTAAGTCAACTGTGACTTAAACCATAAGGAAATGATTATCTCATGTAACTGCAAATGCAGAGGCCATATGAAACAGGGGAGAAAAGAAGAGGAGAATCTGATCAACAGTCCAGTGATGTCAACAATGGCTCGTGCTCTTTCAACCTCTGTGCTTTCCTATTTCATCCTAAATCTAGTTCTCTTCGTGATCACATGATGCTTAAAGTGACAATTAGGACAACAACATTCCTTATTCCAGCAGGAGGAAGAAACCACATTCCCATTGGGTTATAAATACTTCCCTTCAATCTGAGCCAGTTTTGTTTGCAATACTGCATGTGGATTCTAAAGAGTTTTCAGATGAAAGCTACGCACTCTCTTTTACTCAAACTAACAAGACTTCATCCCAGGAGGAGAATCATATTCCCCCAAGGTATGTGGGAGACATCTGGATACCAAAGCACAGTAGTGTTTCTATCAGGAAGAAGGTGCGAATGGTTGCAGAGTCGACCAGAGTGATCAACAAAATGACAGAAATCATAGTGAGATTGCTCTCACATTTTCTCCCTACAATGCAAATCTGACAACATCCCTATGACTCTTTGTTGTCTATAAGCAACAGTTAAAATGCTTTTAACTGAATTCATATGTCCTTTTTATCTGGTCTTAACACAGCCTTAAAGCATGAATGTATCTTACACTCCAGGCAAACCAGGCCACTCACCATTCTCCTATAATGCCCTGCTCTATCTTGTGTCCTTGACATTGCGGGTCTCAATTTTGTGACCATTAATATTTACACCTGGAATTTTCACCAACCCCCTTTCAATGAACTTTCACTTATAATTCTAGGACAGCGGCTTTCAAAAGTAGTTAGATAGTATAATCTGGAGAGATTTTATAAAAATTACCTATGGCTGGGATCCATACAGCTTTTGACTTAATTGATCCAGGAAAGGACACAGACATTGGTTTTTGTTTTGTTGTTTTTTTTTTATTTAAATATTTCTAGGTGATTCTGACATTCAGCCAGGATGGAGGGCTACCTTTCCAGAACAATGACTCATTCTCTCACACTCACGGTTGGAGGTAAATCTCTTCTGCTCTTAAACTTCTGTAGCATTCTCATTTCTCTCTTGCTGGCTTTTACTTTAGTTAATGAGTGCCTGACACAACAATGTTCCCAGATTGTACACTCTTTTTGGACAAGGTCCCTGCCATATTACCTACCACAGACCCTAACATATAATAGGTAATAATAATAATTCACGAAAGCACAAATACAAAAACATACAACTATTTAGAGTAAAATAATCCTTTTCAAAAATAGAATAAAGACATATGCTTTGTATCAAGCAGTAGTTTTGTTAGACTGTCAACAATTCCAAATCATTTATCACCACCTTTGGGACCTCATCAAAGAATGCCAATGAGGAGAGGGAGCTTTGCTATGACATAAACAAATTAAGCCTCACTAAACTGTTGTCACATTTGATAGAATCCGTGGGTCCAAAAGGACTTTTAACTTCAAACCATAAGAACAGATTCTCATCAGTATATATATATATATATATATATATATATATATATATATATATATATCAATCTATACTTAAATTTTTTAAAAAAATACAAAGATTCCTTAAAGAAACACAAAATATTAAATGTGTATTCTGTGCTTAGTTTCATGCTAAGCTCTTTTCAAACATTATCTCATTTGGTTCTCAAAGCAATCCTGGGTGACCTGAGAGGCCAAAATAAATACCCCTTTATTAACTAAGATGAACCCTAAGGTTAAGGAAATGAAAGTTACCCATGGGCCAAGGGTTCAGGTAACTTGGCTGGCATGGTAACTACCTAAATTCCTATGACTACAAGAAAAAACACACCATTGCTAAACTCCCTAACCTTAAGAGCTATCAGGCAAATTGTCAGACTGTTCCTAACTCTGATTTACAACTCAGACCACTACAACTCTGACTGGACCAAGGAACAGCATAACAAACACTCTTTCATGATAAACAACTGTAGACCTCAAGCCAGTTTCAGCCAGCTTATGGAGCCTACACACATAGTTCACCTTTTGACATAGAGCCAAATTCCACCACACTAAAACCCCACTCCAAAGTGAACATGGGAAGTATGTTACATAAATGTTTATCCATTGCACATGCACTTGGCCCCCCTCATAAATACATACAGCTTTTCCCCCAAACCTGCCAAATATGTATGAGCATTGTGTAATACAGACCCTGTGAGGTATAAAACCCAATCTTCCCTTTCCCTCTTTGAAGAGAGAGCACCTTCAGTCCATATCAGAGACTGTGTCTTCCCAGTTTGCAAACTGATATCGCCAGTAAAGATCCCTTTCTATCTAGTCATCATGTTGGTCCTTTGGACAACACCTATGAGGAAGATTCTATTATTGCATAGACTACAAATGAGAAAATTGAAAAGATAAGAAACATACATAGGGTCATACAGTTGGGAAATAGCAGAGTTGGGATTCAAACCCAAGTCTGTCTGATTCCGGACCCCAATGTCTACCTTTTCAATCAGAGAATGTTGCTGAATATTCTGAATTTTTCACATGAAACACAAGCTCTTCTGAAACAATTTATTAATCATTTTTTTTCCAAAATGACTTACAATAATAAACCAAATTAGTTATCTCTGGCACAACTGATTTCTTAAAGCAAAGACTTAACACCTAATAAGTTTTGAATCCAGAAAAATGATGCTAGAATTCTATCTCCATAATAGAGTCCCTTCCTTCTCTCAAAACATAATTATGACAGTACAGTGACAGAGCCTGTGAGAATGGTTGAAGGATGAGGCATTCAAGAATCTTCTATCAAAAGAATAATACATAGAAAAGAGCTGACAGGTAGGAACTATCTATCACATTTAATATTGGTAATTCCATTTAGGATTAGTTTGTACTGGTAAAGTTTTCAAGATTTCAAACTAGGGAAAGCTTATTGAACTTTCATTTAATATATATTCCAAATAAAAATAAGTCAGGTTCAGGTGATAGCTCCATGCCACCAAAGAACAAAAATCTTTTTTTTACATAAAAACCTTGTTATATGAGATTCATGAACTCCTTTCTCTTTGTAACTGCCAGCATATTTAGATAATTGATCATGTGTGCTGCCCTTGGGTTCCTACTGACTGTCAATTAAGTTTCTTCTTAATGCCGCTGCATGGAAATGGCTACAAGCAAAGACAGATGACACTGCTGCTTTAGGGTGATAGGATTTGAAAAACATCATGACAAATGCTTCTGGCAACTCACAGCAGAATATTCAGATGTAAATTCCACTTTACATCAACAGTGTAATATTTATCTTTGACAGCCCTGATTGCCTACCATGGAGGTCCTTTTTAGAGATTAGGTTGAATAAAATGCTGGCTTTTAAATTAAAATACTCATAATCAGGAATGGCAATAGTTACTTGATCACTTCATTGAAGTTTTTTTTTTCTTTTTTTAGAATAGTAAACTTATTTGAAAGAAGTAGAATGATGGTGAAAGATATGCTTGTGTACTTGAATTTAAGGATACCTGAAAGTTGTAGCCACTTCATTATTTTACCGAGATGCTGCCTTATTAATGGAATGTATCAGTCATGACTCTCTGTTTCAACCAACTGAATCCCCAAGTGAACCAGCTAAAGTGGACAATGGGAAATCTATGGGCTTATATAATCCATCTGCTGAACAGACAGAGGGGGACCTGACCTCTGCAGCTGAAACCAAGGACTCAAACCCCTTTTTCTGAATACTTGACCTCTTTAATTTTCCCATCAGCTTCTTTCCCTCATATCATATCTGTGTTTATCTGGGCTCACACTCCTAGAGCTTATGACTAGCAAAAAAAAACAACAAAAAAAACCAAAAAAAGGCTTTCTTTTCACATCTTGAATTTGAAAAGTTCTTATACAGGAATTGGATTGCTCCAGCTTAGATCACCTGCCCGTCACTTAGACCAGTCACAAGAACAAGGACTGAAAAATTAGGATAGACACCTCCCACCACCAGGTCAGTGCCACTATCATAGTAGGGAAGTAGTTCTGTTGTTAGAAGAAGGAGAGGTCTGGATAGACAAAAACAAGACATATTCCACTGAACAAAGATGATGTGGTTAATATTAAAAAATCTTACCATTTTCCCATATTATTGCTTATGATAATAGTGAACAGATCATTAATGTATAATAGTAATAGGTGTTTTTTTTTTCTTTTTTAGTAACCGTGTTGAATTGGGTTGAGTGATTCACAAGTTCACTCTTGCTACCTTAACTGAGGGATACTACTTTTAGTTAAGCTACAAATATATAGGATCTTCAGTTTTCCCTTTTTAAAGACAATGTATCCAAGATTATTGTTGGCCTAATGAGAATTACTTTCCAACCAACAAGGGAAAACTGCAATCTTAACAACTTCATAATGGTTACTTTTCCATCCATGGGGTGCCACATTAAAGTTTTACAGATATTCTTGTACAGATTGCAGGCAGGTTGCATGTGTTAAACTATTGCTCAGGCAAGTACACATGTTTGAGATAATTATGCAGTTTTCCCTATTTATTTATGAAGTGTCACATTAAAGTTTAAACTAAGATTTATCATTGAGAGTAGGTATCCCATGCATAGCAAACAGCAGTCGCCTCTTCTGTCTGGTTGTTGAGTGTTAAAGTCAGCTTTCAAAACCAGCTATTGAGTATTTAAAGAGAAATTTAATGAAATTAAACATCACAGAATTTGAAATGAATATAACACACCCCAGCTAAGCGTCAGCTTGAGGAGTGATACTGAATAGTTAACAGAAGAATTGCATAAATTATTCATGGTAAAATGTAGTGTCTGCTTTCTCTATATTTCTACATTCTAGCATTTCTAATGCTGATTCTTCTAATACAAACTTTCTGGGTGGCTGGCTTCTGTAATAATTCTTGCATCCACTGACATATCAGCTTGTGAAATTATGTGAAAATGAAGAGTAAAAAAACAATTCAAAATTGCACTCGTTAAGATGCCAAAATATTCTATTTCATCCTTCACTAAATATTCCAAATCACCTGTTTTTCTTGGTCAAAACAAGTAAAATGTGCAAAACTAAACTTGGCTCATTAGAAAATCAAGCCGGAAAAAAAGAGGAGGTATCTGGAGTTGGGTGGGGCTCCAAGGAAGAGATGTGAGTCTTGCTAGCTCTCTCCAGCGGGAGGTAGGTGCTGGAACAGCAGGTAACCATCAGCTCGAGAAGGAAGGGAACACAAAAGTACTGTACTCAGGTTTGGCGCAGGAAGATGCTATCCAAGTGTGAGTCTGAACTTACAGCTGCAACCTGCTTCCCAGGCTCCAGACTTATTTATTCAACTGCTTGTTTCTTTCAACAAGTACGCACTGAGTACCTGCAATGTGCCAAGAGGATTCAGCGATGAGGAAAACAGATGCACAGGATGCTGAGAGTCTAGCAGGGGCAACACAGATAAATCAAATAGTCAAACAGAAGAAGTGCTCTGAAGGAAAACAAAACAAAACAAAAGGGGATATGGGAGGAGCACTGAACAAAAGCACCTGGGGCAGGGTGGTCAGACAGGAAGCCTTCCCTGACGAAGTGACTTAAGCTGAGCACCAAAGCAAAAGTGAGAGAGACAAGAAAGATTGCTCCTGCAAGAGGAGGGAAGGAACAGAGCACATTGAAGGAGTTCAGACGCCCCAGTGTGACATTCCTTAGGAAGGCATTGCTTAGGAAGAACAGTGTTAAATAAGGATGTAGACAGAATTTCCAGGGTGGACCACACTGATGCTGTAGGATTTTTAAATCTTTGTTCTGGGAGCAATAGGAAACTGTTCAAGCCTTTTAACAAGGAGGTGGGAAGTGGGAGAGTGAGGGGGGATGGTGACACAATTAGATATGTATTTTTTAAAAGTGGCTTTGGTTGCCTCCTAACTCATTTTCATTTATTAGCAGATGCCCTATATGTCCTGTTGCCCAACTCGGAAGGTGAAAATCAACTCCCTGCTGTGTCTCATACCAACACCCAAATGGATTCCTAGTCCTATGGTCTTAGAGTTTGCCTCGCAGAAAGTTGGAGTAAGTTAACTGTTCTTCCTCTGTATAGTGTCTTGCTTTGTTCGTGACCTCGTTACTTCTTGCCTGGATTATAAAAATGCCTCCAAACTGGCTTCCCTACCTTTAGTTCACTCTCTCTCTGACTGCCCTTGATAGTTCTTTAACATAAATCTAATCAAGTTTCTCTCCTGTTTAAAATTCTTCATTGAGTCTCGTTCCCACTGTGTTCAGCAAAGTTCAAATTCCTTATCATGGCACACACATCTCCCGGGGTAATCCTGCTTATGTTACTCTGCTGACATATGGCAGCTCCTTGAACACCCCATGCTATTCCATCCCCCAAAATACTTGCTTTTCTGTTCTCTCCGTTTTAAAGGCGCTGCCTGCCCAAGAACCTGCCAACACACACCCTCACTTGGTTACCTCCCATGCAATCCTCAACAAATCCTTGCATTCTTACAGCCATTTATCGAGCAAATATTTAGATCCTATTGTGAGCAGAGTAGGCCAGCTCTTCCCCTCACACACCTTGCAGTCTACACTAGCACAATTGGAGAGAAATATAATGTGAAACACAAATGTGAGTTGCATGTATAATTTTCAATGTTTTAGAAACCACATTTAAAAAATTTAAAAAACAAGTAAAATTATATTTTATTTAGCCCGACATATCCGAGTAACATCATTTTTATATGTAATCAGTATTAAAAATTATTAATGAGATATTTTATATTCCTTTTTTGTACTAAGTCGTTGAACTTATATTTTACACTTCAGCACAGCTCAATTCAAATTAGCCACATTTAAAGTGCTCAGTAGCCTCATGTGGATAGTGGCTACTATACTGGACAGCATAGCTCTAGACAAATAAATATTAATACATAATTATAACCTGGGCTAAGTCCTCAGGAGATCGAAGCCAGAGATTACAAAGGCAGGGAAATATAATAAAAATTGGAGAGAAGGCAGACCTCTTTGTGAAAGTAACACTCAAACTGACACCTAAAGAATGGCTGGGCATTAAGTGGGCAGAGCGGGCACAAGAGTTTCCCCTGCTGAGGGAATAACGCACAAAACCCCTGAGACAGAAAAGAGCTCAGTGCTTTAGAGAAACCAGGAGAGGGCTGGCCAGGCAGGGATGCATCAGATAAGGAGAGACTTCCGGGGGCTTTAGGGACCACCTAAGGGATTAGATTATCTGCAAATGCAGTTGGAAGCCAGAGGAGAGATTTTAGCCAGTTCACATCACTTTTAGCAGCCTTTTCTCCATCCCCCACCACCCCAGGTGCACAATCCAAATTAAGTCCCTCTCTTCTGGCCTCTGTATTAACCATGCCTTTAGGCTCTGTATTGACTATTTGACCTGTTACTCCTAACCTCTCCGGCAATCTGCCAAATCACAGGGCCGGACTAACGATCAAAGTTGTTCATATCTTCACTGCAAGCTAGCTTTTACAGGTTTGCAAAAGTCGTATTACAATTCCCCCAACTACTGCCCCTGACTTACATGTTTCCACTTCATACCCAATGAGGGCTGTCACCACCTAGTTACTCCTCACTGCTACCGCCATAAAGGCATAGCCCCACTTCCTATGTCTGTTTCCTGATCCCTATATATAGCAGTCTTTGTGTGGCCCTGGTGTGTCACATCTGTGCCTCTCATTTCCGAGGGAACTGTGAGCATTAAAAACCTTCTTTCAAAGCCATTAATGTCTCCATATTGTCACTCAGCTACTGTGATAAATTAAGATGCAGCACAATTCAGCTCCTATATCTGCTTCTCTAATGGCACTCATTGGCCTATGGGCAATTGGCTTGGTGTTGGTTAGTGTCTGTCTTCCTTACTAGACTCTAGCTTTCCCAGGATATGAGTGGCACCTTTTATCACTGTTTCTCCAGCGTGTAGCACGACAACTAGCACACAGTAGGTACTTAATATATTTTTTTAAAAATGAAAATAGGGAATTAAAGGGAGGTAGGTGAGAAATGGGTTGGAGAATGAAGTAGAGGGAGTTCAGTGGGTGGCAACATTGAAAGGGAGTTCTCAGAAGTGTCTAGGGTGTTGGGTTGGGACAGCTGGATATCCCTCATCAGAATAGCTCTTCCCCTGTTCTGTCTCTTTCTCTCTACCACTCTTTATTCCTTTCTCATCTTTCTCATATCCAAAGGAGACAAGAATGCATTTTAAAAATGTATAGCAGCAAGATTTTACTATATGACATCTAGAATAGATAAATTTTACCAGTTCCTATATGCAACCAGCTAATTCATCTCTAAAACTAAAGTAAGAAGGAGAGAGGGTATAGAATAGAAATACTTAATTCTTGAACCACTTTTTGACTGTTTAGCTATGTGAGTCATATAGGCTTCATATATTCAGACTAAACATGACTTGGTTTAAGGGATTTCAATTTCTCTACATATGAGGCTAACTTGATGAAAATCTCAAATACAAATGATCCAGTTCAAAAGACCTAAAGTTGGCCTACTAATTTGAAACATGGTCTTCTTCTCCTAGCAAAATTAATTTTTCAGGATATACTGTGCAATAAAGCATCATAGTATGCATAATGAAGAAATGGTGTCACTACTAGATTAACTACCCAAGGGCATAGTCGAATTTATCAGTAGAGTTTCATTTTAATAATGAAGTTCAGAGGCTAGAGACACTAAAGGTATTTGGATCGTTTGATTTTTAGATCTAAACAATAAATTATTAGAAACAAACACAATTTCATTTATATATGGTCTCTTCAGATCATAACTTGCTAGATCGCAATATCTAAGCAGCCTTCTCCTGACTATACATAATAATTTGTTTACCTCTTTTATGTGTCTAATTTTTCATTACTGTGCCAGTCTCACTTTTTAAATTTAATATGTAATTTCAAAGCAGAAAATCAAATCTAGTTTCTATATTAATTATGGGAATTATTCAATTGCTTTTTAAGCATTGACAAGGCCTGCAATATATTAAACCTTTGGAAGAGCCCCTATCAACTTTGATTGTAATGAAAGGCTATGGTCTTCCCCTGGTAGCTAATTAGTTTTATTCATATAGCCACCTTTAGTCCATGAAACTAAAGAAGAAAAGAAATGTGTTTGAACCCATGTAAGGGCAATGTGATAGCTTCCTGTAAAGACATTATTTTCTGGGTTCTTTTAATGGAATATTAGATGAAGGGTTAGAACTATATTCCTCTGAAAGTTTATTTCCTCCATCCCTTTAAAAATGTTTTGGATCTAAATTCTGACATGAACTAGACTCACTGAATTATATTCCATTCTTATTTGTCAGTTTCCATTTTCCTTTTTTAAGAATATCATTATTAAATAAAACTAGTATAAGCTACCTAAGAGCAAAAAGGAATTTCCAGGGGAGTCAGCAGTGTGTAGAGTATCTCTCATGGATTCCCAAACATGAAACCTCATTGCTTTTTTCACCTGACAGCCCTCTACATCCAGCATCTATTTATCTTTCTTTAAAAAAATATATACACACATATATAAAACTGACAATTCTGCTGACATAGTAGTCTAATGAATGATAGAGGTAAGTAAAAGCATGTGGAAAATATGTGTCTTTGTAAGTGTGCCCTAATGCAAGAAACCCATTTCTTTCATTAGGTAATTGTTTTCTGGTTATTGTTTTGCCAACAGCCAATGCTTTTCATGGAGGGAAACTTGAATACTAACACTTCCCCCAGAAGCCTTAAAAGGGCTAAGAATTATTTTAAAGGACTAAAGAGAAGCTTGAAATATAATCTGACCCCAGCTTCTTGAATCATGCTTCAATGACAGCAGATAAGAAATTATCCTTTGATAGAAATTGGCAAAAATATAGGACACAGCCTCCACTGGCAACTCATATTCCTTTGTAATAGCACAAATGCTCAAGATATTCTTCTCTGTAACTATTTCCAAATCTTCATACCTTAATGTAAGCTCAAGTTCCACTCAGGATCTATGTGTGAGGAAAAAACAACTAGCCGTTATCCTCCGCAAAGTAGCACTTTATGTATTTGAAGATGGCATTTAAATTCAACCCAGCCCCCTCAACTGTGCACAAAATGTTAGCAGATTCCATGCATTTTATTGGCAAGAGATTTTTCCCTGTAAATAATAAATGTCCCTCTTTAGTTTTAAAGAAGAGACATTGTCTCATCTGCCGGGCAGTATTAAAAGCACTGGAATGGTTACTATAACATAACGCTTTTATCTGTCAGACATTTGGCATTGGATCTTTCTCCCCAACTTGGCTAAGCCTTTCCTTGAAGTTAGTGTCCTTATAGCTTCTTTCTCATCTTATTGATAAGGCTGGTTATCCTTGTGCCTCTCCTCAAGAGGGCATTTGAGAATGAGGTAGAGACAGGACAGTCCCTGCCTTTCTTTTCATGAAACAGGAGCTGAAACAGCTAGAAGAGAGACACGTAGAACATTTTTAGGTCATCGAGCATGCGTTCCATATAGTTAAATTTTTCCCAGTCAGAAGAGAATAACTGTCCATTGTTTCTGAATGAAGGGAGAAACCAGCAGCTTTCCAAAAGTTAGGGTTAATGTCTGGCCACTGTAGCTGTTACCAGTATGTAAATCCATCATGTTTCTTGGACAGCTGAGGTTGGCTTTGGCCATTTGCATTATTTAAGGCTTTCCTCTGTAAACCTTTCAGTTGTTTTCTGAAAGAGCTTGTCTCTTTTCCCACTTGCTACTTTAGTTTTTTTTTTTTTTTTTTTTTTTTTTTTTTTGAGACAGAGTCTCGCTTTGTTGCCCAGGCTAGAGTGAGTGCCGTGGCGTCAGCCTAGCTCACAGCAACCTCAAACTCCTGGGCTCGAGTGATCCTTCTGCCTCAGCCTCCCGGGTAGCTGGGACTACAGGCATGCGCCACCATGCCCGGCTAATTTTTTATATATATATCAGTTGGCCAATTAATTTCTTTCTATTTATAGTAGAGACGGGGTCTCGCTCTTGCTCAGGCTGGTTTCGAACTCCTGACCTTGAGCAATCCGCCCGCCTCGGCCTCCCAAGAGCTAGGATTACAGGCGTGAGCCACAGCGCCCGGCCGCTACTTTAGTTTTAATAATACTGAAATGTAACTCAAAGTTTTAGTAGACTAATAGTTGCCTATTAAATCTCTATTTACTGCTTTCTCCAAAGCAACCTACTCCCTTTTATTTTAATGCCTATTTTAAATTTCAAAATACTACAGGGTACAAATGTTTTTGGTTATATGTATCAGTTTTGTAATGCTTAAGTCAGGGTTATAAGTGTGCCCATCACCTTGATAGTGTTCATTGTACCCATCAGGTAGGTTTTCACCCATTCCCTCCTTGCTCTCCCCACTGCTTGATTTCCACTGAGTTTTACTTCCCTCTGTGCACATGTGTGTTCATTGACCAGTTCCAATGTAATAGCAAGTACGTGTGGTGTTTGTTTTTCCATTCTTGAGATACTTAGGATAATGGTCTCCAGTTCCATCAAAATTGTTACAAAAGGCATTAAGTCAACCGTATTCATGGGTGAGTAGTATTCTGTGGTATACAAATACCACATTTGGTTAATCTACTCATGATTGATGGGCACTTGTGTTGTTTCCACATCTTTGCAATTGTGAATTGTGCTGCAATAAACGTTCCAGTGCAGGTGTCTTGTTGATAAAATCACTTCTTTTCCTTTGGGTAAATACCTAGTAGTGGGATTTCCGGATCAAATGATAGGTCTACTTTTAGTTCTTCATTGAATCTCCATACTGTTTGCCATAGAGGTTATTCTAACCTGCAGTCCCACTAGCAGTGTATATGTGTTCTTTCTCTCTGCATCCCCACCAGCATCTATTGTTTTTGGATTTTATAGTAAAAGCCATTTCAACTGGGTCAGGTAGTATTTCATTGTGGTTTTAATTTGCATTTCCCTGATGATTAGTGACATTGAGCATTTTTTCTTATGTTTATTAGCCATTTGTCTATCTTCTTTTGAAAAGCTTCTATTCATATCTTTTGCTACTTTTTAATGGGATTGTGGGTTTTTTTTCCTCAGTGAATTGCTTGAGTTCTTTATAGATTCTGGTTGTTAGCCCTTTGCCAGCTATATAGCTTACAAATATTGTCCCATTCTGTAGGTTGTCTATTTGCTCTGTTGATTATTTCACCCCCTCTTTTGCTACCAAAACTTGCACACCTGTTTAGATACCTAAAGGCCTAAGTGTTTTGTAGACCTGTACCCAGACACAGAAGATGAATGTTTATTATGCCTACATTATGGCTCTTCTAGTACCCTTGCTGGTGACTGGTCTTAGCTCAGGTAGGTAACATATCTCTAACTAATGAAACAATCTCTAACCAATCTGCTATGGGAATTGTGAGAAAGGTTTTCATCCTAAGTTTAATAAGAGAAAGACTCATATTGAGTCTACCATATGAATCTTGAATGGACATGTATCAAATTTATCATGCTAATGATCATAGAACAAGAAAATGGGGGGGGGGACCCAGGTTTTTGATGGTGTCATTGCATTGCTGAATTAACTTCCCTGAAATGCCTTCAGATGGCTTACTGTGTAAGATAATAAACTGTTTATTATTTAAAACAGTTTTAGTTAGGCTTTCCTTTTAATGCATCTAAAGCTCTCTAATTTATAAACAGGCTTTTGCTTACAAAAAAAGACAAATGAAATTCAAACTGAACAGAAATAATATCATGGTTGTACTTCTAGCATGTGATTTAAAGGAACATTTCTAGAACACATACAATTCCCCAGGTATCCAGCTACCCTCTCATAAGAACCCTCTGAAATAGGTTATTTAATGTACCAGGAAACTGAGTGGCAAAGAGATTGAGTAACTTGCTCAAAATGACACAACTTGGAAGTGAAAGAGCTGGGAAACTGAGGCTGCCTGACTAGAGCCTGACCTTCTCTCATACACCATTTTGCTCTTAAGTAAACTGAAAAATTTCATGATGGATATTAAAAGGCTAAGAGACATTAATGCAAACTTGTTTTCCACAGGCAAATATTTCAACAAAGATGAAACAAGTGCTTACCAGAGGCATAGCCGTGCATCTGAATGTTGATCAGTCTCTCCTAACAGTCTGTATCCGGCCTGCTCTTGTCCTCTTGAAGTTTGCAGTAAAAGTGGGAGTAGCTCACGTAAGTCATGCCCATAACTAACATCCTACCTACGTGCCCGCAGGCTTCCTGCCACTCACAAACACTCTCTTCCCAAGCTGCAAGCTCCCACTGGTGTGCAGCTCTCAAGCAACTACAGTGACCGTTGTTGGGAACCTCAAGATCCCACACTGAAGCCACTGAGCCAGGCCAAGTATTTTTGGGAATACATATTTTCTTGGCTCCCACCAGTCACGGGATGTCTGCTCCAATGGTTTAAGAAATGTCTAAACCTTACAACACAAAGAATACATTTCTTGGGTCTAGAAAAATAAAACATTAATGAAAGACAATGCTTAAGGTCAAGTAAAATTCTATTTGACAAGGTTTGAATAATATCAAAGACTGAAATGCTTCCCAGTTGCCATATTCTAACCAGGATGTGCTCTCAAAAATTGTGTACATGGTACTTCCCTTACCATATTAGGATAATATTTTGATACACTTGCAAAAATCATTTGAGAAGATAGTATCAGGAAGGGGGATACATTTTAGTCATCTATCAACTGCAAATTAATACAATTTGGATACATGTTTCTACCTTCAGTATGTGTTCTTAGAAATTTGTTATTATTGACTCTTGGACAGGACTTCTGAAATGCCGAGCAATGGGTTTGATATATAACATCTCATGGCACACCCACAACATTGGATAGTGTTGGTATTGGGATCATTGATCTTAACTGTGGAGATGAAAAATTTGAGTTGTAGATAAGTTTTGTAACTTGCTGGTTATGGTCTACTGACTCCTAATGTGATATTTGGAGATGGGGCCTTTGGGAGATCATTAGGTTTAGATGAGGTGATAAGAGTGGGACTCTTATGATGGGTTCAGTGCTCTTATAAGAGGAAGACAGAGACCACACACCAAGAAGACTGCTTCTATCTACAAGCCAGAAAGCAGGGCCTCGGCCAGCAACTTGATCTTGAACTTCTCAGCCTCCAGAACTGTCTATTGTTTAAGCTACCCAGTGTATGTTATTTTGTTATAGCAGCTTGAGGTGACTAACACATTACCCAACTTTTCATAGAAACTGAATTAGCAGCCAGGTTCTTTGACAGCAAAATACACACCATTTTGAAAATCCCACACTGCTTTGTGTTTCACGTGCAGTATTGGTAATCATAATGCACTAAGCAATGGCATCTGAAGGTCATTGGTCTCTCTTGAGATATCTTTATGGATGAGATGGAAAAGTGTAACAATAAGGGCTGAAAAACAGTGCTGTTGGTAGAGCCTTAGTTGATCAAATGACCTTCACCATGTTTCTCATCCGTTTAGTACTGTCCACTGGAAAATACTTCTTATTTTGTCTACTAAAAGAAAGAATAATTTATCATATGCCAGTTATTCAATATTTAGTGGTTGTGAAATGCTGTTCTAAGTGGTTTACATGTATAAAGTAATTTAATCCTATGAGATTTTTAATTAATAATTAGACTATCAATTAATTAATAATTACCATTATTATCCCCATTTGATAGGTGAGGAAACTACAACAGGAATAGTCAATAATAGCTAGAAGGGCCAGCAAGGATCCGGGCTGGGCTGAGTGAAGGCAGCCTGGCTCCAGAGCCCTCCCGGGGTCCTCCATCTCAGCCACTGCTGTGTCCCTCAGCTCTCTGCCAGTGCCCAAGAGGTGGCTTTCACTCAGTGTTTGTTGAATGAGTACCTAATAGCAGGTTTTATTAGATGAATGCCCCAAATCTGTCACATAAACTTACTGTGCATTAAAACAAAAAAATAACCAGGAAATGAAGCTGAAACCTTGTCCTTTAAGACGGATGAGAGCGAAGTCTACTGGGGAAGGCTGGGTGGGGGTGGGGTGGCTGCAATACCAGAGCAAATAGCATTACTGCATTCGGGTGTTATTTCCTGTCAAACTGATCTACCAGTATTACCACTGGCATTTTATTATTTTTAAGTGTCAGAATTTGTTTCTGTAAAAATCAGAGAATCCATGTTCTTAAAAGCATTTCAAATATGAAATGTATAGATGCTGTCAGATCCCTCCGGCCTCCATGGGCTCCTCTGACTCCCGTGGCCGATTCCCAGGGGCTTCTGAGCTGCAGGCTCTGATGTGCTTGGTCCCCTGGGACTCCAGCACCTTCCTGCCCGGCTGAGTTCTGACAGGGGACTTTTTAGAGGAGCTGCCTCTGGGAAGTTTCTCTGCAAGTACTGGGGCTGGGGGCTCTGAGTCACAGCAGTTTTAATTTCCCTCCCTCACCAGGAAGGCAGCTGGACCTCGGGCTGCCTGACTCCCACTTGTCCCCAGGGACATCCCCACCTGCCTCAGAGGAGCCACCTGTGAGGCCCAGGCTTTTGTCTGTTTGTTGCAGGGAGGAGTAAACAGGAAGATGGGAGCTGCAGGAGTGGAGAGAAGCGCTGGGAGAGGAGATGGTGAAGACAAGAGCCAGGGAAGGGAAAGAGGAAAGGATCAGAGGGCAAAGAAAATTAAATGAAGCCACCGGCTACGTCAGATATAACAAATTACAGTAATAAAAGTATCATATCTGGTAATTAAAAAACCATGTTATACACGAATATACAGGAAACGTGCTACGAAGGGAAACAACTTGAACTACATGTATAAAAGTTGTCACAACCTCTTAGAAAAGGAAATAGATTTTTGTTACTTCAGAAGGCAGAAGAAATTGCTGAAAGGAAAAATTTACACCAGTGTAAAAAAACGTTTGAACAAATAATCCTATCTCAAAATTAATGGGCTAGCTATATGACAGCAAGTTTTCCATAACTTGGGGCAATTAAACAAAACCTAGGTAACTCCTTCTCAGAAATGCTATACTGATAAAAGGCCTCCTAAATTCCTTAAATCAAATGTCCAACATTTCTCTCCACAACTCTAACAACTAGACGATGTTTCTGAAATCCCTCCATAGCAAGAGAATTTTAACACATTAACTTCCATGTGAGTTCTATTTAACTCACAATAGTTTTGAACGCAGGGCCTCATGAAGCGTATGTAACTCAACATGTCTCTTTACGTTGGGAGCTGTGTGGTATGCAGGCAACTCACGCTGTCATGCTATAGTATATGTGTGACCTGATGGGTGGCCCCCTGGGCAAAACTCTGCAGTTGGTTCATAAAAATCTTACTTGTTGATGTTCTGATTGTTACAATTAATGTTGGTAATTTAATTTTTAAAATGTGGATTAAATGAATAGAAGTCAATTCATTTCATTTTTTCCATTTATGTTTACCTTTAAATTACACTTAAGCCTGATAAGTCAAGAAAAACACTTTATCCTTATGAACTATTTTTCAAGTTTTCACATTACATTTTACACTACTAATTTTCAAGTTTTTATATTACTTTTTTATTGAGTAAAACACAGAAAACAATAAAAAATAACAAATTTTTCATTAAATTAGAAAGGATCATTTTGTTCTCAAAGTTTTTATTCTATTTTTGTAATAGAACACTACAGCCCCAAAGAAAAAAATGTCTTTTTCTAGTGTGGCAGTCAATGAGTTAAGTTGAATAACTAAAATCTTTATGGGATAAATAATGTTAGAATAACTAAGGGCATGAAAGAGAATCTTAAAATACTTTAAACATTAGCTGAAACAAAAGCAATAAAGACCCCCCACACACATAGTTAATAAAAATGCTATCTTTACTTTTTATGTAACTAGGGATAATTGGTTCTGAGATGAAATTTTCAGACCATCTTTTGCTCAGAGTCTTCCTTTTTATTCATTGTCAAAGAAATGCTTAGAATCAATTGTGCTTTGCTATAAGAAAGAGTTGTTGTAAGAGTTGTTTTCTTCCACCAGGCCTCTCCTCCAGTCTCCTCTTCCCTCCAGGAGGTCAATGAATTGAATTGCAGTTATTAACTGGGTCTCCCAAGTCCAACTCTGCTGCATGGCGGCAGAATAACTTGGATACTTCAGACGACATGTTGGTGTTACCTTGTTTAGTACGTCTGCGCTAGCAGTAAATGGAGTATTTTTCATATTCACCAGCAGATCCTAGAATGCAGCAGGATTCTAGGACTTAACTCCACCAGCCGGTGCAGGACTCCTGGTTTCAGCTCCTCCCACCACACAGAAAGGCAGTCCTGTGACCTAAGCGACTCTCCCCTGACTTCTTTTCTCTCTGAAAAACCACTGCAATAGACCTCTTCTACTTAGCCACCTGCTCAGTCGCCACTTTCTTCTCCAAATCTCAATTCCTATTTTTCTAATTATCTCCCATGGTGGTCAGTCAATATTTGCTTATTCTCTGAATAAAATTCTCTAGATTGCTGAATAGATATAGAAAAGCAAATTTAACTATGCTAAAATTTTGCTTTAGGGAAATTCATGGTCAGAAAGAAGCTATGCATATATTTTCCCAAAGAGACACATTTCAGTTATGTTCTTCATTATGTTTTTTTTAAAAAATGACCATTCACTGCAAATTATAATTAACTCTTTAGAACAGAACAGTTACTTCTCTTTTTTTAAAAAAAGCTTTAGTATAACTTAAATATTAAAAACAGAAATCATTTCTCTAAATTGATTATGAATAAGAGACAAATAAAAAATATATATACTCATGAGCCAACTTTATAACCCAAGTTTAAAGGTTATATTTAATGGAGGTGGAGGGGTAAAAGAGGGATGAGATTTTTTTGAACAAAACAAATCATTCTATTGAGTTGCATGCTAAAAATTACAATCAGAATTGTAATCTGATTGTCCAGGAGACAGAGGGAGACCCAGGGGGCAAGGAGAGGTGTGCAAGACAGGGTAGTGCAATACTATGGGGGCAAAAAGAAAAAAAGGGGTGAGGAAAGAGGTTGAGAGAGGGAGAGAGATGCATATCTCAGGAAAGAAGACAGCTGTGTCAATGAAGGAAAGGATAGCATGAAGGAACAAGATCAGTGAATTCTACTGGCTATAATGACATGAAAGATGAAAAAAGGATTACCAGGTGTCACCAACAATCCCTTTAGGCAAGCTCACATGTGGCGTCTCATTCACCAATTTGGCATCAGAAGGGTGTCATATACACAGTGGAATATTATTCAGCCATAAAAGAGAATGAAATCCTGTCTTTTAGAGAAACATGGAAGGAACTGGAGATCATTATCTTAAGTGAAACAACTGAGACACAGAAAGGTAAATACCGCATATTCTCACTGTAAGTGGGAGCTAACTAATGTGTACCCATGGAGGCAGAGGACAAAATGATGGACAAAGGAGACTCAGAGGGGTTGGGGTGAGGGGAGGTGGATGATGGGAGGTTGCTTGTTGGGTACAATGTGCATTGTTCCAGTGACGGATGCACCAAAAGCCCTGACTTTACTTCAGTGAAATATATCAATGCAGAAAAATTGCACCTGCACCCATGAATACATACAAATCAATTTTTGTAAAGGGTTTTAGTTTTCTAATCAGATTTGAAAACCTTCATTTCTCCCCAGTATATCACCAGCCTAACCATGTCCTAACACCTAAAATTTTAAGAGGAATTTCACAGAAGGTCTTCGATTTCTCCTAGAATGGAGGACACAGATTTGAACAGATCTCATCCTGATATTACAGGGCAGAGACCTCAGCCCTAATTACTCCTTTTCCAGGTTTACACTTATGTAAATCAACTCCAACTCCTAACTCCAACTCCCTCCCTGTAATTTGCCAACATAGCTTCCCTCAAATTTTTGTTTTAGGAAATTTCTGTTTCCAAGAATCTTGCTCTGCTGAGCAATCTTAGTCTGTTTTTAACTCCTGTCCCCAGAGTCTCTGCCTCCTAGGACTCCCACTGCCAGAAAAACAAACAGTAAAAACATAAGTTCTAATCTCCTCTCCAATTCTGAGTGATCTGCCAAAATTCTTCTCTGCTCTAGATCCTTTTTTCATCCTGCCTTGAGTCGAGCTCCCTCTGAGCCCACAAGTGAACAATAATCCCCACCAAACTCATGAGGTCTGCACCCAAAATAAGCCTCACCACTTAGAACTTAATTCCAGGGTCTGCCCCTCCTGTGGAAAGTGCTGTGGTTCCTCACCTCTGAATGGAGAGACTCCTTTCAAGTATTTCCATCTTTGTCTTAGCTCCACAACTCTCTTCAGAGGAGTAGAAAATTGAATTTATTAATTTTAACACAAGGGGTAAGAAGATCTGATAACATTTCGTGCTCAGTTGAGTAGGCATGATACAGACAGAAAACAGTTCCGAGACACAACAGATCATCTCAGAATGGGCATCAGCTCGGGAAATGGAGAGCCAGTCCATCCTCTGAACCCCAACAGCCAGGCGTGTTTTGGAAGTCAAAAACTATTTTTTGGATTTTAGAATGCCAATATGGGGCTTACAATACACATTACAGAATCCCTCTCCCAACTAGTAATCAATGACAGTACTGTAGAAGCAAGCATATCAAGGTACTACCCTGAAATGTACAGTATTCAAAGTTGAAGAAATAAAGTCTCTAAATAGTCTCTCATCAATTCAGATCTGGTTTTGCCCCTGAATGTGTTCAGGTCAGAAGAGTTTTGCTGCCAAATAGGGAAAATATCAACCATTCAAGCAACCTTCCAGTTTCAGGACATTTTTGGATTTCAGAATTGTGGATAAGGCATCAAGGACCTGAGCCATAAAGAGGAGAATATGCAGGGGAAGCTTCTTTAAAAAAAAAATGTGGAGCAAACAGAAAGAAAACTAGTAAAGGCAAGGGTTGCATGAAGAATGAATGAGTGAAGGAACAATCATCACCTGCGTGAAGGAGGCAAGTGTGACAAGGCAGGGAGGAGGGAGCTACCCACAGTGGGTGTTTCACCCAAGCCAAGAGCATGAGTACTACTAATACCTCAGGGAAGAAGGGCACAAATGCAGCCACTCTGGAGACTGCAGAGCAGCCTGGGGCCCCAGAGTGCTGGAGGAGCAGTTAGGGAAGGTTAGGGGTGGGGAGACTTAAGCCCTGCCTCAAGAAAGGGCAAACAACTGGAGCTAAGAGGCTGTTGGTCCAGGAACTTTCTCACCATTGTAACTATCAGCAGCAAGGAAAGGCGCATTTTAAAGACTCCAGTCTCTCAGTGACAGAAGAGATTTTAGTTTCCATACTTGATCTGTTAACTTAGACTCCCTTATGGGCTAGTAAACTTTCATCTTCTCATCTATAAAAATGATTTATCTCACTGTTAAGTTTTTCACAGTCATCTTCATTCATTTTATACTGAATGCACACATAAGATATTCTGGGTCAGAGACAGATTCCTTATTACCTCACAGTAAATAATAAGTGCATCAGTCCCCCTTTTCTCCAGTCCTTCCCCCCAGAACCATGAGATTAGAGTCAGGTCAATTCCTAAGAGGGTAGCTGGACACTCCATAGGTAAGAGATAAGGAAAAATGATTTTTCTCTGCTTAGAAAGGAAAAGAAGTCTCAGGAAGCTAGGGCTTTTGGCAAGAGCACCCAGAAACCCAGGGAAGTTTTATTTCCTTACACTCACATGGTTTTAATGAGGATTAAATGAGAGTTATGGAAGACATTAACACAGAGACTGGTGCATTTTATTATATGATAGCCTAATTAATTTTGTAGTAAGGATAAATTGAACAAATATTGTCTGTCTTGTCTAACAGGTAGTCCAGGAATGCCAGGACAGTGATGTAACATTCCTTGAGGCTACCTTGAAAAGGTAGAAGACGGTACCCTGACCTAGATGTTATCTTATATTTCTTTAAGAAATTATGTCCAAGTTAATGAGACAAATTGGATTAGATGTGCCCTATCGTTGACTTCACATGTTGAAGCTGCCATAGTGCATTTCATCTGCCATGTGAGGTAAATCACAGGAGTGCTCTTGGTGTCCTGAATGTGGCTAATGCAACTGCAAAGTAAGAAATTAAGCCATTTTTATTAAGGTCAACCTCAACATTACATCTAAATATACTTTATTTGTAGTAATTAGATCTAAGAAAAGTATGCAACTTTCTAAGATAAATACAGGTTAGGAAAGTAAAGTTGTAAAATAGAAGAAAGACAAAGCACTTTTACATTGATGTTCCTACTAATTAGTATATACTTATTACATGGCAGGATAGTAATTGAGTCTAATAAAAATGTTGGAAGTGCTAATTACTTCGCCATTATATTGTTTTACATATTTCCAGTGGTTTCTGATGAAAATACGATGCCATGTAGGAAAACATATTTATTATTCATTTTATGTTAGGGTTATCAAAAATAAAAATCTTCCTTGGGAGATTGGAGTAATGTTGCTATGCAAAGAATGTAAGTTATAAAAATGGATTGATGATGGTTTACTTTTTCTCTTGTTTGTTCAAACATCAGCTAGGCTGCAGCAGTGAAGAAAGCTGCAGTGGACTGAGTCAGGTCAGTGAAGTCTAATGCTGGCTCCACTTCAACCATCCAGTGGCCTTAGTCCTCAGTTTCTCCAACACTAAGCCATATCACATACCTTAGGCCAGCAGGGTAGAAGTTTATTCAGAGGAAATTTAGGAGGAATCTCATCTTATTAATCTTTGCAACCCCAATTTCTGGTGCAGAGTTGGTTCCCAGTATGTATTTGCTTAATGAGTGAAAAAGGAATCAGGAAAGGAGGAGAGGAGGGAGGAAAAAAAAGAAAGAGAAAGGGAGGAAGGGAAGAAAGAAAGGAAGGAGGCTATATCTATGTGAGGAGGAGCCCCATGGGAATTTAGGAAACTTTAATGTTGGTCTCACTTCTAGGTCTTTCATGCTAGGGTCTATCTAGAGTCATTAGCCCACTCTCTATTTTTATAAATAAACTTTTTTCAAACAAAGCCACATCCATTCATTTTTGTATTGTCTATGGCTATTTTCATGCATCAACCAGAGTTCCAGAGTTGGGTAGCTGTGGAAGAGATCACAGGGCCACCAAATGTAAAATATTTACCATCTGGCCCCCTGCAAATAATGTTTGGCAACCCATTATCTAAATATCCCACACGGCTCAGGCCTGCCCTAAAATATGCATTTAAGGAATGAATTATAACAATGAAGACCTCACCACTAGTTTGGATACAGAGCTTTGGGGTTATGAAGGGCACTCCTCAGAAAGCAGCTGCACAGGGGGGCTTTTGAAACTATTACTGACCTTTAAAAACCCAGTTCTTGGAAATCCTGAAAATGTTGAGTCTTTTTAAGGAGCCAGGATATGTCATACACAGCAGGATTGTCCTAATCATGGCTGTCGAACACTTAAGGTTGACCCAGAACACTTTGTTCCCAAAAGTTAAGATGATTATACATCTATGTTAACTCAGAAGAGTTGCCATTTTCACCTCTATTCCCAGTGTAATTGCTAAAGGTGCCCTTCCCACGACCAAATGCCCTGATTTGGAGAATCTATTATATGGTCACACTTTATATGCTTGATCTAGAATTTACTGTGTTTGCTCCTATCAAACTAAACTCTTCCATCTTTGTCATCTTTGAAGTTTCTTGCTGGGTCTCAGAGTATTTGATGCACCTTGTCTGTTGTTTTTCATCATGGTGTTTGTTTGATACTCTGAAGCAGCCTTGGCTAAAAGACCATAACTTTTGATTTTTGACTCTGTTTCTGAGAAAGTTACCTCACCAAGACTTGTATTTGAATGTTCTCCATGCATGACTTTCTCCCAAAGAAGAAGATAAAAATGGAATTCTCTTAAAACTACTGTCTGACTACCACGCTAAAATATTTCTTCCTCAGTTTCTATAAGAGCACTGATCTCTGAGGCATCTAAATCATTGAACTTCTCTTCTCTTGCAGCTGTGTCTAAGAAATCATCTTGAAGTATTCTTTAAAGCCATGTCTGAGAATCAGTGGTCATTAAGATGCTTAAATGTCTCCCCTGAAAAGGGACACTTGAGTCACAGGAGAACAACTCATGTCTGGTACAGTCTTTGCTCACCCCTATGGGAAAGTAGTTGAAACCAATAAGTAGGTGTGCTAGTCAGCTCTGAGTAGACTGTTTAAAAAGGAAATTGATGGCTAGATATATAGAGAGTTTAATCTGAAGCCAATTTCACAACTTATATAGGCTGCAGATTATCTGTCTAAACTGTTTTAAGCATTCAAGTGGCCATGAAAACTTACTCTTGCTGCTAGAAAGTATTTTAGTGACTTTGGTATAGATCTGTGCTGTCTAGTACAAGAACCACTGGCCACATGGTTACTTAAGTTTTAATTAATTGAAATTAAATAAAATTGAACATTAGTTCCTCAGTTGCACCTACCACATTTTAAATGCTTAATAACCACACAAGGCTAGTGATTACAGTATTAGCACAGATATAGAGCATTTCCATCACTGCAGAAAGTCCTATTGGTCAGCACTGAATAGATGAATGGCAAAAAAAGATGATTAGGATAGTTTTGGCTAATTGACCTATAAAAATGCATCATTTTCTTCTAACTAGAAAAATACAATTATTTTTATATTATTATATATATACGAAAAGTACAATTATTGAATTGTTAATGTGTTTGGATTCAATTTATTTATGTATCCATTTTTATATAATACGCCTGTGTTAATGGCTGTGAAGAATTAAGGGAAAAAAATATTGCTATTCAGGGTAGCAGACCTGAAAAACTAGCTGTGGACAAGCAGCCATGTTTGGGTCAGTGGCATGAGAATGAACAGTTAGGCAGAAGGAGAACAGATCAACCACACGCAGAATACCAGGGAGAATGAACTATATCCAATCAGCCAGGATGATGGGAGATGTCTCAAAAGAACAAAATATTTATTTATCCATTCGTACTTTTACAACAGTCTGTGAGGAGGATAGAACAAGGCTTCTCTCCGTTTTATAAGTTGCAGTCAGTGCCTTGCCAATCAGTAGGGGTGATATCAGGATTAGATTGGGTGCCATCTCTACTATATTGCAATCTTATAACCTAGAAGTTTTAGACAGCTAATAAGAGAAGGAACTGTAAATGGTAATAGAAAAATATCAGCTTTATAGAGTACTTTTTTCATCAGAGAGAGAAAGTTTTATTAAGGATACAACTTGAAGTTTCAATTTTCTTCTATTCTAAGATTTCCATTAAATCTAAACATTTAAGGAAAAATATCATTTCCAAAAGTGTTTATGATGCTTCTATAAGTAATACAGTTATGAAAATGAGGTATGTTTATGGACTAGTGATGCATATGTTCCAAAATAAGAAATTGCAAGGCTTACACTGTGCAGATTCTGATCCTAACCTAGAAATGGGGCCGTATTTAGAGGCATCATAATTTGGAGACTGTCCTGCTCAGCATATGGCTGCATTGCCCTTCTGATCATAAAGGGCAGCCTCAGGTTTAGCATCACTATGTATATTTTTATAAGACGCTGGATGATGTCGCCTTTTAAAGACTCACTTAATCTGATAGAGAATGTGAGAGGAAAACAGACTTTGTAAATGCATATTTGTGGTAATGTAATTTCTTTTGAAGGGCATTAGACTAGTTCTGTCTTAAAGGTTAAAGCAATTTTAAAGCATAAATGTTTGAGTGTCAAGTACAAAAGCAGAATAAGAGTTCATTATCCAAATATCTAACAATGTGCTGCAAACCCAAAATGACTTTCTTCACCATAAAAGGCTCTTCCCTTGGCTTTCTGGTGAACACTCTGTAGTAATAGCTCTGTAGTCCTGGTTTATAGCTTCAGGGTGTCCTATTTAGTGTTTTATCTTTTCTCTCCAGGCTATTCCACCCCCCTGTATGAAGCAGAAAACAGTGGCCTTGCAATTGACATCACAAAGAGACCATAGATCTCTGCAAAGAGGAGGAAGAGAAAACTAAAGTCCTGGTAAATAGAAGAGAAAGTAATTAACATGCACTAGTAGGAATGCTAGCATCGCTCATGTTTGGAAGCAAGGATTCTTTCTAGCCTGTGTAATTGGGTTCTGCTGCCTTCCATCTCTTCTTTATAATCAAGTTATTCTCTCAAGACAAAAATGCAAAAATAGAAATAGGACTGACCATATTGGCCACTCATATAGCATCTGGTTCAAGAAGTTAAGGAACTACAGTGTAAGATTTGTTTTAAAGAAGTTTTCTGGAAATTTAAAGATCAGTAAGATATCCAAGAACTAGTATATTTGAGGATTTTTTCAAAAAATATTTTCTTAAATAATTTTCATTTATTTAATTTTATGCTATAATTTTTACATTTTATTGACTAATAATTATACATATTTATGGGATACAATGTAATATATATATATATATATATATATATATATATATATATATATACATTTTGTAATGGTCAAATCATAGTAATTAGCATGTTTAGCACCTCAACCATTTATTATCTCTGTGGTAAGAACATTAAAAATTCTCTCTCCTATTTTGAGATATACAATACATTGTTGTTAACTGTAATCTCTCTACTGTGCGGAACCCCATCTTATTCCTTCTATCAATTGTGACTTTGTACCCACTGACCAACATCTCCACTTTCCCCTTACACCTTCCCCACCCTCAGCCTCTGACGACTAGTTTTCCACTTTCTACTTCCATGAGTTCAGATTTTTTAGATTCCACATTTAAGTGAGATCTTGTGGCATCTGTCTCTCTGTGCCTTGGAAGGGGCTCCTGCCAGTGAAGGACCCTGAAGCTTGAACTGCATTAGCTTCACAGTAATTCTGTCTTTGTACAAGAGAGTGAAAAAGATAATATGGGTGAATATTGTGAAGTAAAAATAATAGCAGAGTTGGATTATGGTTTAGATATTTCAAACTCTGGAGGGCAATAAACACTGGAGAATGGCCCTCATGTTGCTTTTTTAGGAGATGTGTTAGAAATAGGTACAAGTGGGAGAAATAGGAGGACAGAAAAATAGATGGTTGGTGTTCTTTCATAACCAAGAACTCAGTTAAGGCAGTCAGCCTAAGGAAGTCAGGGATCCAGGCTCTTTCTGTGGGTCCTATGGGTCCACTGTACATTCCTTCATTTATTCATTCATTTATCTGAGGCAAGCCCTCTTGCTATGTTGCCCAGGCTGGTCTAAAATTTCTGACCTCAAGCGATCCTCCTGCCTCAGCCCCCCAGGTAGCTGGGATTACCGGCACATACCACCATGCTCAGCCATGCCACCATTCTTAAGGTCAGCTCATGGTCCAAAATGAGTGCGAAAGCTGCAGCCGTTACATCAGCATTCTGGCCAGAAGGGAGGAGGAAGTTCCCTTCGAGCCACTTCTTAGAAGGCACACACACCGCTTCCACTTGCATGCCGTTGGCTAGCACTCAGTCATTCATGTGGACACATCTCACATAAGGCAGGCTGGGAAATGTGGTTTTTATTCTGGATGGCCATATATGCAACTGAAAGTCAGAAGTTTTGTTATTAAGAAAGAAGAATATAACAGAGCTTGAGAAATCAGCCACATTTGCTCCAGAAAAATCACTGATATAGTGTGCCAGAGAAACTGGATAGCTCTGATATCTTAACTCACAAGTTAACTGGAGTGAAAAATAAATAAATAAATACACAACAGTCGGTTTTATATCAATCTATACGTGGTTAGACAGCTGGGAGTTGGAGAGATCTGAAGTTAGGGTCTCTGCTCCCAGAAGCTAATTGCTCTTGCTCTGAAAAAGGCCCCTCTCCACAATCACCTGCCTGAGTCTTGAGTTCTGTACTTGGCATGATATAAGTTGTATGTTTAAGTATGCTACTTGATATGATATAGCAGATAAGTTTGAAGTTCTTCCACTAGTCACAAAGTAAAAACATTACCCAATCTGCTGCAAATGAGTTAAAACTCTCCTGCCCCAGCTTCTCAATCAGTCATCGTGTGAAATCTCATTTTTTTAGGATATTAAGCAAGAACCTCTATGTCCCTTCATCAAAAGCTTGACCAGTAAGTCTCATAGCCATAGGCACCTGGTCTCTTAAGATGTTTTTAGGTCGGGCGCGGTGGCTCATGCCTGTAATCCTAGCACTCTGGGAGGCCGAGGCAGGCGGATTGCTCGAGGTCAGGAGTTCAAAACCAGCCTGAGTGAGACCCCGTCTCTACTAAAAATAGAAAGAAATTAATTGACCAACTAAAAGTATATATACAAAAAATTAGCCGGGCATGGTGGTGCATGCCTGTAGTCCCAGCTACTCGGGAGGCTGAGGCAGGAGGATCACTTGAGCCCAGGAGTTTGAGGTTGCTGTGAGCTAGGCTGACGCCACAGCACTCACTCTAGCCTGGGCAACAAAAGTGAGACTCTGTCTCAAAAAAAAAAAAAAAAAAAGATGTTTTTATAGAGAACAGGACAGGTAATATGAAACATATAGATAGGCATCTTCTCTCTACCACTTTATGAAATACTTGCCCCCTTGGCTCCAGAGTCAGTTCAATCAGTGAGCTGCTTGAAGCTGAAGTGCACAAAGCTAAATGCTTGGGCCTTGCAGATGGTTAATTTTATGTATCAACTTGACTGAGCCAAAGAACTCCCAGATAGCTGGTCAAAGACCCTTTATGGGTGTGTCCGTGAGGGTGTTTCTGGGAGAGAGGGGCATTGGAATTTGCTGGCTGAGTAAAGCACATGGCCCTCCCCAGTGTGTGTGGGCCTCGTGTAATCCATTGAGGGCCTGGATAGAACAAAAAGGTGGAGGGACTCTGCCTGACTGCTTGAGCTGGGACATTGATCTTTGCCTGTCCTTGGCGCTCCTGGTGCTCAGACCTTCAGACTTGGACTGGAGTCTGTATCATTGGTTCTCTGGCTTTCAGGCCTTTGAACCACACCACTGGCTTTCCTGGGTCTTTAGCTTGCAGTTAGCAGGTCAGGAAAATTCTCAGCTTCCATAATAATTTGTGTGAGCCAATATGTTATAATAAATCTCTACACACGTGTGTGTGTGCATGTGTGTGTGTTCTGTTTCTGTAGAGAACCCGGCCCAATACCGGACTTATCTTTGCATGCAAGGAGCTATTATTGTCTCTTCTCCTAACTCAGTCCTGCCTCCTGGTTGCCCTTTTGACCTGGTACAGTATATTCTCCTCTGAGCAACTAAAGGACTATTTTAAGCTCGAATCTAAAGCTCTTCAAGGCTTCAAGGCCCTGTGCCATCTAACCCCTGCCTCTCTCTGTCATCTCTGACCACCGCCTACCCTCAGCTCTAGCCACACTGGCCTCGCTGCTTCCTGAACATGACAAGCTCCTCGTTCATTCTTCATCTTGAAGTGCTTTTCCCTTTGTCTTTCAAATCAAAGCTCACCTCTTCAGAGACACTTTCCTCTTATCAATTCATCCTTTTTTCCCCTGAACTATTTTCCTCTCAAGCACTTGGCACACATCGTTTTAGTTTTGCTCTCTCCCACTAGAATGTGAGCTGCAGGAAGGCAGGGGCTTGATCTGATTCATAGATAGATCACAAGCAACATAAGCAATGCTCAGCCCATGATAAGCACGTAACAAATATCTGTGTCAAAAACTGATAGAATGACAAATTTTTATCACATTCATTTTCCCCATTTTATGTTTTAAGGTTAAGATTTTATCTTTCCTATCTTGTACTATAAAATGACGACTCAGAAATGCAAGTTAAAGGTGACAGTTGGTAAAGGGGAGGGAAGATACGTAGTTCTGTCTTTGATCTATTTAATTCAGGTTGATGATGAGAACTCCAGTTGACCCGAAATGCCTAGGACTATGCAGAAATGGATTTAAGGAAAAATTTCTGGGCTAAGAGAGAAAATTATTTGTGCATAATGATCCATCTGAAGATGAAAGTTAGTCTATCTTTAATTGGGAGGTTTACCAGCCACCTCGTTTTCTCCAGAAAGAATAAAGGAAGTATTTGAGAGGCTTAACCTTTTTTTACTCCCTGTAGGGCACCTTTGTGAGGCAGTCACTAAGGAATTAGAGCCACTTGTTCAATGACATGGTTCCCTGCAGATATGGGTTCTAGAGCCCTAGATTCTGAAGATTCTGTTATCTTTTCCACTTGCTCTCAGACTATCAATGATAAGAAAATCTCATTATCTTTTGAAATCCTGCCTCGTCTTTAAACTTATCCAACGTCCGTAAGTGCTGCCTATTCTTCATTTCTTCTCCAGGAGCATTTTTATTTTTAGCTTTGCTACTTGCAACTAAAAAGTTTAGTTCATTCCCCAAGGAAATGTAACAGCCTTTTCCCTGGGAAGGAAACCTAGAAACATTTGTCCTGAGTGATATACCTCCTGTTTGGGGTTTGCACACAGATTCTACTGGACATTTCTAGGGCATTGTTTGACATTTAGAGGTAACATGTAAAATTGAGTATATGGTACCTTTGTCACACATTAAAGTGACGTGAACCATGCTTGAACTGACAGACACAAGATTTTTGATTTCTCCCATAGCAAAAAATTATATCCTGTAACATGTGCTTGGTAATTACAAATCTTTCTATGGGCATCAGTGCCATATGCATAATACACCCCAGTGGCATCATTTCAAGGTTGCAGAGTCACATTTTGTAGAGGAATCATTTATAATCACCACTGCTACTGCAGCATTGTCTGTCATACTTTGCTCCGCATGAATGTTTCTGTAACGAATTTTTAAATTGCTAAGTGATTTTTTCATAATACAAGTTAATGCTAGTGTATTTGAGATACTTCTTAAGGACTATCACAAAACGTCGTTACACACCTTGGAAAAGGAGTAGGATAGGAGAGAAAAGAGAATGCTAACCAAACCTTTTCATTGACCACTTATCATAACAGTAGAACAATCTTGTAAAAGTTGTAAAGACATGTGAACATTGCTGTACTTCTCTACCAGGCCAGCTGATTTTTTTGAATTATGAACAATTCAGTGAAGTAACACGGCTTAGATATTTTGTTTAGTCCTATTTGCTCACATAATAAGATACATGCATTCATACTTTACTTTTATTTTTTAACTGATCTTCACTGCAAACCTGCCATGTATTGTACTGAAAATAGAATAGCCAAGTGGTTAAGAGCACAGGCTCTCCGAGACTGAGTTCAACAGACCTAGGTTAAAATCCTGGTTCCACTACTTCTTAACTATTGACCCCACCCTCACCGTCACTTAGCTTTTCTGTGGCCTGGTTCTCTCTCTGTAAAATGGGGATGATGACAGAAACTCCTCACTGAGTTGCTGTGATTAAATAATTAGGTATCTGATACATGATAATGGTTCAATATTAGCCATTATGTCTATTATAATCATTTTACAAATGAGATGATAGGTTTAGAGATGTAATGTAATTTGCCCAAGATTATACTGAGTGGTTGACCTGGGATTTGAACCCAGCTCTCTCTGACTCCAGAGGTCTGCTCTTAGATTGACATCATAGGTCAGAAAAGAGGTGGAGAGCAAAAGATAGTTTATTCAGACAGGATGATAGTGAGGCTCACCTACAACATACAATGACAATATCCATGTTGACAAGTATATATAAATTTATAGTGAGCTATTTTGATTATGAAGATTTTAATAGCTTAGGAATCTGTGCTTACTCTAAAATAAGCCCCAGCACTGCTGGAGCAGAAATTGAACAGCTATTTGCTAAACTCATTTCCTTTTCCTCCTAGGCACATAGCCAGACTACACCTGCCACCCTCTCCTGACTTAGTTGTGCCATGTAATATTCCTGGCCACTGGAGTGTGGGCAGGTATGTTGAGCATAATTTCCAGGTATGGTGCATACAAATTTCCCATGTGCAATATTCTCTCTGTGTTCTTTTCATCTTCTACTGGTTGGAAAGGAGATAATTCCAGAGTATGTCTGAAATATACACTGGTGATGGGAATCCACATGAAGGAATGAGTCTGAGTCCTCAAATTACTGCCAAGGGCAGGGCCATCAGCATTTTGAAATTCATCTAAAAAAGAAATAAATCTCTACATGTTTGAGAACTAATATTTTGTGATTTGTCTGTTATAGCAGTTGGTGTTACCTTCATTGGTATAATTACCTATCACCAGCCTCCTTGACTGAGTAAGTAGGTTGTGAACTGCCTGGGAAACATGAGATGTAAGTACGACTTCTTTTACCTCTGTGCTCAATACTGTATACAGTAATCCCCTCTTACCCACAAGTGGTATGTCCCAAGATCCCCAGTGGAGGACTGAAACTGTAGATAATACTGAACTCCATATAGACTGTGTTTTTTTCCTTTATATACATACCTATAATAAAGTTTAATTTATAAATTAAGCACAGTAAGAGATTGACAACAATAACTAATAAAATAGAACAATTATAATATGAAAACATCAATCCTCTTGCACTTTGGGCCCATTATTAAATAAGGGTTACTTGAACACAAGCACTGTGATATTGTGATAGTCGACTTGATAACCCAGACAGTCCTAAGTGACTAACAGTGAGGTAGTGTATATACCCTAGATACACTAGACAAAGGGATGATTCACATCCTGGGATGGCTTCTCTGTCTTTCTATCCCTGAGTCTCCAGGATGCCCTTTATCACCAGATCTGGAACCACCATCTGCGTGGGAGCATGTGAAGCACCTCCTTAACAAGAGGGCCAAAATCTGGTCATGGTGAGGATTTCTTATAGTAAGCTGGTTACGTAAGCACAGTACAGCTACATGACCAGGCTTCAGCTGTACAACCCCCCAGGTTCCACTACAACCAAGTACAAATTATCTGGTTCTCCCTGCCCAAAACAACTCAAAGACTCATGTTATAGAATATCATTTGTCTTTAAGTAACATACTGTATGGCATTGGCCAAGGGGCATCACCATGCTACAGAGCACTAGCGTGTTCGAGGGATAAGGATACATGCATTCAGTACAGCTGAGATGAACTCATGCCGGAAACTCAATGGAATTTCAACTTTCTTTAAATTCTCTAAGAAAGAACAGCCATCTTTTTATTGGGTTTTCTTCAATAGGCAAAATCACCTTCATTTTAACTGACCAAGACAGCCTTAATGTTCCCCTAAGCTTAACTAAATTTTCAACAGGTTTCTTCCTGACTATAGGTCACTGACCTTCCTTTTCTTAGAAGATTTACTTTACAAAACTTTCAATTGTAAATTCGTTCTCTGCTCCTTTGAGCTGTAATATTCTCTCAGGCTCCTGTCAGTTTAACAATCCAGGAATGTCCTTTTCAGGGACCTGGAAGCCAGCTCTTTGAAATGTAGACATCAAGAAAAACCGTGTTCCATCTCCCACTCTCTCTGGGAGGAGGAGCCTAACTTTGATAAGCACCTGTTAGCAAACACAGATGGCCCAATCACACTGACCAACCTCCCTACAGTGTCCTCCAGCACTTCTCTACTAGCTCCCCCTAGTGTTTCAAACCTCTCCTGATTTTTGTTTTGTCAAAGTTAAATTCAATCTCTCTTCCCTATTACAGTAGTCTTGAATAAATTCTTCCCTGTCTGATTAAATCCATCCAGTATATTTTTTCTCTGACATGACAATAACATTAAATAATAAAGGGAGTTTAACTATATACATAGCCATTTAATAAGTGTGAAAATTATTTTAAAAAATAAGTTTGGGAAATTCAAATGTAATGCCTTGTTTTTCTATATTTTATTCTTCAAGAAACTGCTTGATTGTTTTACTAAGGGCGTCTTTGTTTTACTAAGGGCATATAGTCAATGTATAGTGATTTAGATACAAATCTTTAATAAAAATACTTTTAAATAATGGGTATTTCTGTCACAGTGTAGCTAAATTCAGCAAAGCTAACTTTGTCCACAAGTTCTTTACTTGAAGTGATTATAACAAGAGTGATACTATTTTGATAAATAATTTGGTATAACTTGAAAATTTCAAGTGGTACAATTTGTAATATGTTTTTCCACATTAATATTATAGACAATGACCAGAATAATTTAGAAGATTCCAGGTTGAGAGTTGTACTTGTCCTCAAACCACATAGGGATTAGGTTGCAGACAGATAAATGTACATGCTCTTCATCTTGTTAAGTGGGTTTGTACTTTTTGGTAACATGTATTTAAAAGTAATGGTGGTCGATCCAGTGTCAATGATTGTAATCATGGCAGCAATGGGGCTAAAATGATAAAAACTTTGCATTGCCTAAACACTAACTAAATTGTACGCTATCTCTTCTTCACTGAATTTCTGAAATGTCTTCAAATTAACTTTAAAATTAAATGCCTTTTCTTCTAAACGAATGTAAGCCACTGAACAATAGATTGTGAATGCTCCATGAAATACTTCTTATCACTAAATTTTAGCAAATATAGATAAAAATGACATATCGATATGTGTGTATATATATATATTTCTTGTAATTGTAGACTCTGAACAGTAACAATTTTTCTGGACTGAGCAATTAGCAAATTTATGATGAGAAAACATTTGAACCAAATAATATTTTACAAATTTTCATAAATAATCATTACATATTGAAAGTAAAATTCTATCGGAAATGCATCTTTTAATGTGCTATATAAGGTATTTTTCATGTATATATGGACAAATAATATTTATTGCCAGAATGAGGCAAATTTCACCATCAATTCTATTTTTATATTTCATTTTCATATCTGTAAGGCTTAAACATTTTTTTCAGATAAATAAGTAGATGAGAATGGAAGATTTTTTTTTTTTTAACTCCTAACTCTAGACTTAAGAATGGAAGATTTTTTAAATCAGGAGTTTAATTCTTTGAATATCTAACTTGTAGGTAAAATATTCACATTATGACCTATCATTAAAAACAACTGACAACTCAATTAGGTCTTCCTTCAATTTTGTTGAAACCAAAGAATTAGAAATGACTAGACTTGCAAATAGATTTGTACCTTGTTATTAGAGTCATTCATTTTCTCAATACCTAATAATTTCTATTTAAAACATTCTTTGACCTATAGATTTTACAGTGTGTGGGAATGTACCATACTAAGTTAGGAGATCAGTTAAGTATGCTTTTCTTCCATAAGAGGGAACAAGGTAAGAAAATGAATTTTGGAAGATCTAGAATGGAAAAGAATTCCATTAAAACTACATATGCCCCACACCTCCTGGAAAACCTTCCTATGCTTCCAGTGATATCCAAGCCCAAGAATGATGAAAGCAGCTCCTAGAAACTTGGGAGAGAGAACCCCTTGCTCCTGCCTTAAGCACCTCCTTAGCCAAAACCCAGTTGAATAAGAATCCATGATTATCTTTATTTTTAGGAAATGATCCCCAGGAGACTGTGACAATGATTTGAGTTGGAAATCTACTGAAATAAAGAAAAAACAATGTGCTTTTAGAGCCAGATCAACACTGGATTCCCATCTTGGTCCTACCACTTACTAGCTCTGTGACCCTGGGCAAATCATTTAACTTCTGGGAGGCTCAGTCTTCCCACCTGTATCATAGGGATGGCACATACTTTTAGATTAGTATTGCTGGGAAGATTAATTGATATGACATATGTAAAGCATTTAGTACCATGTCTGATACATGGGAGGTATTAAATAAATAGTGGCTGCAATTACCGTCATTGCCATCATCATCACTATAATTTTATTGACTAGAGCTGCTCCTCGGAAGTTGCCAGTACATAGCACCATAATGTCACGAAGGACAAGCAGGTATTAGGGGCCCAACTATTGTTTGTTGTGCTCTACTATGGAGTTAATTGTGGGGGAAAGTCAGACTGATTGGATGAGTATGGGAGAATTCCATAGGAGAGAAAGCAACACTTTAACAAACCTCAATACTTTTCTTTAGAAGAGAAAATTAGAAGTAATGAGAAACCACAAATTCAGATATTAAAAGTCTAAAATATTTAAATTATCTTATCCATTAGACATATGTCAGGCCATCATATGATTTCAGCAATTTGATCCCATTTAGGAGGTTTAATGACCTTACTTTAAAAATCATATAAAAATTAAATTCAATAAAATTAATGTATACTCATATCTACCTAACTTAATGAGAAAAATTAGGTTTGGTTGTAAAGGTCTCCAAAATTGATTTAAAGTATATGTGGCTGCTGCAAGAAAATGGAGGAGATGTAAAAAACCTCTTGATCTTGGGAAGAGCTAGGCCCTTAAATTTAGAGACTAAACGAGAGCTAAGGGAAATCCATTTCTTTAATTATAACCTCATCAAAAGTATGTTAATCAAATGATAGCAGTACATGAAGGATTTAGATCTTTAAATGCCAAAATACAGGATTAATACATATAATCACAGGATTCTTCAGTAACAATTTGTGTGAAGATGATATCTGTTGGTGATCAAACAAGAGCTATAAAAAAACTTTTTAAAGAGAGAAGTAAAATCCATCTGTCATTTGTTTCATTTATTATTAATACAAGGATATTGAATATCCAGATGATAAAGCAATGTAATCCCCTACAATGTAAATTTCAATTAGATTAGAAATGTTTAACTGTCATTCAGTTAGAAACTAAACAGCCAGAGATTTAAAGAGATACTGCAGGCTGACACCGTGGTGATGACTTCAGAGAATAAACCATGACACAATCAATCAGTGATTCGAGCTTGAAAATCAAAAGAGAAATCTCAGAAGCACCCATGTTTTGCAACTGGATGACGAGTATATGAATATAAGTGAGCAAACATAACTTATCAGCTGAATTTTGAATATTATAAAATATGAAATCAAGAATAAATGAGGCCGGGCGCTGTGGCTCACGCCTGTAATCCTAGCTCTTGGGAGGCCGAGGCGGGCGGATTGCTCAAGGTCAGGAGTTCAAAACCAGCCTGAGCGAGACCCCGTCTCTACTATAAATACAAAGAAATTAATTGGCCAACTGATATATATATAAAAAATTAGCCGGGCATGGTGGCGCATGCCTGTAGTCCCAGCTACTCGGGAGGCTGAGGCAGAAGGATCACTCGAGCCCAGGAGTTTGAGGTTGCTGTGAGCTAGGCTGACGCCACGGCACTCACTCTAGCCTGGGCAACAAAGCGAGACTCTGTCTCAAAAAAAAAAAAAAAAAAAAAAAAAGAATAAATGACTATTAAATATATTCTGTCATGATATAACTCAGAATAAGTTTACATGCTTATTAGTCAATACTTCTGTTAGTTACTTTATTTTTGCAATATACCTACAAGGACAACTAACTTATTAAGAAGTAGTAAGTCCCTAAAATGTTTCTCTAATTTTTGTGGTAGAAGAGCTCTATTGAAAACTCTTTCTTCTGTAGATTTAACTGAATAATACTCTCAGGCATATAAAGACTACATACAGTCATATGTATCTTAGACTATAATACAAGTAGACAAACTTTATAAAAGTATTTTATTGCTATTAAAACTTCACAGAAAACAAAGGTTTATTTCTTCTTTAGGTTCTAACCTATGGAAATTTAGAATTATGAGGAAAAAAAGGAAGAGATTATAAATTGGCTTGAAGCCTGCTTCACATGGTGATAATGGAGTTGATAATGTGGCAATCTCTGAAAAGAAATCACATCTGAGTAGGCAAATAACACAGAAGAATGGAGGAAGGGAGTGCAACATGAGGCAAAATAATGCAAGTACAGTGGTTCATTGTGTAATGCAAACAGGGAGGAAAAGTAGCTCATCACTAATCATTCTTGTGAACCTATGTGTATTGAGACACGTTACATTTGCAAGGACTTCTGGGAAGAGGCTAAGTGAAAATGCAACAATGCTGTCCAATTACTGTTACACTCTGCATTATTTTTCTAAAAATCAATAGATTGCAGAACATATTCCCTCTGCATTAATAGATTTCCTGTGATTTCTTTCAATCGATGTTCGAATCACTTAGAATCTTATTTGTTATATGTTATAACACTTATATGTTAGAATCACTTAGAATCTTATTTGTAAGAAGTCTGATGTTAGATTTATAAAACCTAATATATTTTTGTCATTTTTTAAGCAAAATTTTAAAAATACCATTTGATATCTGTTCATGGGTATTCAAAATGTATAAACTATTATTAAAAACATATTTTCCCTTTGAACACAGTATAAAAGCACTAACTTCCACATCCTTCATGCAAAAAGAACCCCCCCCAACCAATAAAACAGAAAGTTCAGTGTTCTAAAATTTTCATTTAGTAAAGGGGATCCTTGAATCTCGCTTTACCATGAGAAGAGAACTAATGAATTGGGATAAGCTGAATAAAAAATGAAGATGGTCCATAAATAAACAATCTGTCCATCCTCTAAATCTAGTGTCCACACTATGTCCACTCTCCCTTTAGTAGGAACTGTGGTAAAGGGAAATAACATATAAGAAAACACAAGAATACAAGACAAATTAAAAATATTAAATTTCAGATTCCATCTTTCTTTATCTCTCCTGACATTTCCCCCAGTGTTCTTAACTATTCACTATGTATTAGTAGTTTCTGGTAGTTAATAAGCATTCACATGTGAATTGAATAAATGATTATTTGATCTGATTTCACATAAAATCAAGGAAATGTGGAATAGAATCAAGTACAAATTTAAGATGATCATGTCCCAAATAAGATTCCATTAGTCATCTAATGGGATATAATGTATATAAACATGTAGTAATTTGAACACCAAATTACATCTAGTTTACATTGTTCCTATAATATAACAGGTAATATATATTAAAGACAAGATTCTAAAATGTTCTTCTGGATTGCAAAATTCTAAAAAAATAGGTACTCAATGTCATGCCAACATATTTACCCTTCTCACCTTTTTCCATAGCCCATATTATACTAATAAGTATCATATAAGATTATAGATCTTGCAATAGCAGAGCATCTTCTTTTGACCACCTTTACTATCAACTACAACTAGAAATTTGGGCAATTTATTTGAGTATTACCAAGGACTTATAAAATCAAGGTTTGGGACATAAGAAAAATGAATGTGTGTATGACATTTGGCTCATTTTTTTTCTTAAGGTATTTGCCAATGTGAGTGCACAGCTGAGAGACTCAGAAGCTATGAAAAGGTTTGGCAGGCTAAAAAAGGAGGAGGGGTCCTGGTAAACATTACAGGTTGGTACTCCAAAGGGCTACATCATGAGAGGGTGAAGAAAATGTAGAAATACACATTGGTAGAAGTTAATACTTACCAAATTATTTCTAATATTATCTCTAAATAGTCTCAAATTATCTCTAAAATTTTTCAAATGTGATTTTTTTTCAAACCAAATTAAAAACATGTAAGTACACAAAATTGCAAGAATTGACCAAACTTCAAGATAAATATAGACAACAGAAACTGACATACTAGAAATTGAAATAGTGATGTGATTTCAATATATAAACACAGTAAAAACATTACTATGTTTAAGAAATAGACAATAAAATGAAGAACTTTTGCAGAAAACTAGGAACTTTAAAAAGAATTGAATAGAAACTAAAGGACTGAAAAATACAATAATTGAAATTAGGAACTTGATGATTTAACAGCCATTTAGACATAACCAAAGAGAGAATTCATGAACTGACAGGTCAGGAAAAAAAAATCCAGATGGAGGCATAGAAAAAAAAATAATTAAAAACAGAAGAAAAATGTAAAGGAGACATATCGACAAAGTTAAAGATCTATGTAATTAAAATTAAGAAAGTAGGAAAAATAGAATGACATAGAAACAAATTTTGAGGAGATAATGGCTAAATTTTTTCCAAAACTGGTGAAAGACATTTAGCTATAGATTTAACAATTACTGAGACTGGCAAGCAGAATAAATAAAGAAAACCATACCTAAATCTCAGTTCCCTTTTGGAAACAGCATAGCAGCTTGTATATACCAACTCTTCTGCAGATAACAATTATAAACTATAGGCATATATTTTAAAACCACTTAAATAATTGTAGAGTAATCAAAGATAGGTCAAAACTGGACTGGGTCAGTCTTTGAAGTAAGGGAATCAAACTAGGTGAGATATACATTAATCTAGCTTTTCCCCTGAGGATATTCTGTAGTCCACATGACATGAGATGGCTAGGATAACACAGAAAGTAACAAGTCTTATTGTCTTGAAATGTCAGAAGATAGAATTGGGCTGCCCAGGTGACTGAAAATTGAAGGGGAAATACTAGAAAGGAGAAGCTCTCACATATGTGCACAATCTCTCCTAAAATCCTTGACTGACCCCTAATGGCACATGGACAGGAGAGATTCCAAGGAGCCCAGGGGATAGCAACAACTTGAAGAGCTGTGAAATCCAAGCAGGCATTTCTGTTGTTGCACACCACAAGGGAGATAGATTTTAGATTTGGAATCCTGCCACATTAGAGGGGCTTAATAAACACCTTTGGCTTTCCACTGAAACTCCAAGACAGCTACATTGTAGGGGAAGGAATGTGTTCCAGGACTAATGGCAAATTCAAAGTAGATGTGCCCTGATAAAGTATAAAACCAAACTACCACACAAATTCAAGGTGATTTTTTAGTAATTTACCTGTTTACCAGAACAAAATCTAATGCTCTTCTCATAAAAACAGCAGAATCAAGAACATCTACAATATATAACCCAAACTTTCTTGTATATCACTAGACATGCAAAGGCACAGACACAGAAAAGTACAGCCATAATCAAGAGAAATAATAATCAATAGAAATTGATCCTGCAATAAACCAGAAAAGTTATCAGAGAAGTTTTTAAGGTAGCTATTATCTATATGGTCAATAAGTTTAAAGGAATGATGGTCATCATATGTGAATAGAAGGAGAATCTGAAGAGAGAAATGGAAGCTATAAAAAATCCTTGACTGAAATAAAAAATTCACTGGATAGAGTTAATAGAAGAGAAGTGGCAGAAGACAGAATCAATGAACTTGAAACAAAACACTATCAACTATCCAATATGAAGTATAAAAAGAAAAAGATTTTAAAAATTGAATAAGTCCTCAGTTACCTATGGTACATATCAAGCAATTAATATATACATAATTGGAACCCCAGAGGAGAAAAAAATGATGAGAAAAATATTTGAAGAAATGATGGCTTAAAAATAGAGAAATTTGGTATAAAGCATAAAATTATGCATCCAAAGAACTCAACAAACATCATATTGGGACTATAAAAAGAAAACCTTACCTGGGCACATGACAGTCAAACTGTAGACCAAAGGCTACAGAAATCATAAAAGCAGACGGAAAAAAGCAGCTTTATTATCATTACAGAAATAAGAAGACTGATTCAAAACAAAGAAACAAAGAAAACTGGAAGATAATGGAATGTTATCTTCAAAGTGATAATTACTAAGCTAGAATTATAAACTCATTGAAAATATCTTTTAAGACTAAATACTAATTACTTTCCAATCCAAAACTAAGAGAATGAATCATTAGCAGACCCTCATCACAGAAAATTCTTAAGAGAGTTCCTCAGGCAAAAGAAAATTAATTTCAGCTGGAGGCACAAAAATGTAGGAAAAAATGAACAGTAAATTTTAAAAATATTGACTGTATGAAATAATACATTGTGGAGTTTAAAATATATGTAATTTTTAAAAATGGCAAAGACGGCACAAAAGGCAGTGATTGCTAAATGAACTTAAAGTGATTTGAGGTCCTAACATTGTCTATATTAGGACTATGCTATGGTCTGAATGTTCAGACCCCACCCCCAACAAATTCATATGTTGAAATTCAGACCCCTAAGGTGATAGTACTAGGAGCTGGGGGTTTTGGGAGGTGATTAGATTATGAGATGGAGCCCTCAGGAATGGAATTGATGCCCTATAAACAGGTCCAAATGAATTTGCTTGCTCTCTTTGCTATGTGAGATTACAGTAAGAAGTCATCTGTCTATGAAGGAAGAGGACCCTCACCAGAGAATAAATCTGCTGGCACCTTGATCCTGGACTTCCCAACTTCCAAAACTGTGAGAAATAAATTTCTCTTGTTTATAATCTACCTAATCTATTTTGTTATAGCAGACTAAATAGACCAAGACAGAATGTATGTTTTCATTAAGTTATGATTAGAAAATGTAGACTTGTATTTTGATTAAAATTTTCTACATAGCTTAATATTCAGTGGAATCTTGTAAATATGTAACATTTGCAGATATATTAAATAATTTGTTTTATGTGTATTAGAGTATGTTTTTTAATCTTTATTTTTTCCCTCTTAGTAATATATAATATATATTAATAGTACATATATGTATATATACAATGTTTGTTTAAGGATAAGGAGTTTGTGATGTGAACATAATAACTACTGCACTATGGAAACTGCTAAGGTTAAGGAGTTTGTAAGGAGTATAGGACATATACAGGACATATTAGTAAAGCTTGGATCATTGTAGTTTTACTTGATAGGTCTGTAATACTTGTCCATTGCTGTTTATTAAAAATAAAAATAAGGCTGAGCACGGTGGCTCATACCTGTATTCCTAGCGCTTTGGGAGGCAAAGGTGGGAGGATTGCTTGAGGTCAGGAGTTTGAGATCAGCCTAAGCAAGAGCCAGACCCTGTCTCAATCAATCAATCAATAAAACATTAAATAAATCGTTCAAGATAGAGTATATTTCTAGGAGCAACCAAGGCTACTCTGGTTCTAAGTGGAGTTGTAGAGATGAGATATAGACCTTGCACACATAGTTAGCCATTGCTTTGGTCCCAGATTCAGGAAAGATATCTACTAGCACCTGAGTTATGGCAACTGGAGTTAAAAAGCTACCCTTTCAGCTTGAAACTCTCTAGCTCCAGAACTGAGACTCCTGATTTCTGAACAGCAGCATAGATAGATCAGCAATCAAATTCAAGTGATAATAAAGACACTGATAGGCACTGAAAAAATTTCTGCATTGTATATTTTTAAAAATCATGTCATAAGAACTTGAAAGAAATTATTTCCATAATGTTACTACTTAAAAAATAGGAGAACTGTAGAAACCAAGTATTTTCTCTCCTTAATGTGCTAAAATAGTATGTTACATCTACTATTTAAGAAAAGGCAAGATAAAAAAGAATATAAATGAAATATGTAAGAAAATAAGTAAAATTAATGTTGGAAATAGTAAAATACATATTCATATTATAGAAAACCAAATTAGTTATAGGAAAGATAAATTTGACAAACATTTCCAGAATGCAGAATAAATTATGAAACAAAGAAACAAAAATAATTTAGAAGAGGATTACAGACATGGAATAAGGAAGTAAAAGATCCAAAAATGTGAACAGTGAGAAAAGTTCAAAGAGAGTAACTAAATAGAACAGAACTGCAGTACAAGAAAGAAGAGAGAATGTGATCTGAGAGTGATGATAGTGATGAGGATACATCAGACATTCTTCTAGCAATTGGAATACAGTTCTGAATAACACGAATTACATACATTTTACATTCCAGTTGGTACATAAATCAACAAATAATGTAGTATAATGACAGTGAGAATACTATTAAGGAAATGTAGTAGTATGGGGGAGAGAAAGTAACAAAGTGGTGGTGGCTGCTTTGGGAAGAATGACCAAAGACACCCCATGAGGAGGCTATTTGGAGGACAGACCTGAATGATGTCATGGGTGTGAACTAGGAAAGGAGTGAGGAAAATGTAGATATTCTTATTCTTGGACTAGTATTATTTGAAGGTGAAATTTTAAAAAACAATTCTACTTATGATTATAGTTGATTATTTGATTAAGAATGTTGGGAGTAAGCAGTGTAAGTTAACTAAGGATACCGAAATACTTTCCAAGGTCCATTTTCAAAGGCCAGTATACACCCTCTCCCAAAAATATTTTCCAGTGAAGTTCTATATCTATAGTGTAATTTAAAATTAAAAAAATTTGAATTTTGACCATTTGAATTCTGAAACTATGTTAAAGACAAAAGCGAGATGCTAATTTGGTAGTAAAATTCTTTTAAGTTTAAAAGTTCTTCCATATATAACAAATTTTTATGGATTTGTTAAAATTGTTTTATATGGCTTTTGCAAAAAGTGAAAAAAAATAATCATAGATCTCAATCTTTCTGGTGTACAATCACTATTTTACATCCTACAAATTAAATATATAAAACATGGGCTGGGTATGATGGCTTATGCCTGTAATCCTAGCACTCCGGGGGGCAAAGCTTAGAGGGTCACATGAGCTCAGCATTTGAGACCAGCCAGAGCAAGAGTAAGACCCCATGTCTACAAAATAAATAAATATTAAAACTTAATACACACCCCCTTAACAGTTCATTGGCAGTAATGTTAAGAGTAGAAACAATTAAAGTGACTCAAATCATTTTATATACATTATTTTTAATTCACAGTGGGGCAACTCTATTCATCCTGTAGAAGGCTCTGCCCAGGCATGTCTCTGGTGAAGACTCCCCAACCCCCATTTTTGCAGGTGGAATTAGATTCATAGCCCTTTCTTTTCCCACAGTACCTACTCCATGCCCTATATCTACTGTTAAATTGTATGATAATTGTTTTCATCTTTATTAGTTCCCCTGACCTCTCTACTAGTAGACAATGAGAATTTTTTATTTGCCTTGATTATTCAATCCTTAACACAGTGCCTAGCATTCATACATTGATTAGACAGAATTTTACTGTCAATTATATGCAATCATATTACCAAGTTGAACAAGATAAACCCTCTCCTAGACTAGACTAGTTCACAGTCTCTTAGGAGAGATAATACGTACATGAATAATTCCCATGCAGTGGTTGATGCACTTGTAAATGTATCCAACAGGTAGCACAGGGATTAACTCTGCCTGGACCTAGTTTTCTAAGGAAATAATGAGTATTCAACAAGCCTTGGGGGCATAGGAGCTGCCCACTGAGATGGTCAGAACAGGGTTAGTGGCATTGGGCCTAGTAGGGTCCTGCAGCTGGGTGTGAGGCAAGAAAAAAGAAAGAATCCCTCACAGGTGAGAACTGGAAATCTGCTGAGGGGGACAATCTCTGTTCTCACTGAGGGGCAGGAGATCCCAAGAGGAGGGATATTGAAATGTGAGTTAGGAGAGAAAAGATGGCTGACCACAGAGACTAGCTGCCAGATCATCTCAGAAAGAAGAAAAAGTTTTAAATTGAAAATTAAAAAAAACTAACTAATAAACATAGATAGGGTGTAATTCTGAGGGAAAAGTGCCAGAACCTATGAGAGATTCCATGGGAAGAAGATGCAGAGCAGAACAAGAAGGAGCAAGATATCAGTAGAGGTCAACTGAGAGGCTTGGAGTCCAGTGAAAGGGTAGGTGTAATGGTTTGTTCCTTTCTCCCTCACATCTCTGGCAGTCAGCAGGCTCCTGAGCTACTGGAGAGTCTTTGTACCCTCATGAGCACAAAAACTGTTGTTGGCAGTGAACTGGGAGCTTCTTGAGGACAAAGCACCAGCTGACAGCCCCCTAGGGCACTTCCTGTCACCACAGACCTGAGAAAAGACAGTAGGTGCCATATCACTTCTCCACCAATCGTGTGGCCTTAGCCCTCCCTAGGGAGCTTCAGCCCCTCATTTTTTGTCTTGCTTACTCCCACACAAACATTTCCCACCTCAGGCCCAGACTGAAGGAGCCACAGGGGGCAGCAGATCCTGGGGGATCTGCCTGACCTCCAAATCTGGACATTCTGGGCAGGCTGCTTTCCAAATAGAGGGACAGAGATGACCAAAGTGCTAGCTTTGCTCCATCCAAACTCTTTTCCTCTCCCACCCATGACTACCAAGAGAGATGACTGAGTCAGGGCTCTCAGGAGCTGCTGCTTCCCCTGTGTTGGTGCATACAGTACACTGGGGCTTCCAAAGAGAGAGAGGCTTAAACCTTACCTCTTAAATACCTGCATGAACTAAGGGGTGCTCAGACGGTGAGCTCCCTGATCACTGTCCCTTCCCATTGCTGCTCACTCAGCTGTTCCATCAGAGCAGGGCAAACCCCAAAGTGGAGGGACATCAAACCTGCTTGAACATCCAATAGGCAACTTCAGACC